>NW_004444074.1:2497586-2509557 GCF_000243295.1 Trichechus manatus latirostris
GAAAGGATACAACCCTGACACACACCTTTCTTGACTTTAAACCACGCAATATTCCCTCATTCTGTTTGAATGACTACCTCTTAGTCTAAGTACAGGTTCCACATGAGCACAATGAAGTGTTTCTGGAATTCCTATTCTTTGCAATGTTATCCATAATTTGTGATGATCCACACAGCTGAATGCCTTTGCATCGTCAGCAAAACACAGGTAAACATCTTTCTGGTACTCTCTGCTTTCAGCCAGGATCTATCTGACATTAGCAATGACACCCCTCGTTCCAAGTCCTCTTCTGAATCCAGCTTGAATTTCTGGCAGTTCCCTCTCAATGTACTGCTGCAACCACTTTCGAATGATCTTCAGCAAAATTTTACTTGTGTGTGATATTAATGATATTGTTCAATAATTTCCGCATTCTGTTCACTCACCTTTCTTTGGATCTTTTCCAGTCAGTTAGCACAGACAAGTAAGCCCTTCCAGCACTGCATCCATTTTTTTAAACATCTCAATTGGTATTCCATCAATTCCTGGAGCCTTGTTTTTCGCCAATGCCTTCAGTGTAGCTTGGACCTCTTCCTTTAGTACTATCGGTTCTTGATCATATGCTACCTCCTGAAATGGCTGAACGTCGACCAATTCTTTTTGGTACAGTGACTGTGTACTCCTTCCATCTTCTTTTGATGCTTCCTGCGTCATTTAATATTTTCCCTCATAGAATCCTTCACTATTGCAACTCAAGACTTGAATTTTTTCCTCAGTTCTTCAGCTTGACAAATGCCGAGTGTATTCTTCCCTTTTGGTTTTCTATCTCCAGGTCTTTGCACATTTCATTATAATATTTTATTCTGTCTTCTCGACCGCCCTTTGAAATCTTCCGTTCAGCTCTTTTACTTCATCATTTCTTCCCTTCACTTCAGGTACTCGACGTTCAAGAGCAACTTTCAGAGTCTCTTCTGACATCCATTTTGGTCTTTTCTTTCTTTCCTGCCTTTTTAGTGACCTCCTGCTTTCTTCATGTATGATGTCCTTGATGTCATTCCACAACTCCTCTGATCTTCAGTCATTAGCGTTCAATGTGTCAAATCTATTCTTGAGATGGTCCCTAAATTTAGGTGGCTTCTGGGGAAAGAGCAAATAGGAAAGTCCCTCTCTGTGTAAAACAGGGCAAGTGTGGAAGGGCCAGAGCTGAGTGACCCAGGGGTCAGAGGCCCTTTCACGGCCCTCTGCTGCCCCTGCTCCAGGGCAATATCTTCCCCAGACCTGCAGGCCCACCCTGGCTCAGCTGCTACCCACCATCCCTACTGAAACAGCAGGCATAAGGAAGAAGGACAGGGGTGGCAGTGGGAAGCAGAGGCCAGGCAGCAGCTGGGTAAAGAGGGAGGAGAGCCATTGCTGTACCATCCCCCCAGGAACAACAGGACAATAGGGTGAAACCAGGACTGCCCCTGGCAAACTGGTAATCCTGTGCAGGGAGCAAGGTCTGACTGGAAATTTATCTCCCTATGGGGAATCCCAGCTCTCCTGAGAGTGAAGGCAGAAAAATATGCAGAGGCTCTCAGGCATGACCATGTCTGCAGCCATCTTTATTGCTTGTTGCCCCCGCTACTGCTCGCTCCTCTAATTATCCCCCCAACCCCATTCAAAAAAAAAAAACAATGAAAAGCTAATTCTCACATAAGCCTACTTCTTCCCCAGTGAGAAAGTGGATTGATACAGTGAGGTCCACTGCACTAGAGAGTCCCCAAACTGGCCAATGGGGCACAGGGCACAGGGGTAGCTCTTTGCTTTAGGGCCCTGGCAGGTGACTGGCCCCAGCCTTGGAGTCTGGCAGGCCCCCTGCAGGGCCAGGAGCCAACCTGCAGAGGCCTTCCCCACAAGGGGCACTTCCCAGTATCAGCACGTGAAGTTTGTCCTTTCAGGTTGTCTGTCTGTCTGTCCGGGTAGGGGATGAGCCAGGGCACAGGAAGTGAACCCAGAGCTAGAGACCAGAGAACCAGGCACCTCTGCTTGAGGATAAAGGCTGCACTGTTTAGGAGCTACCCCTCTGTGTCCAACCAGGAGCCCCAGATCTCTCAGGAGGTCCTGGAGGTAGCCGGTCCCTCTCTGTAGTTTTCCAGAATCCCCATAAATAACTCCTGCCCCACAGCAGTCACGGGGCTAAAAGTTACAGAAGCCCGGCAGATAGTCAGGACCCAGGCCAAGGAGGTCATCGTCTAGGCTACCAGGTTCTGAGGGCACAAAAGGGGGCTAATGGGTATTCATGCGGTAGCAAAGAGAAGAGAGAAAAAGAAAGCTTTCCTTTGCCAAGGACAAGGCCTGAATTCACAGGCAATCTTAGAGACTTAGAGACAATCTAGTCACGCACTCTCATTTTACAGAGGAGGAAACTGAGCAGCAGCACCAGGACCAGGACCTGACACCCCTTCCAGTAACCAACACCAAGATGTATCGTGCCCCTAGGAGAGCTTGCCATTTTAAACAGTGAGCATTCCTTACCCAGAGAGAGGTAAAAGGTGTCTTAGTTATCTTAGATAACTAAGACATACCACAACTGGATGGTTTTAACAAAGAGAAATCTATTCTCTCACAGTTTAGGAGGCTAGAAGTCCAAATTCAGGATGTCAGCTCCAGGGGAAGGCTTTCTCTCTCTGACAGCTCTAGGGGAAGGTCCTCATTATCAATTTTCCCCTGATGTAGGAAATTCTCAGTACAGGGACACCCTCTGCTCCTGACTCTTCTTGCTTAGTGGTAATGAGGTCCCTCTCCTCTCTGCTTCTCTCTTTTATATCTCAAAAGAGATTAACTCAAGATACAACCTAATCGTGTAGACTGTGTCCTGCGTCACTAACATAACTGCCTCTAATCCTGCCTCATTAACATCACAGAGGTTAAGATTTACAACACATAGGAAAATTACATCAGATCACAAAATGGAGGACAACCATACAATACTGGGTATCATGACCTAGCCAAGCTGACACACATTTTGGGGGGACATAATTCCATCCATAACAAAAGACTTCATTCTTTCCAGGTTTTCTGACCTGGTCCAAGAGATAAGCCAAGGGGAAGAGTCCACTGAGATCTGCCCTGAGAATGACCTCCAAAGGCAGCTGGTATAGGGATGCCAGGCCATGTGCTTGTCACATGGGCCAAGAGCCCTATGCAATTCAGAAGCCATGGGGTCTGGGCTCCTGGCCTTGCCCATAGCCTGGCCAGTCCCCAAACTCTTGGTGGCTTAGAAGATGGGGTTGGGTAGAAATCCTCAACTCCATGTCCTTGAACATCCCCACTATTCTCACTTTGGAGACAGTACATAGTTTTCTCCCTTTTGAAAGGAAAAAACAAATCCTACGTCGCCAGCTCTACCCAAACACCCAGGCCTTGAGATGGGGCCTGAGATCCACATGTGGCTGTGACACACAGGCTCTCACTCAGCTTCTGGACACACTTCTTCTCACACGCATCTATAATAACTACAATAACAATGACTGGTGCTACTACCCTTTGGTGAGTAGCCTAGATACAACCACTTGGCAGCTAGCTGAGTACACTGAGGTCCAGAGAGATTAAGCTACTTACGTTAAGACACAGCAAGTAAGCGAGGGAGCTGCATTTGGCGGCTGGTCCGTGTAACCACAAAGCAAGTACACCCAGCCTCTGTGCCTCTTTGCCTCCCTGGCCTTAGAGGCAGGGCTGGGTTGGCCTACACATCGCCCATTTCTGAAGTGCCTGCAAAAGGAACATGCTCACAAGACGCATGTGTCCTGTTCAAACCCAAGGCACTAAAAGACCAAACTCATTTACTCGCACTAGAAGGACAGGGAAGATCTATTTCAGGAAGATTCTGACCTCTCTCCAGACACTTTATCCCAGGAAAGACAGGGAATGGAAAATGAAACGGAAGACACAGTCTATCCAATGTGCAGGTTCTGCAGACATGTTCTATAGACAACTAGCAAAGTGAAGACGCAGAGCCCGGACAAAGGTGCCCATTCTGGGGAATCCGGGAAAGGACTCCTAATCCCAGGCCCCAGCACCTACCTTGCAACCCTCCAGTCCAGGCTGGCCTAGTCCTCGTGCCTTTTTCAGCAGCACGGGCGGTGAGGGCCCCGTGCCCCTCGTAGCCTTGGCTGTCACCCAGCTCCACAGGCAATGCATGGTGAGGGTCCTGGGTCCAGGGTCCCAGCAGCCCCGGCCCCGGTGCAGTGCCCCAGGGAAGGAGGAGGCAGGGAGAGGGGTTTCTGTTTTCATGACTGTAGCGAACAGTCACCAGGGCCAAAAATAGTTTGTGCCTGGTTGCTGGGGAATCAGCACATACCTCCTGGAGCAGGTGCTGGGTGTGAGAGGCGCAGGCTCCGTGGGCCTCGCTGCAGGGGGTTGGGACTCGGGTGTTTGGATACCCGGGATACCAGGCTACAGAGAAGTTTTCCCTGCCTCACCGTCCCCTCCAAACAAGCAGGACCTGAGTCATCAAGGAACGGTATCATCTCCCTCCTCCAATGAATCATCTGGGGAAACCCCCACCCCCACATGTACTCCAGCTTGCCCCCAAGCCCTCCACAGCTCTCACACATTTGGGCTGGGTGCTGTGGACACCCACGGGAAGAGCTGCACAAAGTGCAGCAGATGCCCTGGATGGCACATAAGACAGCCACGAAAAATGATTTATTTTTTAATTTTCTATAATAAACATTTATTACATTTATAAAGAAAAATAGAAATGTTATTAAAAACTAAAACTGTGGGGGTTGGGGGTGGAATGAGCTCACCTATTTATTCTAGAAACATGCTCTCAGCAGACCCCACAGGGAGCCGCCAAGCCTCTGACAGGCAGCCATCTCTGAGTCAGAGGCCCTTCACCTCCCACTCCCACACAGACCTATGAGTTCTGCTCACTGATGGGAAAACAGAAGTACAGTGGTCACACCTGAGACTCCCAAGGGAAAGCCAGGTGACACATCACCATAGTGAGCCCTGTGGTAAGGGGCGGGTGGGGATACCTCACTAGCTGCAGCAGTGACTGCTTTTGCCATCTAAGGGAATGAGAATGTTTATTTCTACATGCCTCCTTCTTTGGTTAACAGGGTTACGTCTCTCCAGGAAACCATTTCCTGAGTGCAAGTGGCCCTGACCCTTCAGGCCCCTCCATCATGCTGCCAAAAGGCTGGGCCATGGCCCAGTTTGGGCCAGTTGGAGGTCTCCATCTTCCCAGCCCAGTGATAGGTTCCCATATGAGCACATGACCAAAGCCAAGCCAATCAGAGCCCTCTCTGGGATCTTTTAGCTACAATTGTAGGTGAAGCTCTATATAGGCAACATAGGCTATGCTGGAAGGAAGTGAGGCTCAGCTGCTTGTGCCCTTCATGCTTACTGTGCCAGTGGGCCTGTCCAAGAGGTGAGCCCTAATAACATCATCCGAGTCCCTGCATCCAGGCTTCCATGTACTTCTATTACCTGAGCTGATAAAACTCTCCATTTCGTTTAAGCCAGTTAGGTGTCTGAACTTGCTACAGAAAATTTCTAACTAGTAGTAAACCCATTGCCGTCGAATCAATGCCAACTCATAGCAACCCTATCAGAATGAGAAGAACTGCTCCACAGGGTTTCCAAGGAGCGCCTGGTGGATTTGAATTGCTGACCTTTTGGTTAGCAGCCATAGCTCCTAACCACTACAACACCAGGGTTTCCGCTTTAACTAGTAATAGGAGAATATAATAGCTTTTACTCAGTAAGTGCTTATTATGTGCCCTGGTACTATGTCATTCATCCCTCCCTCCCTTCATTCCTCCATCTAATCAACAAATACCTATAGAATACCAACTGTGTGCCAGGCACTTTACTCAGTACTGTGGATACAACAGTGAACAATACAAACAGTCTCTTTCCTCACGGAGTCTTGTTCTAATGAGAAACAAAGAATAAAAAACAAATTCAAAAGTATGTAATTGAAATTTGTGAATAGGTGCTAAAAAGGAAACCGCATGCTGAGATAAAGTGGTGGGTATGGGGCAGGGGATGTCTAATTTTTGACAGGGTAGCCTCTTTGAAGAGCTGACTCTAAGCCCCTGTCAAAAGATGAGAACGCACTAGCCATAGGGGTGAAGAAATTTCCAGGCCAAGGAAACAGAGCACACAAAGGCCCCGGGCTGAGAGAGGAAACAACCTGACGTGTCTAATGCGAGGAGACGGGTGAGGAGACAGATGATGCACGAAAAGACAGGCAGACGCCGAACACTACAGGGCTGTGGAGGTAATGGTGAGGGGTTTAGATTTTAGGCTGACTGCAAGCCACCATTGAAGGATTTTACTCAAAAAAGTGAGATAACTGGATTTGGGTGTGAAGAAAACCACTCTTGGCTCATGAAGAATGGACTGAAGGGGAAGGCAAGAAAGGAAGTAGAGTGACATAGAGGCTACTGCAGAAGGCCAAGCGGGACTAGGGGGTGGCAGTGTTAAAAAAGAGACACAGATGGATTGGGGGCATATATTTGCAAACAGAGCCGGTGGGATTTGCTAAATGATTGAATGGGGTGGAGGGGGCAGGGGAAGGAAGCAGAAGGAATCAGAAATGACCCCTGAGTTTCTTGCTGGAGCAACTGATACATGAGTAAACAGGCTTGTCCAAGGTCTCATCGATGGCAAATGGTAAATAACGCCAGCATTTTGCCTGCCTCCCAAGGCCAGGTTCTGGGCCGTCTACTTCCAGAAGTCATGCTCTTAAGCAATCTTGCTTTCTAATCAGAGAATTTTCAGCCTGCCCCAAGGCAGATATAGCTGGAAGCAAGGACTAATGAAATTTACATGCTGATGTTTGAAAAAGAAAGGTAAGGAGAGATGAAACTCTTGCTTTATAATAATTAAAACATTGCAAGGTTGACACAAGAATTTCCCAATGATATCTGGTTGGTTAGATCTGTTCTAGGGCAATCTTGCCTTTGAGGTGGCCCGTGGAGGAGAAGGGACCCAACACAAGCTGACAGCCCTGGAGCTAGGTGGACCCCAGAGGAGGGTCAGGCACACACTAAGCCAAAGTCATTTTATGGTGGGGCTACAGGCACACGTTCCAGCTCAAGTCCAGCCTGTCACCAACAGAAACTAGAGGCAGCTCAGAAATCTAATTCCAGATGTCCCCAGGCCTCAACAGGCCATCAGCAGCCACCTCGTCTTCACCCTCCCCAGGGACTCCTGGGATTCAACCTTGACCGGCCCAGATGAGAGAGCTCCTAAAACTCCTTGGCCCAAGAGACCAAAATTTTATGGGTAATTTTATTTGAATTCAGTCATTCAACAAGAACACCTACTATATAGTAGGCACCAGGGATACAGTAGTGAACAAAACAGCCAGGTTCCAGCCCGCATGGCGTTTTTCAGAAATCCAAAGGACTAAGGAGGTGGGCCCAATGTTCAAATACACCAAGTAGGGCTCGGCGAGGCAGAAAAGTCATGCTCATGACTTTTTAGATTTCTAGAAACCAGGGAGATTCCCACCCCCTCAGAGCATAAAAGAGGGCAATTTGGTTCAAGGTCAGAATAATGAATTACTTCATCAGTTGGAGAGAGTGATGTATGAAGCTCCATAAGGACAGGAACTCATGCCCAGCACCTAGAACAGTACCTGGCACACAACAGGTACCAAGTATACACTGGATGGATTGAGGGATGGATGGATGGAGGGATGGGTGGACGGGTACATGGGTGGATGGGTGGGTGGGTGGGCGGCTGGGTGGGTTCGTGGATGGGTGGATGGATGGCTGGATGGGCAAAAACACAGAAACAGGCTCTCAGCTCTCTATCTTGCCACATTTTATCCTTTCCTCCCTTGGGACCCATCAGTCCACTTTGCATGGTGGTTACTTGCAGACACATACATCCCATCACATCGTGAGCCCCGTGGGGCAGGACTGTATTTTGTTCATTTAATCCCCTGATCAATCTGAGTATCCAACACAAAGCAAGTGATGAATTGTTGTTAGTTGCCATCAGGTCAATTCTGACTCATGGAGACCCTATGTGTGCAGAGTAGAACAGTGCTCCACAGGGTTTCCAAGGCTGTGATCTTTCAGAAGCAGATCAACAGGCCTGTCTTCAAGGCACCTCCGGGCAGGTTTGAATCACCACAGATGTAGAATAAATGGGATGTATGTGAAGGAGGGGAGTGAGGCAAAGAGGAAGAAGGAAAGGAGGGGAAAAAAGGAAAAGAGAGAAAGAGTAGGTCAACTACATACAGCAGCTCCAGGCTGGGCTATTCTTGGTTAGACGTCAGAAGGCAAACTCCTGTGTGGGAAGGAGGCCTGGCTTTGGAGTCACAAGGACTTGAGTTTGAATCCTGGTCCTGTCACCAGCTCACTGTGTGACACTGACAAGTCACTCAACTTCTCTGAGCTGCAGAATGAAGACCTGAGTGTCTCCCCCACAGGTCTAAGAATTGAACAGAATGATGTATAGAAAATGCCAGCCTTGTAGTTTGTCTCCTTCTTTCCATATTCCAACCTGAGCTCCTTTCCTGACTGGATGGTTAACCTAGGCAGTCCACTGTTCAGTACTCCATTTCACCATTCTAAGTGAGGAGGGCTGTGTGGGCCAGACTCACTGGGCTGGAGTTGAGATCGAGCTCCCAAGCGCTCAAATCCTCATTTATCAAGGCAGCCCCGGGTTGCTCTGGCTGATGTGTCTGCACAGATGCTTCCGCAAGGCCGGGTGAGGGTATGCGCTTCATCCTGAGGAGGTTCCCAGTTGCCAAAGAGCAAGGCTGTCAGAACAGCTGGGCCTCCATCTCCCACAGGGAGAGGGTGGGGCAGACAGAAGAGGGGTGGGCAGGAGAGGCTGGAGGGAGAGCGACAGGATTCATGCCAATTAAAGCAGTACCCCAGGAGCCACATAGCAGTTAATTTTTCTGGTTAAGGTCTTACATATCCCCCCACCTCAGACAGCCTAGCTTCCTGGGGCCCACACAGAGCTACAGCCACTTCCAGTCGACGGGCACAGATATTTCCAGAAACCAAGATGGTGACAGAAGTCAGGTAGCTTTCTTCCCCATCCCCAAGAGAAGGCCTCATTTTAAACACAGGCATGCAAGCATAGAAGAGAGGGGAAAGAGAAATGTGCCCAGTCAGGGCCACAGCAAAAAAACTCCTTACCAAAGCTGCCTGCATCTTCAGTTCAAAAAACGCCCCCAGCGAGAGCTTAATCAGGGAAACCTGTGGCCTGTGGCTTGAGCCCTGGAATCCCAGCCTCTGCAGCTCCCAGCTCTCCCTGATAGAACTGGCCCCAGCCAGCGCTTGCCACTTCCTTTAACAATTTCCAACAGGGAAATTGCTGAAGGAAAAAAAAAAAGGCTCCATGCCAGCAGGCTCTGAAATCATTTCCCCAGCTGCAGCCAGAAAATGAAGCTGCAATTTTTTTTTAACCTATGGAATCTGGGTAGCTGGAAATAGCCATAGTATGTAACTCAAGGATAGGGAGAAGTTTTGCCTCTGAACTCGCCATCATGCTCAGTCCTGAGGCCCTAACCCCTCTAGCCCCCTAACCCCTGCCTCCACACAGGCACCCCTCGTTCCCACGCCAGCCAGGCTCACTGTCTGCCTCACCTCTCTCACCCTACCCCCAGATAAATCTACCTCCTCACTAGCAGTACTTTTATTTTCCTTAAAAACAAATCTGCTTCATATTCTTTCTCTTAAACACACACACATACACATACTTACTTCAGTTAGCTACACATCGTCCTCCAGACAAAACCCCAATCCCTACGCTAACACATGAAGATTCCCAGGAATGGACTCTGCTTCTTTACCAGTCTCCCCCGAGACCGGGCCTTTTAAAAACACTTCCTCTGAGGATGGCACTGGCTTTCTCATGCCTCAGGGTCTTTGCATGTGCCCTTCCCCTTCCTGCCAGGCTAAGTCTCAGCTCTTGGAAGCCTTTCCCGGTACTGGTCTTACCTTAACTACCCGAGGTAGGTTTACCCACGTGCTCCACAGACCCCAGGCTGGCTTCCACCAGTCTGTGAACTCCTGGGGCCAAGGATAGTGTCTTTAGCATCCCAGCTCTCAGCACGGGGCCCTGCCCAGAACAAGCTCTAGGCCTACATTGTCCAAAACAGCATTAGCCATATGTCTATTTAAATTAAACATTAAAATAAAATAAATTTAGATTTCAGTTCCTCAGTTGCACTAGGCACATTTCAAGTGCTCAGTAGCCATATGTGGCTTCTTGTCGTTGTTGTAGCTGCTGTTGAGTCGGCCCCCAACTCATGGCGACCCATGTGTTACAGAGTAGAAGTGCTCCATAAGGTTTTCTTGGCTGTGATCTTTATGGAAGCAGACTGCCGGGCCTTTTCTTCTGCAGAGCAGCTGGGTAGCTTCAAACCACCAACCTTTAGGTTAGCAGTTGACTGCAAATCTCTTGAACCACCCATAGTGGCCACCATAATGGATAGAGCAATATAGAATATTCTATCTTTGAACATCCTATCACTGCAGAACGTTCTAATGGACAGCGCTGCTCTAGATGAAAGCCTGATGGTCCATAAATAAATGAAGGCACCACCCAAGTTGTTTGATTCCAACATCCACAGATGAGGGATGAGTGGAGGAATCAGATGTCACACATGTCAAGAGTGCCCAGGGCAGGCTCTGGGGCTGCAGAGGGCTGAGATCTGACACACGTAGGGACAGAAGGAAACAAGCGCACAGTCGCTCACTCACACCTGAGACCTGGATGTGCAACAATCGCCCTGTGTCCACTTCTGTCTCTGTCCCCTCTCTTCTGTAAAGATTAAAGCCAAGGAAACCTTACGCAGCACAGTTCTACTCTGTAACACATGGGGTCACCATGAGTCGGGGGCCGACTAGACAGCAGCTACAACAACAACAAGCCACGTGTGGCTATTGAGCATTTGAAATGTGCCTAGTGTAACTGGGGAATTGAAATTTAAATTTATTTTAATTTTTCATTTAAATAGACATACAGCTTCATCTAGTAGAAAGGCACTGTGTCCTTGAAGCTTTATGACCACAAACACCACCCCATCTAAAGACACAAGCTGAAATAACATTTAGATAACCCTAGCGGCACTGACCCCAGGAAGGCATTATCAAAGAGAAAGAAAGGGACGGTACACACACAAATAACCACACCCATATATGATGCATACATGTGTTCTTCCCTCAAGGAAAAAATCAGGCCCAGTCATGAAGCCATG
The DNA here is from genome assembly GCF_000243295.1 of Trichechus manatus latirostris. Lineage (NCBI taxonomy): Eukaryota > Metazoa > Chordata > Mammalia > Sirenia > Trichechidae > Trichechus > Trichechus manatus. The sequence goes on from NW_004444074.1 coordinate 2,508,790, forward strand.
AGGAGTCCAGGTCAGCAGAGAACTCAAAGAGGCTGAAGAGCAAATCCCACCACACAAAGAGCATCCCCACAGGCCTCAGGGAGCAGCCCTAGGAAAATCATCTTGAGGTACTGGCTGCATTGATGCTGGGGCCCTTCAGCACTGACAGCTTAGCAAAGAGAACCTGCTAGACTTCTGGGATTTAGATTCCCTCCAAAACAAACAAACAAATGAAAAAAAAGACAGATATTGAGAAAGAGACCCATTTTAAGTCTGATGTCCCAGTCTCCACCCTACAGTGACCCTTGATCATTCTTCAGTCACTCCTTCTCCAGCACATATTTGCTGAGGGCCCCTCATGTGCCAGGCATTGTGCTACTGGGCACACAGCTTCCCCAGCACAAGCTCTCAGCCTTGATGAGCCCCTGTGGATGACAATGACGTCTTATATCATCGTGAACATCTGTGTGAGCAGGTGGCACCCCTCAAACAGTCATTCATAAGATATTTCGGAGAACTCTCATCTCTTACTATTTTATTGTTGAAGAAGAAGGAGGCGGACTTGTATGGCCTAACACAGAGGTGAGATCGAGACTAAAAACCTACAGAACGATATACATTTTATGAGGCCATTTTAGCGAACAAAAAAAAAGTGGGGGGGACAAACTTGTATGCCAACTTAAACAACTGGAAGTGGCATGGAAAGGCCTGGCAAGGCAATGTCATTGAGCGGTAAATCTGGAAGTTATGTTGGTGGATGTTTTAGCATGTATGTTTTCACCACAATAA
>NW_004444074.1:2509657-2515114 GCF_000243295.1 Trichechus manatus latirostris
GGTAAATCTGGAAGTTATGTTGGTGGATGTTTTAGCATGTATGTTTTCACCACAATAAAAAAAAAAAAAAAAAAGAGGAAGAATTTTTCAAAAAGGACTGGCAGGGACCTAACCAACTTGTTAACAATGGCAGTTACCTCTGAGATGTGGAAGAGGAAGAAGGGCCTTTGCTTTCTCACTTCATGACACTTCTGTATTCCATTTGGTATTGACAACAATTTAAAAACTCGTACTTCTCGGTAGCCATGGATGATTTTTTTGCTTCCTGACCACTTCTTCTGTGGGTTAGGAAATGAGTGAAAACATACAAGGAAGATTGCCCACAATCTATGCCTGATACTCTGAACTTGGGGGTGTGAGGCGTGGTGGGTGGAGGCACATCATTTCATCAGCATGGCAGAACTCCCTGCTCCAACTGTCAGACAAACGTTACGTAGGGGCCCCGTGGGAAAACCACTGTGTTATGAAATCCTTCTGGAGGGAGAGTGGTACTAAAATTTGTAAGGGAAGAGACACATCTGAGGTACTAGGTAAAGTCACCATTCGGAGGGTTTGGGGGAAAGCAGGAGGCGCTGTTCCATACGGCCTCCTGGAACCATCTCACCTGACATAACTCTCTCTCCCTCGGGGCTCCTTCACTCTTCAGAATAACAAACTGTTTGTGGAAGGTAAGGACTTAAAAAGAGAATCTCATTCATTATTTCTCATATGGGTAAACTGAGGCTCAGAGAGGTGAAGTAACTTGCCCAAGATCTCAAAGAGTATAAAAGGCAAAGGGGCCCACTCTAGATACACATAACGTCCTAGGGTCTGCCTGCCCCCACACCTGGTCAACCACTGCCACAAGTGCACAGGTCCACCTGCCTTCCACTGCACAGCAGCTCTGGGAGGCAGCAGGTACCTGTGGCATACCTGCAGTGCCCACCACAGTGGCCGGCCTACAGAAGCTATGCTACAAATTCCAGTCAGGTGAATATGTATGTGTAATTCTTGCCTGGAAACAGAAGGGCAGCCACCATGACTTCCCAGCCTCTCCTACTCTCCTTGAGTCCCTCTTGGCTCTGGTGGTGACTTCTGGTCCAAAACTAAAACACACACACACATACATGGAACTACTTCTTCAGGATGCTGAGCTCTGGAGTCTGAGCCACCTCACAGGAGACTCTGCAGGCCAAATTTCAGGGTCAGAAAGAGAGAGAGGCAGCTCTAGAAGGATCCTCCAGGCCAGAACAACTGACCCCCAAGGACCCTTTCCCACTTCCTGGCCTGGGCTTCTGGAGATCCTGGTAAGTTTAGGCTCCTTCCTAAAGCTTCCAAAGGACTGGGCTCTGGAGTTCAGTCTGTCCCTTGAGGGTGCTGGCAGACCCTTGTACTCCCCATCAGCGTGAGCCAAGCAATCCCTTTACAGCTCTCTAGTTTCTCGAGCATTAGGTGGGCTAAGGCACTGGGGCAGGTGAGGAAGAAACTGTCACTTGGGTTCTAGACAGGTAGCTGGACCTGTCCATCTGGGCACAACAGAGGACATGCCATCCCATAAAACCTGGGCATCCTGGGAGGTTTCCTGAGGCAAGAACAGGACAGGTTGGACTGAGGGCCCTGCTTCACAGCAACGATTCAACACCACAGGGGCCCTGGTTTCTACTGTCTCTCTGGCATGGCCCTGCACAATTTCTTGGGGAACACATGAGGGAGGTTCCAACTACCACCTAATCAAGTATACATTAGGAAAAGGTATATATTTAGTTTACTGTCTGCTCCAAGAACATCTGGGATGACAGACTCTCTTTTTGCACTGGCGGTTTTAAAAAGCTGAGCAAAACCTGCTTTGATTGTCTTATTGTATTTTTAAGGGCAATTTAGCAGCATTCATCAAAATTCAGCCTAGCAATTCCACTTCCAAGATTCTTTCCTACAGAATACACAGGTGTACAAAGATGTTCTTGATAGCAGTGTTTGAAATTATAGACATGTGGATCACTATCGGGAAGAAGCAGGTTGCAGAACTGAATGTATAGTCCAATTCTGTGTGTGCAAAAAGGAGCCATACACAGAAGTAGGTGATGCTAGGAAAGGTCCAGAAAGGATAAGCAGAAACAGGCGCTCCTCGTAAGTGGGGAGGCAGGGCTACTCTCACTTTATCTCTTTCTTTGGTGTTTCTTTTTGTTTTATTTTGCTTTGCTTTTTGTTTTACTATGAACATATATTTTTTCTTTTTCTTTTTTTTATTGTACTTTAGACGAAGGCTTACAGAGCAAATTAGTTTCTCACTGAACAATTAATACACATACTGTTCTATGACATTGGTTGCCAACTCCACGACATGTCAACACTCTCCCCTTCTCTCAATCTTGGGTTCCCCATTTCCATTCGTCCAGCTTTCCAGTCACCTCCTGCTTTCTTGTCCTTGCCACTGGACTAGTGTGCCCATTTAATCTCATTTTGTTTTATGGGCCTGTCTAATCTTTGGCTGAAGGGTGAACCTCAGGAGTGACTTCAGTACTGAGTTAAAAGGGTGTCCAGGGGCCATATTCTTGGGGTTTCTCTGGTCTCTGTCAGACCAATAAGTCTGGTCTTTTTTTGTGAACACATATTTTCGGAAAAAAGAAAAAAACTAAATGTTTAAAAAAGCAGTGGTTCACAGGGCTCTTTGGAGAAATAGCTGATTCTAGGACTGGGGGCAGGGAAAATACAGATGAGCCTGGAGCATCTTGTAGGACTGGAAAGTAAGGAAATGCTCAAAACAAATCAATGAAAATCAAAACAAACAACAACAACAGAACAGAAGGATGGGGCATGTCAAGGAATATAAGAATCAACCTGAAAGAACCTACAATATCCAAAGCTAGAACAATTTGACCAACAAAGTAAAAAATGTAATATTGGATTATAACCCAAAGTATAAAATAAATAGCCATTGAGTCCTTTCTGATATAAATAAATAGGGGAGAAGAGACGACTCTTCCTTAGAAATCCAAGTACTGGTTGCCGTCGAGTCAATTCTGACCCAAAGTCGCCCTGTAGGACAGACTAGAACTGCCCCATAGAGTTTCCAAGGAGTGGCTGGTGGATTCGAACTGCGGACCTTCTGGTTAGCAGCCTGAGCTCCAGGGCTCCTTTCTTACAAAAGAACTCCAATTAATATGAGTAAACACTCCCCTTACAGGAGTGGAGCTTAATCCCATCTACCTCAGTCCTAAGCGGGGACTAGATTTAGTGACTGGCTTCCAAAGAATAAAGCAGGGAAAGAGAACAATAGTAACTTTACAGTGGAGAAATCTAGCAAAGGCTACATTAACCAAGTGACGCAGACAAAACAGACAAACCCAGATGAGGAGTCATTCTACAAGATACCCAGCCTCAAGACTGTCCGGGTCATGAAAAACAAGGAAAGACTGAGAAACTGTCACAGACCAGAGGAGACCGGGGAAACGTGACAACTAAACGCATTGGGTACCCTGGGTGGGATCCTGGAACGGAAGGAGGACATTAATAAAAAAAACCGGATGGAATACAAATAAAGTCTGGAGTTTAGTTAAAAGTAAGGTACCAGTGTTGATTTCTTAGTTTTGACAAATGTCCCATCTTAACATAAGATGTTGACAGTGGAGGAAACTGGGTGAAAAGTGTACGTGGGAACTCTGCGCTAGTTCTGCAACTTTTCTATAAATCTAAAATTATTCCAAAATAAAAAGTTTATTTAAGGGAGGAAATGGTTTAGATGACATTAGGAAGTCAAAGGATTCTATCTCTGAGATCATCTTTGGAAAGGCATGTGTTTTTATGCTGTTTGGAATTTTAGACTCTTCTGAAATTTGCATGTATCTTTGATGGACAGAACCTTCTAGAACCAATTCCAACTGAAACCACCAAGGATCCATCAGGGCCTAGGGTAAGGAGGGTGGAGGAGGGGGTGTCAGGTCAGTGTCCAACAACTGTCTGAGTTAAGAAACAGAATAAAACAGACCCACACCCTCCCCCGCAGGGGCCAGCACTTGGAGAACGATGCTCCAGGGAGCCTCCCTAACTCCTATTGCCCACTGCTGTGCTCCAACATCCGTATAAGGAGAAACTCCAAGGATCAGAGCAGAATGAAGGCAGCCACCTCCTCACCTTCCCTCCCCAGTCAGAAGAGGTTGGAGCTGGGTTTACTAAAGGAAACAGCCTTTTCTTCCCTACCTTCAGATTACTCTAGTCCTGACTTGAGAACCAACATGAGGTTTGAGGGAAGAAAAAGAGAAATCTTGAGAAAGAAGGTCTGAAGGGTTTGCTTGAGGAAGCTCAAGTCCCAGTCAACAGTTCCTCGTGTTTCTTAAAACCCACCCAGAAAGCTGCCTGGCCCACTCCCCAGATACCCTCAGGCAGGCTCAGGCAGCCTGGCCCACCCCTGCTCCTGCCCTCCGCCCCTCCAGCTTCATTTCCTCCTCACCCTCCAGGTGAAGAATGCCAGGTGCACCCTTGGTACCAGCATGGGGGTGGGAGGTGGACACTCGCTCTCTCTCTCAAGCCCTGGGCTGACTCCCGCTGCCTCTCTTGATTCAGAAAACTGCCTCTGCCCATCGCCTGTTCCTGGCCTTCCTTTCACTCCTAAGATGGCTTTTTAGAGCAGCCCCACGTGCAAGCCTCCAGCAGTCACTGCTGAGTCTGGCTCTCCCCAAGGAATCAGAGCAGCTGAGGATGAGTGGGGAAATTGCCTTAATTTTCCCTCTTCCACTCCAGTGAGCACCACTGCGCCTTTAGTCCTTGATCCTCACCACTTCCTGCCTCGGCAAGCAAGGGGTGCATGGGTTATTCTTCCCTTTAATAGGGAGGGAAACTGAGGCTTAGGGAAGTTAAAGTGTTTGCCCATGTTCATAGGCCAAGAACCTGGGCATCCCCAAGAGACAGGACAGAGAAGAGGCTGAGAATGAGGACTCGGAGAGTCAGGCCTGCAGGGCGCCCAGCTGTGCACCTCACTGGCTCAGGGACCCTGGTTGGGTTCCTGGCCCTCACCAAGCCCACAATCCTCAACTGTGAAATGGAGGAAACACTACGTGCTTCATTAGGATGTTGGCACAATTAAATGAGACAACTCATGCCCAGCACTTAACACTGCAGCCAGAGGTGCTCTATCGTATTTTTACGCAAATAACGCATGCCTTCTACGTTTGTTTGCCAACTGCACCCTCTCCCGTGAGGTGTTTTCATACGCGCCGCTATGCCAGTTTTTTTTTTAATATGTTGCTGTAAAAAAAATTATCATAGCATCCTTACGAAAATACTTTGCAGGGAAGGGCACGGTTGGCAAACAAACGCAGAAGGTGTGCATTATTTACATACAAATACGGTCTATCATGGTCTCGGGGAACATCTAGCTCAACTGGCATAACACAGTTTATAAAGACAATGTTCTACATTCTACCTTGGTGAGTAGTGTCTGGGGTCTTAAAAGCCTGTCAGCAGCCATCTAAGATACTCCAC
>NW_004444074.1:2515214-2550382 GCF_000243295.1 Trichechus manatus latirostris
GTCCAAAGGACTAATGGACCACAGCTACCAAGGCCCCCACCAGACTGAGTCCAGTACAGCTAGATGGTGCCTGGCTACCACCACCAGCTGCTCTGACTGGGATCACAACAGAGGGTTCTGGACAGAGCTGGAGAAGAATGTAGAACAAAACTCTAACACACACAAAAAAGATCAGATTTACTGGCCTGAAAGAGACTGGAGAAACTCTGAGAGTATGGCCCCCAGACACCCTTTTAGCTCAGTGGTGAAGTCTCTTCCAAGGTTTGCCGTTCAGCCAGGGATTGGACAGCCCCATAAAACAAAATGGGACTAATGAGGCACAGCAGTCCAGGGACAAGGACTAGAAGACAGAAGGGGACAGGAAAGCTGGTGATAGGGAACCCAAGGTTGAGTAAGGACAGTGTTGACACGTAATGGGGTTGTTAACCATTGTCATAGGGCAACATGTGTACTAACTGTTTAACAAGAAACTATTTTGTTCTGTAAACCTTCATCTGAACTGAGAATAGCAGCACAACTGGAAGAACGTAATCAATGTCACTGAACTGTGCATGTAGAGATTTTTGAAATGGTGTATCTTTGGCTATGTATATTTTCACCAAAAAAAAAAAAATAGGTCAAGAAGGGAGAGTGTTGACCTGTCGTGGGGTTGTTAACCAATGTCATAAAACAATATGTGTACTGACTGTTTAATGAGAAACTTTGTTGTGTAAACCTCCACCTAAAGTACAATTTAAAAAAAAAAAATTATCCATTAAAAAAAAAAAACAACACGGTTTATGTGTCAGGAAGCAAGATGAGCAGCAGGAGGCTCCAAGGGGCACCAGGACCCCACTGCGGTCACTGGTGCAGCCCAGTAACCGAACTGCAGGGCCCAGCTAGGGCTGGTGGGACTCCCATAAGCACGGCCCCTTTAGGAGCAAAGGTGGTATCAGTGTGGTCAGAAGGGGAGCTCTGAGGGACCCGAGGACTTCCTTCTGCACTAGCTCCCCCACTTTGCCTGCCCAGCCTTCCTGGAGAAGGCCCTCTCTCCCAGGTCACCAACACTCCCACAGCTCTTTCCAGAAGTGAACTCGAGGGCAGCTAGGCATATCTGGGGATGGTGGCTCTTTGGGGCAGTGGTTTCTCTTGTAGGACTTTAACTGAAGACCAGAGCTTGGAGTAAGTTGTGTCACCACGCACTCAGGAGCAAATCCTTGGCTCCAGGGGACACCCACCAGTTCATGACTCTATTCATTCATTCAATAAATGAATAAAATTTATTTATCTACCTACCTACCTAAGGAGCTCTGGTAGTACAGTGGTTAAGCTCTCGGCTGCTAACTGAAAGGCTGGCAGCTTGAACCCACCAGCCGCTCCGCAGGAGAAAGATGTGGCAGTCTGCTTCCGTAAAGATTACAGTCTTGGAAACTCTATGGGGCAGCTCTACTCTGTCCTGTAGGGTCACTATGAGTTAGAATCAGGGCTTCAAACCAGTTCAGTCATGGCCAATGAAGTGAAACTGGAACAGACCCGAATTTTTATAATTTGGGTGCTCCAGAACGGGAAAAATTACGGTCAAAGCCCTGGAATGGGAGACCCAGAAGAGGCGTAGTGAGCCCTTTCAGGAGCCTGATGCATGAGACTGGATTATTGCCAGGACTGAGGAGAGTGACACACATTCATAGTGGCGTGGTCAGCTGCCATCTTTGAGCGGGGCACCACTGTTTCTGACTCTGTGCAAAATCCAATGGGCAAGGGATTTCATTGCTAAGTGACACATACGCTGCCCATGTTTTCCAAGAGGGAGATGAAGTTTCTAGTTACAACCTGTAATTTTTCCCCTTACAGTTATGGTTTCAGTTCACCGAAACTTTAAAAATTTGAGTCTATTCTGGTGTTACTTCCTTGGCCATGACTGAACCGAGAAGAACCAGTTAGAAGCCCTGCTTGGAAGTGACTCGAAAGTAACAGTTCTGTTTGTTTGTTTGTTTGTTACCTACCTACCTACCTATTGCAATTTAAGCAGCTGCTATATCAGGCCCAATATTCAATGGCAATGTTGTGGCAAACAAATCAGACCAGGTAGGTCTGCCTCATGGAGCTTGCATTCCCGTGGGAGACCCCCTCGGTCTTAACCACAGTGAAGCTAGCCCTCGGATTTGTGTGTAGTCCCTTTGCTTCTATTCACTCACTCTTTCTGCCCACAAAACGCCTTGATCCCTCATGCTCCACATCCTGACCTGAGTCTCAGCCCCCATACCTGCACCACCTCCGGCCTCACATTGAAGGTGTACAGCCAGTCACTGAAGCGGGGGTAGCTGTTGAGCTCAGAGGTCCTCTCACCAGGATCCACGCTCAGCTTGCACTGCCGCTGCTTGCAAATGTAGCGGACCAGCTTCGCCTGCGGGAAGTCCAGGAAGGAAAAGGTCAGTTCAGTCATGGCCCGTACATGTGGCAGCCCTGAGCATGCTACAGGGAAGCCCAGCCAGACCTGAGCAGTGTGATGAGGGGAGGGGCCTGCCTGATTCCCCTTTGCTGCCGTTCAAGGAGTGCGAAGCAGGAAACAGAGAAGGAGAAGGGAAGAATACTCTGGAGAGCCAGCAGAGAGCCTGGACAGCCAGTCAAGAACCCTTTCCCCACCCAAGGCTGTCTGACACTGCCCCATCGTTACAACATGATCATTAGAGAGTAACTGGGCAAGACGGGTCGGAGCAGAACACTGGGTTAAACACAAGAAGGGCTTCTTGCCTTGAGGAGGCAGGAGTACTGACAATATGGAAGACACAGGAGTTTGGGGAAGATGGGGAACTTTCACCTAGGATGCTGCCAGCATCAGACTGCCTGGGTTGGGATCCAGGGGCTCAGTCACACACCAGGGGCTCAGTCACACACTAGCTCTGTAACCTTGGACAAGTTACTAACCAGTTGTCATGGAGTCAGCTCTGACTCATGGTGACGCCATGTATGTCAGAGTAGAGCTACGCTCCATAGAGTTTTCAATGGCTTATTTTTTAGAAGTAGATCACAAGACCTTTCTCCCAAGGTGCCTCTAGGTGGACTTGAGCCTCCAACCTTTTGGTTAGCAGTTGAGTGTGTTAACCATTTGTACCACCCAGGGACTCCGGACAAGTTACTAAGCCCCAGAAAAGCCTCATTTTCCTCTTCCATAAAACAGGGATAATATTAGAAGCTCCCTCTTAGGGAGGTTGAGAGGATTAAATGTGAAAGTTCACAGGAAGCACCAGGCACATGCCTGGCCATGACTGTGCTGTGGCAGTACTAGTGAAGGTCCTTGACTATGGGTCCATGAAGAGGCTTTAAGGGATCCACACTCTGAAATGTATGTAAACTTTAGGGCTGTGAGCCTGTGCATTTCCCAGGGGAGGGGCGTCCAAAGCTTCAAAAGACTCTCAAAAAGCTTGCTGTTGTTACCTGTCGTCAAGTTGGTCCCTGACTCAAGGAACCCCATACACAACGGAACAAAAGGCTGCCTGGTACTGCACCATTCTCATGATTAGTTACAGATTGGACTGTTGTGATCCACAGGGTTTTCATTGGCTGATTTTCGGAAGTAGATCACCAGGCCTTTCTTCCTAGTCTGTCTTAGTCTGGAAGCTCCACTGAAATCTTTTCAGCATCATAACAACATGCAAGCCTCCACTGAGAGACAAGTAGTGGCTACGCCTGAGGTGCACTGGTCAGGAACTGAACCCAGGTCTCCCACGTGGAAGGTGAGAATTCTACCACTGAACCACCAATGACCTCCTCAAAAGGCTAGAATTTCAAAAAATAAAATAAATAAGTTTAAACCTGGTTATAAGGACAGCGTAACTTAAGTCCGTCTGGTGGTCTCGTTTAAAAACACCAACTTAACTGAAGAATGCAGAGGGGTGAAGGTGTGGGAAGGCAGAGCCTGAGGCTGATTAAAAGAACAGTGCTTTCAGCCTGTGAGCAACCATCTAAGATACTCCACTGGTCTCACCCCTTCAGGAGCAACGGAGAATGAAGAAACCAAGGTACAAGGAAAAGATTAGTCCAAAGAACTACCACGGCCTCCACCAGACTGAGTCCAGTACAACTAGATGGTGCCCGGCTACCACCACTGACTGATCTGACAGGGATCACAACAGAGGGTCCCAGACAGAGCTGGAGAAAAATGTAGAACAAAATTCTAACTCACAAAAAAAAGAAAAAACAGATTTACTGGCCTGACAGAGACTGGAGAAACCCCGAGAGTATGGCCCCTGGACACCCCTTTAGCTCAGTAATGAAGTCACTCCCGAGATTCACCCTTCAGCCAAAGATTAGACAGCCCCATAAAACAAAACAAGACTAATGGGGCACAACAGTCCAGGGACAAGGACTAGAGGGCAGGAGGGGACAGGAAAGCTAGTAATAGGGAACCCAAGGGCAAGAAGGGAGAGTGCCAACATGTCATAGGGTTGTTAACCAATGTCATAAAACAGTATGTGTACTGTTTTATGAGAAACTATTTGTTCTGTAAACTTCCATCTAAGGTACAATAAAAAAAATTTTTTTAAGAAAAGAATAGTGCTTTTAAATGCATAAACTACTCAGGGTTACAAAGGAAATTAATTATATTTAAATATATTTATAAAAGTATTGTTTAAAATTGTGATAGTGCAATAAAAGCTTACATATTAAAGCATTAAATTGTAAGATCTAGCAGTGGGTCTAACAACTATCGTAATTTTGAAGTCATGACAAGCGTAAGCTACTTTTTCAGATATCCATAACCGTAATATGATATGAAAATAGTTGTGATTCCTACCGGCGACCAAGTCACAGATATTTGCTAAGATGACTGTGCCTTGTTGCTTGCATTCAAAATTGAACAGCATGCTAAATTTCAGTTAAGCTTAATGAAAATAAAGATGCAATTTTTCTTCCCACCCAAGTTCACGGACCCTTTAATTTTATCCACAGACCCCAGGTAAAGAACCTCTGTGGCTGGAGAGATGTGAAGCAAGAGATAAGACCCAAAATGACAACAAAACCACTTCTTCCACATCAGCTTTTCTGAAACTCCCCCCATAAATTAGTCCAGAAACTAGTCTAGTTTCAGACTCAGAAACAATCCGTCAGACCCAGATTTAGCCTGCTCGGGGGCACTGGCCCTCTGGGGTGGCTTTGAACTCTCTAAGTTCTACTATCTTCAGGGAGTCATGGGGCTCAGTGGCAAGTGGAACAATTGCTAGAAAGGGAACACTGAGTCAGAACCAAAATAATCTCACTCAAATGTACAGTTTTGATGTTTGATGAAAATTCTGGCAGAGAGGCAAACTCATGGTACTCCTACACCACATACTATTCCAGTAACCTGAGCAGACACTGCTAATCAAACATTCTCTACTAATGCTCACAACTCCAAGCAGACATTGCTAATCAAACACTCTCTACTGAAGCTTGCAACTTGGAGTTGCCAACAAGAAGTGTATTTGCTGTCCTTAGGGCTTCGAACTGTCTCTTTCCGGTTCAGTCATGGTCGAGGAGATGACCTGAGTTTTAAAAATTTGGGTGACTCTGAACCATAACTGGGATGGGAAAAATTACCAGTCGAAGCCCTGCTAGAAACTTAATCTCTCTCTCATAGAAAACAAGGGCAGAGTAAGCATTGCATAGCAACCAAATCTTTTGCGCCCTGGATTCTGGGGAGAGTCGTAAACAGCGGAGCCCGGTTCAAAGATGGCAGCAGACCACACCACTTTGAATGTGTCTTGCTCTCCATAGTCCTGGCAATAATCAATCTCACACACACGCTCCTGAAGGGGCTCACTAAGCCTCTTCTGAGTCTCCCACTCCAAGGCTTCAACCCATAATTTTTCCCATTCCGGTTATGGTTCTGGATCACATAAATTTTAAAAATTTGGGACTGTCGTGGTTTTGCTTCGTCGACCATGACTGAACCAGTCAGAACTGATGCGAAGCCCTGGTTGTCCTACTCTGGAGCCTAAGTCCCTGCAAAAATATTCAAAGTATGAAGCTCACAAACTTGAAGACACAATGTGGCTTTTACCCTACAGGTCTAAGAAGAGGTACTCATGTCCCTCCTCCAGGTTCACTCACTCTAATCCATCCTTCCAAGTGTGACCAGAGGCAAATTCTAAAATTAGGGCCCCAATTTCCTTTTCCAGGCTCATCTACATTCCACCCTACCCGACCCTCCCACTCCCCATCCTCCACCTGGCACATAACATGTGCTCAAAATGTCTGAGGAGGGAGGGAGGAAAGGAAACGTGTGGGTCATCTTCATGTATTAAAACATTTCTCAAAGCCAGTCCTTCCCTTCACTCCAAACTGCTCTCAAACCATAGCTTCAAAGAACTGACCAAAGGCAGGACAATAAATCAAATAACTGCCCAAGCTAAAAGCCACACATTAATCTGAGAAGTCAGGTTCCCAGCTCTCAGCAGCAATGATGAGCATCCATCACTGGCACAAGGACTTCCAGGGCCACACCTCTGGGAGCCGATGAATAACAAAGTCTGCACAAGACTTTGGCCACCTTTGACATTAGCCAGCCTAGTTGTGGGCTGAGGCTAGGTCTGGACTTTTGCCAGTGCAGCCTCCTCCAAGGGGTGAGGCCCTTTCCAGCCCTGAGGCGTTCACTCCCTCAAGTAGCTCCCTCAGCCAGGAAGGCTCTTCCCAGGGACCCCTCAGCCCCCAGGGCTCAACTTAGACAAAGCTTCCTCCAGGACGCGCCCCCCAGCCCTCCAGCCCAGTCCCCCACAGCACCCTCCCTTCTCCTCCTTCAGATCATATCTCAAAGTTCTAACATTTTACTCTTTAGACTATAAAGTCCACGAGGCCAGAGGCCTGGTCTGTTTTCTTGGTCACCACTGTCTGACCCCAGGAACCAGTACAGCATACCTGGCACATGGTTTGCTGTTTTAAAACCTTTGTTGAATGGCTAAATGAACATACCACTCATTTTGTAGCCCAGACAGGCACACGCAATGAGGGTGGGAAACAAATGTCAATCAGGCAAGTGATGTGAATCTCTGAGAATCTCAGAGAATCTCAAAAACGAGGCAAGGTCCCAAGAAGAGGAGTGAGTAGCTTCTTTTTGTAAAGGCCATCAGAGAGCCCCGCTCGACAGCCCAAAGCAGGCCTGCAGGTAGGACTGTGCAGAATTTGAAGTGATCCCTCACCGCACCGTTTAACAACCCACACACCCCACAGGCTGTGCCTGAGACAAGGGAAGGGGAAGACCACGGTACGTGTGGCCTATTTGCCAGTGGGTCTGGTACCCGGCTGGCTGATACCTACTGGAACTCGTCAAGCTCTTAGGAAGAAAGACACCTCCAGAACTGGGTTCTGCTGAGGGTCAAAGCCATTCTCATTCACCAAGGATGGAGGTGTTCGGCTTGCGGGAGGGAAGCAGCTCCCCGTTATGCAAAATAAGGCTGTTGTCGCTTTTCAGAAAGTTGGCTGCAGGCACAGAAGCACCAAGGGGCTTCTTTCCCAGACAAACCACAGCAGGGCCTGCCAGCCTGGCCTCAGGGGCGACAAGGGGCCCTTTCAGTGGTAGCCTCATTTTCTCTTAACCACAAAACCGCAGCATATAAATTTTCCGGAACAGAAAAGCACCTGGGGTTTCAGTGATGGGACCAGCAGCAGGAGGGAAAGAGTCATTACGTCTCTGGCCACAGGGGAGGGCCTGGGGCCAGAAACGAAGCCCATCCTCAACATTCTTTTGCTTCATGAGAATGTGCCCCACCCCTAGCTCTGACAACGAGCATGGTTTTCACAAAATGCAGAAGAGCACCGAGCCTCCCCATAAAGGTATGATGGGTGCTATCGAACACATGGTACATAGCAGGCGCTCACTAAGTGCCCTGGGCTGAAGGAACTAGGTTCTTGCCCCAGCTCTGACATTAAAGAAGATTGAGGATCTTGGAGAAATCTCCCTTACCTCAGCTTCAATCTCACCACCTATATTCATAAAGGCTGGGGCCAAGTAAGTTGCTAAATACGAAAGTGTTCAGAATGAGCAAAAGAAATATGGTTCCTACTACTTTACTATTGGTTATTCCAGTCACACCCAAGAGGCCGCGTAACTCTGTGGGGAAGAACTCCAGCTCTGGAGGCAGGCAGTCCTGGCCTCAAAGCCCCTCACTGCCACACTCCCTCGGCAGGCCACCATGGTCAAGGGATGTATCCTGTCAGCCTCTGTTTCCCCACCTGTAAAATGGGGATGATCTTCCTCAAAAGGATGTTGTAAAGATTTACATGAGAAAATATGGATGTAAAATGTTCAGCAAAGGGCTGGGAACAAAGAAAATGTTTGTTCAATGGTAGCTATGGTGGGTGGCGTCCTCATCAAGCTAAGTCTTCAGGTTCACTCTTATTACCTCCTGTGCAGAAGGGACGGTGTAGGCGTCGTCATGCCCGTTTCAGAAATGGGGATAAAGAAGACCCAAGAGCTGGCCTAACTCATGGGTCAGGTATAATCGATTCTTGTTATTCACTGTAGTTAAGGGTTAGATTCCTGCGAGACTCTGGTCACGACATTTTCGTCAATCAACACATGACTTTGTTTTTTGTGTGCTTCTGTTTAAAGACAGCTTATTTAATACGTATTGTTGATGCATTAACACTGAACTCATGGCCAACAGCTCTGTACCTCTTGCCTGGATGAAGCATCTCCATTAGGCACATCACAGCCTCTCTGCCCTCAGCAACCCTACACAGCACTTCAGCACTACACCTGGGGGCCATTTTAAACCATGAAATCACCAACAAAAAGCACAAAAATGCAAAAAACATGACACTAAGTAGACCGCAAAAAGGACACTTACACGAGTGTGAGCGCTGAAACAAGAAGGCAGGGCACCGCCTTGTTCAACCTCAGCTGGGAACGTGTGCATCTGGCGACTCAAATTTTTCACTACTCTGTACAATGACCAACAAAGCGCTTTGAGTATTGATTTTGGCATTACAAATAAATCTCAGTAAGTAGGTGAAATCACCTACACGGAATTCATGAATAATGCAGATCGACCACAGTTTTATTTTAAAGGTGTGAAGACCAACATCCGGACTCACCAGGTGACCCCAGGGAACCCGGGCTCTTTCTCTCTTCAGATGCTCTCACCTCATCCCTTAGCACCAGAGGAAGTGGCTGAAGCACAGCTGCATCAATTCCAGAAATGTCGCTTGCCCAGTCAAGCACCTGTGCCCGTAATCTGACATCCTGATCAACCTCAAACATAATCTGCCACCCCCTAGCTGCTCCAGGTGTGACTCTGACATGAGATCCCGAACGGAGGCTGCCCCAAGCATTGATTCCATGGCATGAGGTTTGTCAAATGTCCCTGGAGAGGGTGGCACCGTGCAGAGCAGACCCAGTCAACTCTCACTGAAGCATGGGCCACAGAAAAAGAGAAACTTTACAGGAAAAGGATGCAGATCCCTGAGCTGTAAGGATTGCCAGGAACATGGCAGGCCTCCCAGATGTGTGGACCGCGCCTGCTCCTGGGTAGGGTTCTTTCCTTGGCACACATTCTTCCTTCCCACTGGATCCAAACCTGCCTCCCAGGAGCTGACACCCAACGATCCCACGCCCACCCTCCAGAGTGCATCACAAGGATTCACAGGCAGGTTGAAACTGGTGACACAGGCGACCACAGCCCAGCCTGACCTGGTATGCCAGGCTCCTCTGTGGCCGCAGAACTGACAATTCCTTGCAGGCTGCCGCAGCGGAGCACAGCTAGGGCAGTAGCTGCCCTGTCTCCAAAAGAGAGGGCAACGCCAGCCAAAATGGTTGTCCAAGTAGAACCTCTTGCAGGCTTCTAGAGGGTGGCTGGACCAGGGCCAGCCATTGCGCAGCCTGGCTGGGTGGTGTGGTAGTAATGACCAGGGGGAGCATTCCACCGGGGGCACATGTGACCACGCCTCTTGTTGACCACTGGCACCTGCTCCGACCGGTCAGGAGCCATGCATCCCATTAGTTAAGTGTTCCATTCCTCCTAGCGGGAAGCACAGGCTGGGGGCCAGGCAGATCCACCCCTGGTACTATCATTTATCAGCTGTGTCGTGGTGACTAGTGACTTCACCTCAGTATCTTCATCTGTAAAATGGATAAAATAATACATGCCCCATAACCAAAACCAAACCCACTGCCATTGAGTCGATTCTAACTCATAGCGACCCTACAGGACAGAGTAGAACTGCCCCCATAGGATTTCCAAGTAATGGCTGGTGGATTCGAATTGTCAGTCTTTTGGTTAGCAGCTGACTGCTTAACCACTGAGCCACCAGGGCTCTGCACGCCCCATCCAAAAAACCCATTGCCGTCAGAGTTGGTTCTGGCTCATCACACCCCATAGCACCCCTCAAAATTCACTGCGAGATTCGTGTATGCAAAGTGCTTAGTCCACTGTCCAGAACACATAAACCAAACAAAAAACCAAACCCACTGCCGTCGAGTCCATTCCGACTCATAGCGACCCTACAGGACAGAGTAGAACTGCCCCATAGGGTTTCCAAGGCTGTAAATCTTTACAGAAGCAGACAGCCACATCTTTCTCCTGTGGAGCAGCTGGGAGGTTCGAACCGCCAACCTTTTGGTTGACAGCCAATAGCTTAACTACTGTGCCACCAGGGCTCCTTACAACACATAAAGTGCTCGATAAAAAGGATCTTACAAGTATTACTCCTGTTCAACCTGCAAGAACAGCCTTGATGATAAGGAGCATAACAGGCTTTTGGCTGGTGCCATTTGGGTTACACCTTACCCGGGCTACCCCTTTGCAGAAAACACTGAAGAGCCTCATTCCAGACAACTGACTTTGCAAACAAAGTCAGCTCCACCCTAAAATTGCAGGGCCTGGAATGGAGAGCTCCCTTCTGTGGGGAACCCCCAAATGCATGAAAGTAGCCAGACGCCAAGACATTTGTCAGCCTAACCCTATCTTGGACGTTGACTACTGCAGGACCCTGAGTGAATCACTGTCCCTCCCAGTAGCCAAGTTCTTCATCTCTCAAGCAGGTCAGGTGAGTCAGTCTATGGGCACATGTCATGGGTTGAACTATGTCCCCCAAAAATGTGTGTATCAGTTTGGCTGGGCCATGATTCCCGATATTATGTGATTTTCCTATATGTTGCAAATCCTGACTCTATGGTGTTAATGAGGGCGGATGGGCGGCAGCTGTGTTAGTAAAGCGGGACTCAATCTACAAGATTGGATTATGTCTTGAAGCAATCTCTTTTGAGATATAAAAGAGAGAAGCAAGCAGAGAGATGGGGGACCTCATATCACCAAGAAAACAGTGCTTGGAGCAGAACACATCCTTTGGACCCGGGGTCCCTGCGCAGACAAGCTCCTAGTCCAGGAGGAGATTGATGAGAAGGCCGACAGAGAGAGAAAGCCTTCCCCTGGAGCTGACGCCCTGAATTTGGACTTTTAGCCTAACTTTACTGTGAGGAAATAAACTTCTCTTTGTTAAAGCCATCCACTTGTGGTATTTCTATTATAGCAGCACTAAATGAATAAGACAGCACGGATGTGACAGATGTTGAAATATAAATGACAAATGAACCCCAGGCACAGGCTGGGATAGACACCAGACTTCCATGTATAGCATTCCCATGTATACTCATGCCAATACTTAATTATCAATCCTAATAATAATGATAATCTCTTTCCCTGTATAGTTTAGTATCACTTTCTTTCCCTGGAATCAAAATAAGAATTCCAGGCAGTAGGAATTACAGTAGATCCCTGACACCTCAAGGGTGACGTCCTAACCTTCACGTCTCCAATGCTGCAAGTGCCCCTGAAGCGTATCATTTTCCCTACAAAACACAGTCTCATGTAACTAAAAACACTATAGGCCCTTCCAGACCTTTGATGGGAAGTACTTTGTATCCGATGTCCAGTAGAGAACCACAGAGCTATGTGGTGATGTGGGTGCTGGGCAGCCTGGCTGGCTTACTCAGTGGCTAAGGAGGACCCCCAACTACCCTGCAGGCACCAACACAAGCGATTCTGAGTCCAGCTTCAGCAAAATGACAAGTTTAGGGTCACTTGTAGGTAGTCAAAGCACACACAGTAAGACCATGAGACTTAACAACAACAACAAAAAACCAAACCCATTGCCATCAGGTTGATTCCAACTCACGGCAACCCCGTGTATGTCAGAGTAGAACTGTGCACCACAGGGTTTTCAATGGTTGGTTAGTAGCCAAGTGCTTAACCATTTGTGCCACCCCAGGACTCCATAAGACTTAAAGAGACTTAAAGGCATATTTTATTACAAGTGAGAAAAACGAGCACCCTGGTTAAAGAAGTGATTCAAACTCCCATCTTCAGACCCCAATCTAATGCTCTGTTTCTATGCGCCAAACCGTTTCCCAAAATAATGACTCTTACTACCCACTTAGCTCTTCTAAGCTGCAGCCAGTCCTGACCAGTACAGGCAGGATGGCAGTAGGCAGGGTCTACCTCTCTTAATGACCAAAGACCAGGATCCAGCAATGCCCAGATTGTTCTAGGGAGCAAATCGTCTGAATAAAAGACACAGATCTCCCTGCACTCTTCAAGCCACTGCCTCTGGTCCTGATCTGCAGTAACCTGACCTGTGGGTGAGACCCCATCCTGACACTTGCAGGCAATGGCTCCAGACCAGCACTGAATTCATTAAAAGTAGCCACTACACTGCCCAGTACCTGGGGTTGGCCCTTTCAAGGCGATCCTACAATGCTTTGCAGCCTCGCTGAGATCCTGGATGGCCATTCCACCTCTATCCCCATCCTCTCTGCTCTTAAGTCCCACCAGCAGGTGCAATGTTTAGACTTGCTTCTAACTCACCAACACCTGTGGGACCTTGACTCCTTCCCCACAAGCAGAAGTAGACAGCATGTACTCGTCAGTGGACACCCACAGCCATCCTTGCTAGTGCCAAGTCCCTGTACATCCTTCCCAAACCTCAGGAAGTTGCCAAATCTCTCGTGACTTACTCCAGCCATCCCTCCAATGGTCCCTGAAGCTGTTGAGGGAGAGATGGAAAGGCTGCCAGGCCCTCCTTCCCCGGCACTGGCCTGCTCTGTCCAAGCTTCAGGGCCGTTCCCCTCACATTTCTGGCCCCCTCCCTAAGGCTAGAGTGTGCTTCTGGGGACTTCCTGCCAACCCAGCCAGCTAAGCAGTCTGGTCTGGCTGCCACGGCCAACTTGTTGCAAAATGATTTCTGAGAATGTAAGGAGGCCTTCTGGAGGTTGTGACACAGCTGACAACTCCACACACAGGCACAGGCCGACCACAGTGCTCAGCTCAGAGCATGCCAGACATAGCCACTGGCTCCAAACACCGCCAAGCCCTCGCAGCTCTCTCAAGGGCACCCAGCGAGAGAGAGAACCAGGGAAAGTGAGGCAAGGAGAGGAGAAAGTACAAGCAACCTCAATTCCCAAGCCAGGCATTTTGCAACCAGTCACCCGTCACCCGACTCCATCCCATGCCTGTGTTCTCCTGGAGAAGCTGCCAGATGTGTGCATTTGTGCAGACTATCTCCCCACCAAGCCTCCCACTAGCAACCCTGCCCTGACGTCAAACTCGGAGTCGGGGAACTTCAAACACAAACAAACAAGTCTGCCCCAGACCACAAGTGGAGACATTCCCAAAGAGGCCAGGGGTGAGAGCAGCCACAGCTGGGAACTTGGAGCTACCCACCCTGCACTTGGCTCCACTGGGGCTGCAAACTCCAGGGGCCTGGCAGCAGGCTGCAGAGGAGGGGTTCAAACTCAGGCTGAGACCAACTGGGGGCCACTCTTGGCCTTGTGGGTAGATGGAAGACATGCCCAGGGCTGGCACAGACCCTGCCCGGAAGCACTAGCAAGTTAGTTAAGTTCTTGTGTGTAATTAGCACCCTCATTAGATAATGTCACATTTTCTAATTCATGAGATAGGTACTGAGTATGAGAAGCCTGGGAAAGGAGAAACTGATGTGGGTTAGAAGCACTCACGAAGCTTCCTGGGAAATAGGGCGCTTGAGTCGGGCCAGGGTAGACAGTCAAGAACCCAAGTTTCCTCAAAGACACCTGGTAACCCATCTCTGCTCCACAGACTCAACAAGAACAATTTTCAAGTTGAAGGCAATTTCCCTGACCGAAAGATCTGAAGTCAGCTCCCACCTGAGAACGTAATGGGGCATGAAATAAATTGTGCTGTTCAGAAAGTAATCTTTACCTTGAAAAGTCAGCGAATGAACTGCACTGGGTCTGCCTTCCAAGTTTTGCTTTATCCCTCAATACAACACTGTTGTTAGTTGCCATCGAGTCAATTCCAACTCGCGGCGACTCCATGTGTGCAGAGTAGAACTGTTTCATAGGGTTTTCAAGGCTGTGACCTTTCAGAAGCAGATCTTTTGGCTAGTAGCTGAGCGCTTAACTGTCTGTGCCACCCAGGGACTCCCAATTCAATACTACAAGCCCCCAGTACACTATGGTTCTTAGTACCAAGCAGTCCTTGGAAATTATGGGGGCAAACTGGACTTAATCATGAGAAAGCAAGACACCCACCCATGGGACACTTTTATCACCTCAACTACCCTAGGACTGAAGTGATTACAAATGGGAAGAGGAAGAAGACCCTCTACCCCATCATTCATTCATTCAAACAGTCAGTAAACTTCTTCCAGATGCCAGGCACTGTGTTAGGAACTGGGGATACGTCATAAGCAACATAGTGCATACGCTTGAGGAACTCACACAGGGGAACATATCTGGGGCAACCGACATGTCCATAGATAGATCTGGAAGGAGGACTGTGGGAGGCAAAGAGGGAAGGAGGTAACACCCACTGGCTGAGCATCCACGACACCAGCCACAATGCTCACGAACTGACCCAGGTGTTGGGAGCCACAGGTGTCGTGTGTGCCCACAAACTAGATCCTTAATCTGTACAGCCTGTGTCCCAGTTGAAACACCAGCTCCCATGACTGTCTGAAGTTCTGAGGTTCACCATGCCAACAGAGCATGGCCATCAAGCCAGCTCACCCCTCAACCCCTCAATTATAAGAGGTAATTCCAGAGAATTCCTGACACTGGATGCTGGAAGGGACCCTAGATGTGAATTACTGACTGGAGGCCTGGGAAAAAAGGCAGAGGCAGCACCTAATGGCAAAGGTGGGCTTCTGCCAATGGGCCCACCCCCTTACCTATCTTTAAGACTTGTTCTCCTGGGCATTCTAGTAGAGAGGGGTGGGGGAAGGTGAGGTACTGCAAACTCTGATCTCAAAGCCCCTGCTATGTCTAGGAGACTGTGCTAGACACCGGGGAGCTAAAAGGTTTTCCCTTCCAGAAGTGTGACTGTTTGCCTGGGAAGTTAGGCCATCCTCCAAATCCAGTGCCATCGAGTTGATTCCGACTCACAGCTACCCTACAGTAGAACTGCTCCATAGGGTTTCCAAGGAGTGGCTGGTGGATTCAAACTGCCAACCTTTTGGTTAGCAGCTGTAGCTCACCGTAGCTCTTAACCACTGTGTCACCAGGGCACCTAGGCCATCACAGAAAAGGATAAAGGGCCATGGTCAAGGGTAGATAAGTGGCTCAGATACCAAGGGTCAACCAACGTGATGATGAACTTCAGACACAAGAACAGCCATCTCCTGAGTGCTGTGTTAAGCACGGTTCACTGTCTTTCTAATTCTGACTTCCTCCTTGCTCGCAGAACCCATTTTGTTTGGGGCAGCAATGTATCCAGTGATGAACTGGTATAAGCCAATGGTTCTCAACCTTGTCTTCACATTACAACCACATGAGCCTCAGAGATTCTGATTTAATTGATCTGGGAGGGTGCTCCAGCGTGGACAATCATGATGATCCTATCCACACTTTCAGCTTCCCCTGCAGCTAGGTACACGTGACAGCTCTAGCCAATGAGATAGGAGGACGTGTCTGCTGGGGAACTGCTGGGAAAAAGTTTGCTTTCCTCATAAATGGGACAGTCTCTGGGGCTGCTCACCACACACCTCCCTGCCCCTGCCTTGAATATGGACAGTCTGAAGCAACCATTTTGCAACCATTAGAACTGCCAAAAGAACCACAAAGACACCAGTGTTGTTTAGCTGAACCAACACGAGCCACCTAATTCCAAACTTCTTGTTGTAGGAGAAACATTATGGTCTATTTGTTTAAGCCACTTTGTTCACATCTTCTGTTACTTGCAACTGAATGCAGTTCTTTCTGGTAACATTTATTAAGTCTGCATTATTTTGAACTTTCTTTTAAGGCTAATGGTTTAGGACATTTCTGTTGGCTCCCATGAAACCTACAAGAATTAAAAGCAGGTATGTCTTCATGCTTCTTGGGACCAAACCATTCCTTCAAAAGACCTTCAAAATTTCAAAGAACAGTTTTTAACTTTATGAAGCCCAACCTATAATTCTTTTCTTTTTTGGTTTGTGCTTTTTATTTGGTATCTGAGATATCTTCCCCAAGCCCACAGTCACAAAGATGCTCTCCTATGTTCTCTTCTAGAAGGGTTATAGTTTTATCTTTTCAGTTTTGGTCTATGATCTATTTTGAGTTAATTTTTTACATATTAGGACTGTTTTTGTTATTAAACTGGGTTTTCTTATGTGCCAGACACAGTGCTATGTATTTTATATGTATTATCTCATCTAATACATTGATCCTCTGAGATACGTATCATTATCAATCCCATTATACTTGAAAAAGGGCCCGAGTGTTCTACAATCAATATTTATAGTATCTTCAAGCCCATTTTACAGGACCTGGAGTACAACAGACATTTAATATGATTGAACAGGTAGAGAGATGCGGAATCCTTGTTGTTTTAACCTGCCTGATATAATTGATGCTAAGTCCTTGAGAACACAACTCCCAGTTGTACCACTGCTTCTAGAGACAAACTGACCTGACTTCCAGGAATGTACCCAGTGGGGATAGGGGTGAAGTGGAGAAGTGTAGCATCTTGCATTTGCTAGAGAAAAAGAATGGGTGGAAGAATTCCTGCTCTTGGCAGTGGGTGGTGAGAGCTATTCTTACCCACTTGGCGGTCACAGGCTCATTTGAGGCTGTTACAAGTGTAGACCACCATAGCAGATTAAAGATGGCCACAAATTATTTCATGCTCCTCCAGTCTAGAGGTCATTTTCTCTCCCTTTGAATCTGGGCTGGCCCATGACTCCTTTGACCAACAGAGTACAGTGGAAGAGACACTCTGCCAGTTACAGGCTTGCATGTAAGAGGACTGGCAGCTTTCACCTTGGTCTTTTGGAGTCCTGAAGACTCTGATGGAGACCCCATGGAGAGGAACAGTGAGTTGGCTGAGCCCAGACTTCCAGCCGTCCCTGCTAAGGTGCTGGATATGTGAGTGGAGCCTTACTGGGCTCTCTAGACCACGTCAGTTGATGGACATGGAGCATGCCACTTTGATGTTTCAACAGAGGTATGTGTACACACTGTGGGATCCCAAAGAGACTGTACCTAACTGTGGGGCAGGGTAGCTGGGAACCTGGGAAGGCATCAAAGAGGAGGTGATCCTTAAATGAGTTCAACAGGCTGGGGTGGGGGTAGTATATGGCACACAGACAGAGGATAAGGGACAGGAAAGGCCCCTCAGGCAGAAGGCAAAGCTTGAGCAAAGACTAGTGTCACAAAAAACTTTTTTTTTTTTTTTTAATTTAAAGGGAATAGGGCCTAGAGGGCACAGGGCAGGGGGCAGGTGGGGGGGAGAAACAGAGTCAGCGACGAGGCAGGGCCATCTCAAGAAGGTCCCTGAAGGCCACACTAAGGCATCTGCACTTAATCTTGCAGGCGTGGGGAGGGAAGTGAAGGGAGAAACACGTGAAGGAAGACTTGCATTTTTGAATGATCATCATTCTGGAAACCATGTGGAGGACAGATTGAAGTGGGCGTGGAGAAACCAGAAACAGGAAAATCAATTAAGAGGCCACCGCGATTCAGCAAATGATGAGAACAAAAGGTAATTTAGTTAGTGGCAGTGTGAGCTGAAAGGAAGGAACAGATTCAAGAGATGTTTTATCAGCATTTTTACTATAAAGACAAGACTTCCCTTCCTGCACGTCCGGGGGATTTCTGGCATACCAGTACCCTGGAATGCAGGAAGCTGAAGAGCTGAGTTTCTCCAGCAAAGGGGCCAACCAAGCAGAACCACGTTTATTTGATTTATTAGACTTTGGCGCTTCAGCAGGAGGGGGGATGTATGGAGAGGAACCTGCTACCTGTTGGAAGACTTCAGCTGAAGGTCTAACTTGGCAGCAGCACGTCAGCCCACAGGCAGCTCCTAGCCCAGGTATCTCCCCATTTCTGAGCTCTGCCCCTTCCCTGCCTCCCCAGGCAGAGGGAAATCCCATATTTGTCAAGAGCAAAGGTCACTACTCCGTTGCATTCCATTTACAGCTCTTCCTGCAGCTCCAGAGTTGGATCACACCGAAAGAGGAGGGAGAGAAGCCACATTTGCCACAGTGGCCAGATCTAAGAGGGGCCTTTCCCAGCCAACCTGGGGTCACTGGTTCTGTTTACCTGTCCCCAACCATATGCGTGCAGGAAGCACCCTGCTCCACAGAGGAGAGTGGGCCTAGGTTTTCCTGGCAGGAGAGAGAAAGAGCGCATGAGCGCACGTGCAATCTCCCTATCTTAGTCGAAAGGTCAAGGGAATCAGGGTCAAAGAGACCCAAGTTCAAATCCCACCTCCATCTCCTTCCAGCTAACAGGCCATGGGCAATTGACAGAATGTCTCTGAGGCTTTATCTCCTCTGTTGTAGATGAGGGAAAAGATTCGCCTCAAAAGATCACTGTGAAGACAAGACGACCTATGCCTGGCAGCTGGCATGCTATAGGTGCTTAGCAAATATTAGTTCCTGTCTCCCTTCCCTGCGGCCTTGGGCCCTGGAGGTGCAGCTGTTGAGATCCTGGCTGCTAACCAAAAGGTTGGCAGTTCAAATCTACCAGATGCTCCTTGGAAACCCTATGGGGCAGTTCTACTCTGTCCTATAGGCTCGCTATGAGTCAGAATAGACTCCAAGGAACGGGTTTTGGTTTTGTTCGGTTCCCTGCAGCCTTAATCATGATGAAGGCTGTGGCTTTGACAGATAACAGGGAGATGGGACTGGTGACTGGGGAGACCTCAAAAGGCAAGGGTCCAAATGAAGGATCTCAATTATCAATCTGCTGATGTGTCTGCATGCTTCCCATGGAGCAAGGAGAGCAAAGGCTTATTGAAACAAACAGCTCAGAGCTCAAGGACAGATCAGCAACCACACCCTTTTATGACCCATTTTGTATAACACAAGTCTAAGCAACACCTCTGATATCAAACTACCAAGTTTCAGTTTTGCAGCAAGGAAAGGAAATACGCACACAGACAAAAATGACCTACTAGTGATGTGCCCGTTCATTCCTGGTATGAAACACCCCAGTGTGAGAACAACGTAGCTGTGGACACTTGGTCAGAGCACTTTACATTCTGACACAGCACTTCACAGTTCAGAGCACTCTGTGAAGATGGCATCTCATTTGATCTTTTCCACAAATCTTTTAGGACCATTTTCGTTTCCATCTTATACAGATGCGATACTAAGGCTCAGAGAGGTTAGGCGACATGCCCAAGGCCACACGACATTTACTAAGTTATAGTGTCAGCTTCAAGGAGCCCTGGTGGTGCAACACTTAAGTGCTTGGCTGCTAACTGAAAGGTTGGTGGTTCGAACCCACCCAGAAAAACCTGGCGATCTGCTCCCATAAAGATTACTGCCTAGAAAAACCCTATGGGGAGCTCTACTCTGTTACATGGGGTTGCTATGAGTTGAAAATCGACTCCACAGCACCCAACAACAACAACAACAGAGTCAGCTTCACACCCAGGGCTTCTGAATCTCAAGGCCAGTGTCCTCCGTGGAGCAGACTCCCATTCTTGCAGGGAAAATGGAAGACAGCATAGTTTTAAGTTAATAGATTAAAACCAAGGACTCCTGAAAAACTGAAACCCACCCACAGTCACTCCCACCTGGGACCCTAGGTAGGAGACCCCTCCGGTGTCTCTTCGGGAAAGGAGACTGGGGGACAGGGACAGCTTGAAAAGGACATCAGTGCCTCTTTTCCTAAGAAACATGTAAAGGCCATTAAATTACTCACGGCCTTCTATTTAAAAACCCCAAAACTTAAGGGACCACTTTGTCTGCGCAGAGGAAGATAAAGAAATGTGAAGCTTAGGTGACAGAAAAAAGAAATCAGACCTAGAACTCAGGAATGGAATCACAGTGGGGTTGAGGTGACATCAGCTCTGGGCGAGAGAAAGAAAGAGTGAGACCACCCTCTCTAACAAGGGATGGCCAAAAGACTACAGGATTTTACCCTCTAAGCTCTGTGTCCCTCAGTGGACACACTGGTTTAATATGTCATGTCACCAACACTATCATTAGTGGGGAATAAGAAAGGGTTCAGATAACAGAATGTTACTGTTGAGCAATCCCAGGAATGTCAGCCAGAGATGCGGCAGGGAGGGATGGGCATACGCTCAGGGCCTGGAGTCCAACAGACCTGTGTTCAAACCCCAGCTCTGCCACTGACTAGGTACTTGGGCTAGTTACTCAACCTCTCTATGCCTCAGTTTCCCTATCTGTAAAATGCTCTGAAAGCAATGCCCACCTTCATGGGAGGTGGATGCAAAGTGCTTAGATTGTTAACACTCATTGTCAGCATCATCATAGAATCTTGTTATCTTTGAAAGCAGTTAAATTATGGCTGGTTTATTGCTTTAAGATTTTTAAGCATGCTCCTGAATGAGTCCATCCACTCAGCAAAGGCCAAGCTACCCTCATGTGTTCCTTGAAAAGGGTCAAATGCAGATGAGGCCACACCAAGCTGGAACACAATCACTTAGAAGCTGACTTACCTGCCCCTCGCTTTATTCTTGGGCAGTCAAGAACAGAGAGAGGCTGCAAACAGAATTCCAAGTCAGACATGAACTTGGGACATGAACCCCCGCGAGTGGGCTGGGCAGAAGAGCAAGGCAAACCAGGAGAGCTATTGAGACTCACGCAACCTGAGGAAGCAAGCTAAGGGGGCCCTGGAAGGGGTGGGCACGGCAGCCACCAGGCCCGGCACATGGGCTGTAACAGGAGCTGTTCTCTAGGCCTGGGCAGGGGTGACACAGCTCAAAAAGATACACACACATACACACACAGAAACATGCCTGCCATCATAGACAAGCTCCGGCTGAGCAGAGAGAAGCTCCGTTTACGAAGAAAAAAAAAAAAAAAAAAAGGGAGAAGGTGGGCTGACAACCTCCCAAGAAATCAACCTACCACCACTTGTTGAAGAAATTAAGACAGTCACAGCCAACACTGGCAAAGCGTGTATTGTGTGCTAGGCATTGCTTTCAGAGCTTTATATACATTAAGTCACTTAATCCTCACAAGGCATTCATGAGAGAGGGCCTACCATTATCCC
Source organism: Trichechus manatus latirostris (assembly GCF_000243295.1). NCBI lineage: Eukaryota > Metazoa > Chordata > Mammalia > Sirenia > Trichechidae > Trichechus > Trichechus manatus. Next base: position 2,536,654 of record NW_004444074.1, read on the forward strand.
TATTTTACAGAGGAGTAAACTGAGGACTAGGAATAGTCAAACAACCTGCCCAAGTCACACAGCTGGAAGGTGGCGGGGCTGGGATGTGAACCCAGGTGGTTCAGCTGCTGAGTTCATGCTCTACCCCCAAGCTACATTACCTCTTGAATGACCTCTTGGATGTTTTGGGCACCTACTCTGCACCAGGCGGTGCTGGGAAGCTTGGTACCAGGGAGCCAACCCAAAGTCACACAGATGGTCCATGCCAGAGGCAAACCTATGCTCTGGAAGGCCTGACGCCCCATCTGCCCACCTTCCCACGTGAGGTACTAGGTTTGGCCTTGTAATAGACCACCTTTGCCTCGAACTCATGGTTCAGATATGACCTTCTGTGCTGTGCTCCACCAGCAGTGCTGCAGATGAACACCTCGATGACATGCAGTGCACAAACCCAGGCCAGGCCCCTGGAGGCTGCTCTGCCACCTGGTCAAGAGGAGGTCAGAACCCTGTAGAAAGTCTGAGAACAGTGGAACTGCGAGAGAATCCACCAGGCTCAACCCTGTCTCTCAGCACACAGTCCTCTCCCCACCAGGAGACTGCGAGACACATCCTACTCCTTTCTACCTGTTCTGCAGAAAGAACCAAAACAAGAGCCTAATGCTAGTTGCCGCAACACAAGAGCTCTGCGTGTTTAGCCTTCTGATGTAACAGCTCAAAGCAGAGAGACATACATACACTCTTGGGTAACTGCCAGTTTCGCTCACACGCAGACCTCAAGTCAGGTATGGAGAGCTGATAGGCTGTGGCTGGGCTGGAGTGCCCCGTGGTCGGTGTGGCCAATGGAGCAGGAGGCGCCGCAGCCCACCCCTCAGGCAGCGCTCCCTCCATACAGGACAGCACACGCCTCACATTCCCGGTTCTCCCACTGCCTGTTCCCAGGTGACCCGGATACTCTAATTAACCCTCCAGGTGGAGGATAGTTCACCTGTGCAAAGAAAAGCCCAGGTGAACCCTAAAAGGCTCTGGATCTCCTGCACTACAGGCAGACCCTAGATTACATACAACCTGTGGTTACATACAACCTGTAGTTCCGAACCAACCACTATAAAGCCTATTATATTAAAAATTAGAGGTACACACAATGGTTCATGATAACAAAGGGGTACTACTTTGTGACGTACATAAAAACATTATTATTACTGTACTATTATGTTAAAGATGTTTTAGTGTATCTGGAAATGTTTCTTTAATGTTTTTCTTCCATAGAAAGGTGCACTATATACTAAGACAAACATCTGACTAACTGACATTAGATATGAACTGTACCTGACTGTTTCGACTTAATGTACAAATTCAACTTAAAGACAGACTTAGGAACGGAACTTGTTGGTAATCCGGGGACTGCCTGTATTTGCAGTCAGGCCCAACCTGTGGACCACGCCAACCAGGGGGGGCTACTGTCAGCACTGGACATACCTGGAGATACCTGGACTAGCTTTAAATCACAAAATTCTAGAATGTTCCAAGATGAGGACGGCCTTCAAGTTCATCTTGCACACACAGATGAATAACCAATGAGGAACCTGAGGCACAGAGAGGGGCAGCACTTACTCAAAATCACACAGAAAGTCAAAAGGCGGCGCCAGGACAGAACCCAAGTCCCCTGACTCTTGTCCAGCGCTTCCCCCATCCTGGGTGGCAGACGTCTGGGCGTGACCTGCTGTGTAAGCAAGCAGCTTAGCTTGTCCTCTGGTTCTGTGTTTTTATTTAGCAAACCAAAGACGGTTTTAAGAAATTTATAAATTGTAACTCATTTCATCCGAGAAGGTAGGTGTCATCATTATCCCCATGTGGGGATGAAACTATGACACAGAGATAAGTAACTGTGCACAGAGGGACTGAGCCCAGGCAGTGTTACTCCACAGTCCCTGCCCTGAATCATTCATTGTGCGATGCTGGCTTCGTAATCTCAGCCCCCTCAGAGGGGCTGTTTGCTGCAAGCTGAAGCGTTCAGGAGCTCAACAGCAGGCCCCAGGCAGCTCTTTGGAGAAGTGGGGCTGAAGACCCAAGGGCTGCTCCCGCCTCAGCAGCCCCCATAGCAGGGTATTCTCTCAAGACTCACCCATGGACCACAGGGAGTGGATCAGCAATGAAGTACCTGAGTTGGGCTCCACAGACAAGCCAAAAAATGGACCCAGGTGTCCGCTATAAACCCCTACCGGGAACCTGGACCGTGCCACCTGGAGCCACCTCCTCCTCCTCTTACTGTTGGAAAGAAGGGCTTTGCCAGGCCCCAGACCTGTGGCCCCTCCAAAGGCTCGACCTCCCTCTCACCTGTGCCCTCTGCAGCCCCAGGCCTGCCAGCGGAGGAGGGGACCAGCCATGTACTGCCAAGGCCCTGCCCAGCAGCCTGGGCACCCCACCGGGCATGATTCTGCACTATCGTGTGGCCTCCTCCAAGCTCAAGAACTTGAGTTTTCTTCCTGAAAAAGGAAGGCATTTCTCAACATGTTGCTACAAACGGATACTGAGAAACAGAAACTAAGAGGCAACCAGGCCTCTCTCCTCTGACGGGAGGAGAGTGGAGGGGGGAAGGGCCCGTGTGGGCCAGGCTGCCAGGGTCCAGCTAGAGAAACCACCAGGACAATGCTGTGCACAAACTCGTCTATCGCACCGTTGTTTATAAGAATGAAACAGTGGAGACAACCCAAAGGTCCAATGATAGAAGCATGGCTAAGAAAGTGATGGTAAAACCACGGAATAAAAGATTCCAAAACCACTGAACAAGTTTACAAAAACTTGGGAAGTTTTTTGTGTTGTTCTACTGAGTATTAAAAGCAGGACCAAAAAAGAAAAAAAAACTGCACGAAACGTGGCTACAACTAGGGAAGGGAAGAAAATCAAACAAAAAGTTTTGCCTAGAAAATGCAACTAATAGAAAACACAGCAGAAACGTCAAGCCTGAGTGAGCTGATCTTGAGTGGGAAGGCTGTAGGTGATCATTTTCTTCCTTCTACTTTCCTGTGTTTTCCAAATGTCCTATAATTACCGTGTACTGGTTTTATAAGGCTATTAATGATAATAATATGCTTTAAACTGTCAAAAGAGAAAAAAGGGAGGATGGGGGTGATTATTTTCCACCAAGGGGAGAAAAGCCTGGGAAGCCAATTGCCAACCATCCGATGTTCTACCTGAACTAGAGCCGGCTTGGGCCACCATGCCCCAGCCTTCCCACCAACGCTGCCTTTGACAGTTACTCCACCACCAGTTACCTGCCATGCTGAATCTACAGATGGAGCCTCGCCAATTCAGAAGGAGGAGCGGAGGAATGGAAGAGAACAATTTGAAAAGATGGAATTAGACTCATTTTACCAAATGAGGTTTTTATTTTTAAGGACAGTGTGTGTCCCATTCAAGAGCGTCTAGTACCCAGCATTGTACCAGGCCCTGTAGATAATACAGAAATGAACCAGTTGCCATTGAATCATCATGGTGACCCCATCGACTCGTGGTGACCCCATGTATGTCGGCGTAGAACTGTGCTCCTTGGGGTTTCCAATGACTCGGCTTTTGGAAGGAGACTGCCAGGTCTTTCTTCTGAGTTGCCTCTGGGTAGACTCATACCTCCAGCCCTTCAATTAGCAGCTGAGCATGTTAACTGTGTGCACCACCCAGGGACTCCACACACAAAGGAGTAAGATCTATTTCCCACCCTGAAGACCTCAGAATTTACTAGGGGCCAAAGATATAAAATTATAATGCCAAGAATTATGTGACAAAGGTTTTAAGATACAAGCTGCTATAAGAATTCAGAGGTGAAAATAAAATAACTTCCAGCTCTAGGGAAAAGATGAGTATTGGCAAAGATTTCACGGAAAAGGTGAGATTTAAATTGAGTCTTGAAGGATGAGTGTCATGTCATAAAGAGGTCAGTAAAATAGGCCAAAGAAGTATACACGTTTATCTCAAATGCCAGCAACCACAGCAAACCTCTCCACCTCAATAATAAGCAAAGAAATGCAAATGAAAACTAACGGACAAAGAGTTTTGGTGAAGCTAGTCCCAAGGGATCCCAATGAATCCCAAGAGATCACCGCTGGGCGCTGCGGTGGGAAAGGCGAGCGGCTTGCCTTCCTGGAGGGCAGCGAGAAACAGCGCTGCAGCAGAAGCTTTACAAATTGGCACACACCCTTTGAGCCAGTAATTCCGCTTCTAGGAATTTATCCTAAAGAAACAATCAAGAGTGCCCATAACGCTATTCATGGAAGCCTTACTTAAAACAGCCAACCACCAGGAAGTGGCTAACTGACTTCTGGTGTGTCTATGTGGTAGAACACCACACGGCCATTAAAGGGATATTTAATGGCAGCGGGAAATGCCCATGATAGCAGAGCAAGTTAACAACTTGAGATAAGAAAACTATTATACATTTACAGTATAGCTGCAATTCATCTTTCGTTTTTTTCTTTACGGCAAAATTCATTTATTTTCAGCTTTATTGAGGTCAATTTATGTTTCATAGCAAAATGAATATATAAAAATGCAAACACTGGCAACACAGGATTTTTATTTTGATGTTTTCACTTTTTTGTATTATCCACAAAGAACATGTGTCATTTTCACAATCATAAAGTCATGTCATTCAAAATAAAAGCCTAATAAATGGGATTTCAATGGGAAGAGATGGAGGTATCTTAGACAACAGTAGAGGGCAGGAGTAAAAACACAGACCTTCCACGGGAGAAAGAGGAGAAACAGCTGAGCTTTAGAGTCAGATGGCGCTGGCTCCACCATTTTCTAGCTGTGTGACATTTAACAAATTATTTAATCACTGTTGAGCTTCAGTTTCTGTCAAATAATAAATGTGTTATCTTATACAGAGTATTTACTTGATACACTGGCCAGGGACCCCCTATCCTATCAACTCTCTCAGAAACAAATAAAGTTAGAGCCCTTTCTACTGACCACTGAGAAGAAACCCATCCTGGATAACCCAGGTGAGGTAGGCACACTTAACTTCACTTATAAAATATGCCATCAATATAATAACAACATTTTGGGGAAACAAAGAAATGTTACATTAAAGCCATTGTACAATGCATCCCAGTGTCAAAAACACTGAACTATGAAAAGATGCCTGTCCTAAATTCAAGGGAAGAGGATAACTCATGTCTTCTAAGGATGGTGATGACTGGGATAAAGCATTTGGTAATAGTCTAGGACATTAATGTTCTCACATTTGTACAGTCTGGTTCTGCCCAATCCCAGGAAATGGACAAGAAGTCAGGTTCCAAGGTCCTAAGCAGATCTGCGTGCCATCTGGGTGAGGCCACACCTTCCTTAGAAACCATTCTTGATTGGGGAGTGCTGTTCTCATTCCTGGAACCCACCTATATTTCTCCAGTCTGATATTTAGGGAAAGGATTTAGGAAAAATTCTGAAACGCAAGCCTTGCCAGCCTATCTAGGGGACCTGGGGCCCGACCACCCCATCTTCTTTCAGATGAAGAGGGCAACAGAAACACCAAGGTTAGCTGCCTTCAGAGGAAGCAGCTGCACCTAGAAAAGCTTAAGCTTTGGAAAGAACCATTTGGAAGAAATGTAAGTTGAGTAACTGCAAGCAACTGAGAAGTCTAGTCCCTCCAAATATCAGGCTTTGGCAAACCCCACGAGATAAGCCTTCAAAGAAGAAGACCCAGGAGGCAAAACTCACTCCCCTACTATATATAATCACAGCAGCTAATCCTTGTTATTTTCAACTCATAGCAACCCCATGTGACAAGTAGACAGGCACCATAGGGTTTTCCTGGCTGTAATCTTTACAGAAGCAGACCGCCAGGTCTTTCTCCCATGGAGCTGCTAGGTGGGTTCAAACTGCCAGCCTTTTGGTTGGCAGCCGAGTGCTTAACCACTGGGCCACTAGGGATTTTTAATCCTTACATAATGCTTGCCATGTGCCAGGCACAGTTCTGAGCATTTCCATTTATCTGATGCACAGAGAGGTAAAGTAACCTGCTCAAGGTCAGGGCCAGAGCTAGCCCATACGGTGCCTTTGTACAAGTTAGAAGAAGGCACCCCTTCCTCTGTACAGAGACGGCACAGTCTTGCACAAGGCACATGCCTGCAGATGGAGCACAGTCTGAATTTCAGCATTCCCTCACTCCCACGTGCCTGCCTGGCTGTATACTGCCCCATCCAATGTCATACAGCTAGTAAGAGGCAGAGCCAGGATTTGAACCCAACTCATCTAGCAGAACCAGGCAGTATTTGTTCTGCTGTACACAGGGTCACTATGAGTCAAAACCAACTCGACAGCACCTAACAACATCTAGCTATCAAGTCTGTGCTCTTAACCACCATGCAGTGTTGCCCCCCACCACTCCAATAACAAGCAGGTATACTTTAATATTAAATAAGCGGCTTGCAAATGAATGCAAGCCAAGATACAGAGTAGTGCTGATTTGGATGGCTAAGAGCACCAGTTCTGTGTGTCTAGAATGATCGGATTTTCAGCAATGGTGGGAAAAAGCAAACTGTGTCTATTGCTCTAACATGGACAAATTTCATGGGCCAAGGTTTTTTTGCTTTTTCACCATATCTGGTGGAATTAGTTCTAAAATGTGTCCCCCACCCCGTGCCTTTTGAGGACAGAGTACACCAAATATAATTTAACCTTGCTTAAATACACCACACACACACCCCACAGCCCCTTGTCTTTTCCTGACACCCAGCCTGCAGCCTCCTGATGCTGGCTAATTGGTTTTTCTCTGCTCCTTTAATTGCTATTGGAGAAAACTGAATGCGCAGATTATGTTAGGGCCATTCGAAGTTTTGGGTGGCATTGGTGGTTCAGTGGTAGAATTCTCGCTTTCCATGCGGGAGACCCAAGTTCAGTCCCAACCAATGCACCTCAAGCACAGCCACCACTCGTCTGTCAGTGGAGGCTTGTGTGTTGGTGTGATGCCGAGTAGGTTTCAGCAGAGCTTCCAGATTACCTACAGATCCCAAAGGTCCAACCCCGTTGTGCGTGGGGTCACCATGCATCAGGGGCCGACTCAATGGCAGCTAACAACAACAAACAGATGGCTTAAGCAGTTCTTTTACTTTCGCATTTCCTGGGGCAAGGTTCCCACCTGTCTCACAAGTCCCTACACAGGAAGCAGAGGCCACCTGCCTGGCCTCTCTGACTTGCTTCTCCCCTCACTCGGAGCTCATCACTTCCCTTCATTAGCTCCTTCCCTCTGAGGAGTACAAGTGTCTAGCTGTCCTTCAGCCTCCAAACCCTCATTCAGGTCTTTGTGGACTTAAGAAAACACTTTTCCTCCAGCTTTCACCTTCTCTCTCTTCTTCCCTTTGGGCCCAAAGTTCTTGAAACATTCTCTCAGCTGTTCCTTTCTCCACTTCCTTTCTGCTCCCTCACCTATCTGTCTCTCCACAACACTGGAACTGCTCTTCCAGAAGCCCCCAGATTCAGTGGTCTTGCTTCTACCCTTGCCCTGCTTGACCTGCTGGGGCATTTGGCACAGGTGGCCACAACTCCTCCCAGACATGCCTGCCCCTGGCTTCCAGGCCACACTCCCATCTGGTTCTCCTCCTACCTCTCTGACCACTCAGCAGACTCCTTCGTAGGACTCCCACTACCACCTACACACTGATACCCCCTGAATCAGAAACTCCGCACCCTACCCTTCTCTCCAGTTCCAGACCCATCCATACAACTCCCAAATGGACAGCCCGCCTATCTGGCTCAGAGATACCTCAAAGTCAACAGGTCTGAGGCAAACTCATTTTCTCTTGCCTTTCACCATCTAGTTGCCTCCCATTTTCCATTCTCCCTTCTTCCTAACAGAATGCTGATGTTTTGTTGTTGTTAGGTGCCATAGTCCAGTCAGTTCTGACTCATAGCGACCCTATGGACAACAAATGAAACACTGCTCAGTCCTGTGCTGTGCCATCCTCACAATCATTGCTGTTTGAGCCCACTGTTGCAGCCACTGTGTCAATCCATCTCATTGAGGGCCTTCCTCTTTCTTTGCTGACCCTCTACCTTACCAAGCATGATGTCCTTCTCCACGCCCAAAGTACATGAGACAAAGTCTCACCATCCTCGCTTCCAAGGAGCACTCTGGCTGTACGTCTTCCAAGACAGACTTGTTTGTACTTCTGGTAGTCCATGGTATAGTCAATATTCTTCGCCAACACCATAATTCAAAGGCATCAATTCTTCGGTCTTCCTTATTCATTGTCCAGCTTTCATATGCATATGAGGTGACTGAAAATATCATGGCTTGGGTCAGGTACACCTTAGTCCTCAAAGTAACATCTTTGCTTTTCAACACTTTAAAGAGGTCTTTTGCAGTAGATCTGCTCAATGGAATACGTCATTTGATTTTTTGACTGCTGCCTCCATGGGTGGTGATTGTGGATCCAAGTAAAATGAAACCCTTGACAACTTCAATATTTTTTCCATTTAGCTGGCCCATTTTCTATCCTCCCTTGCAGCTAGGTGTACCTGTGTGACTAACATCTGGCCAATGACATATAAGTGGAAGTGCCAGGTGAGAATTTGAAAAAAAATATTTAAAGGACGCATCCTTCTCCCATCCTTCATCCATCCTGCTGCCTGGAAAATTGATGTCATAGCTGGAGCTCTAGCAGCCATCTTGGAAAATAAGGACAAGCGGCACGCTATAAGGATGGCAGAGAAGTGAGATGGAAGGAACCTGAGCCCACAATGACTCTGTGGAGCCACCACACCAGTCCTGGGCTACTTATCTCCAAACTTCTTCTATGTGCAAGAAGAATAAAAAACTAATTGATGTGAGCCCACAGTTATTTTATTTTGTTGATATTGTGAAATGAAGCTGAACTTAACCCTATCTAAAAGTCCATCCAAACTGTTACCCTCCTGCATTCCTTATCTTGGTCAATAACAATGACATTCACTATGTGGGAGCCCCTGACTATTTATTTACCCATTTTCCCCATTAGATTGTAAGCAACTTGACGGCAGGAACACGTCTCATTTTTCAAATAAAATATTTCAAACATAAAAAAAGAGAGAGAGAACAATATAACACATACCCACTACCAGATTCAATAGATATTAGCATTTTATCACATCTGCTTCATACATTTTTAACAGGAAATGTTGCTGCTGCGTGCCATCAAGTCGATTTTGACTCAGAGCGACCCTACAGGACAGAGTAAAACTGATCCATAGACTTTCCTAGGCTGTAATCTTTACAGGAGCAGATTGGCAAGTCTTTTCTCCTACGGAGCAGCTGGTAGATTCGAACGGCCAACCTTTTGGTTAGCAGCTGCGTGCTTAACCATTGTGCCACCAGGGCTCCTTTAATAAGAAATAAAACATTATAAATAAGGTTGAAATCCCCTTTATAGCCCTCCCAGAGCCTTTTACCCACCCTCCCTCCCTAGAGGCAGCCACTATGGTGAAGCTGGTGGGTATCCTTCCTCTCTAGAAGTTTATACTTTTGCTGCATTGTTTTGACTTTTTAAAATTTACAGAAATGGTATAACTGCACATATTCTGCAGCCTGACTTTTTACCAATCTTTTTCTTAAATGCAGTCTGGTTGATTCAAGTAAATCAGATTTAAGCGCTGAATAGCTGCACTATGTAAATACACCATCATGTATCAATGTATTTCCCTACTGATAGGCACTTGGGTTGCTTCCAGCTTTTCATAATCACCAACAATGCTACAATGCACATCCTGTGGTGCAAACGGTTAACATGCTCAGCTGCTAACCAAAAGGTCAGAGGTTCAAGTCCACTCCCCAGAGGCACCTTGGAAGAAAGGCTTGCAATCTGCTTCCAAAAAAATCAGCCACTGAAAACCCTATGGCACAGAGTTATACACTCTGACACACATGGGTTGCCATGAGTCTGAATCAACAGCAATTGGTAATGGCAACCATTTCTCCTTGAGCACCTGTGCAGTAGTTTTCCTAGAACAGATACCAGAGATGAAATCTCTAGCTATAGGGCACAAACATCCTTAACCCCCTCTTGAGAGTGGTTGTACCAATCTACACCCCCCAACCCAGACACTATGTGGAAAGGAACCCTTGCCTTCCAGCCGTGCCCTCTCTATCTCTCAACCACCAGCTCCTACATGATGGTAGCAGGATTTTCCCTCTCCTTTTCTTAATAATCTCAACCACCTATAGCAGGGACACAGATCTTCCCTCACTCTGAGCTGCTCTCCCGAAAGCGCTGCCTGGCAGTTACCTGAGGATGGGCCACCTGAAAAGCATTCTAGGTAGGAGCCAGTATTTACAGTGGGTGCAAGATGGATACAGATTGTTTCCCCCATAGCATCTGGGGGAAAAAAAAAAGAGTTTAGTCCTCTGTATCCACCTCCCCCTCATATTATTTCACATCAAACCATTCCCTCAGGTCTTCCCCAGTACCAACATGGAGACAGAAGAGGACAATCCAACGGTGTCTGGTTCAACCACAAAGCCCTTCCCGCATCCCGCCACCCCCTACCCCTAGCGCTCTGGCTGCTGAAAAGGAACATCTTGTCCCGGTGGTGGTTTGTGAGTGTTTTCTGATAAAGGAAAGTCCCAGCCAGAGAGAGGGGCCAACTCGTTTACTTCCAAACACAAGCCAGATTCCAGCTATGACATGTTCACTGGATCTGTCCATTGCAAAAGGGAGCTGAGTGGGAGGGCCTGCAGGAGGGAGGCCCAGAGCTGAGCAGGAGGAATGGTGGCCGTTTATTCTGGGGTAAGTCCATCTTTATGAGATCAAGTTCACAGCCCCTTCCCAGCCCTGTTTGTCCTGCCTCTGCCTGGCCATGCATTTTCCAACTGAACTTGCCTCAAATGCAGAGAGGTCATTGCCTTGACCCATTCATCCCGGGGCTCAGGAGAGCCACAGAGTGTTCCCCTCGGCTCAGTGCTCGTGGCCCGGTGTCCACCCTTCCACGCCACAAACACGACTCAACACTTGCTCTACCCAGGCGCTGGTGGAAAACGACGGCTAGAACCTAGAACCTGCCTGCAGGAAGCTCACAGCCTAGAAAATCAACCACTGAGATGTTATGTGAAAAGACGCAATGGTAAGCAATGGCTCAGAGGACAGAAAGATCACATGCTCACTGGGCAGTCCTAGGACGTCTCCCTACAAGCTTGGGTGGTGAGAAGACATTTTACAGTCAACAGCACTATCCCAACTGCCTTCCTTTCCCATAACCATGAAAGTAGGGAGTAACACAGCAGACTGCAGTCAGTATTTTGGGGGAAAGCCCCCGGATGGACATCAGGAGACCTGATTCCAACTCAGTCGGCCTCTGGCAGAATAGTCTATGCAACTCGTTGTCCTTCTTGTGGCCTCAGCTTCCTTGTGGGTAAACTGAAGGGTGGGACAAATGACTCGGAACAGCCCTTTCAGCTCCAGCATTCTAACCTAAGGTTCTCAACCCTCACTGTGCATCAGAATCACCCCCAGAGATACTGAGTCAATGGGTCTGGACTGTGCTGCTGACATTAGTATGTCTTAAAAGCATCCCAGGTGATTCTAACTTGGAGCCCAGGTTCTAAACAATGTTCCCGGAGATTGCAGCCACCAGTGCTTGAGGGCCCAGATGCACTGTCTTCTGGGCATCTCAATAAATCCTCACCATGACCCCAAGGGCCAGGCACCCCATTTTACAGAAAGGGAAATGCACAGAGACCAGAACTTGCCAACGTCAGGAGGTGGGGCTTAGTGGGGTTAAATATCTAGTCGGAGACCCAAAAACCCATGAGTGCCTGTTGTCTTCCCAAAGGGATATGCTGATGTGAGGCAGAGTTCGCTAAGGTTCCAGTTAGGAAGAGAGGCAAACAGGGTATTACCCTGTCTCCAGAGCTCATCCTCTCTCTACCTGCTCTCAGCCAGCAAGATGCCTCCCTCCTGAGGGGGGGCCTCATTCTCTCCTTATGTCCATCAGGGGAAACAGGTAACCACAGGGCGAAGGTGGCATCCTGTATCCCTGCCTCTGGTCCCCTCATTCACTAAACAGTGGGAGTCCCTGGCCAAAAACAGCAGGAGCTGGAGGTGGCCAGGGCCTGGGAAACTTGGGCAGGCACAGCCCGGCCCCCTGCCCATGAGTCAGCTGCTGAGAGGCCTCCTTCAGACAAACAGGGTGAAAACAAAGCTCCATTGTACACACCCTGCATGGGGAAATGCCAGAAGAAACACAGAGACTTGGGGCCTACGCGGTCATTAGCATTTTATTTCTTTACTTATTTTATCTAACAAACAGGGGCCACAGCACCGACTGTGTGCCAGACTGTTCTAAGCCCCTTCTAAATATTAACTCATTTAATTTCTGATGCCACCACCCATCTGTCAGTTTGTCGTAATACTATGGCTTCTACATTGCTGTGATTCTGGAAGCTATGCCACTGATATTCGAATACCAGCAGGGCTGCCTGTGGTGAACAGGTTTCAGTGGAGCTTCCAGATGAAAGCAGACTAGGAAAAAATGCCTGGTGATCTACTTCTGAAAATTAGCCAATGAAAACCCTGTGGATCACAACAGAATACTGTCCGATATAGTGCTGGAAGATGACCCCCCTAGGTTGGAAGGCAACAGTGGACTCAAGCACGCGGTGATCATGAGATCGTTACGGGACCCAGCAACATTCCGTTCTGTTGTACATAAGGTTGGTATGAGTCAGAGCCAACCTGATGGCAACTAACAATAACAACAAATTTTCTGATGATTCTGTTGGTCACCATTCAGAGGTTTAAGCTTTCCACAGTTAACGTCTGGGGTGGGGAGAAAATTAGTTCTCTCCCCTCCACAGGCATGTAAACCATCTAAGGCTGATATTTACCTATGCTGCTGCCTGCCCTGTAACAAGATACAGACATCACTCGGAACTAGGAATGCATCCCAGGGTGTGACCTAAATCCTTTCCCGGCAATTTATGGAAGGCCATCTTCTGCAGGAACAGAAATTTTCTCATGGCGAAGTAGAAAGAATTTGGGAGTCAAACCTCACTTGGTATTGAACTTGAACAAGTTTCTTAACCTCTCAGAACCTCATCTCCTCATCTGTAAAATGGGAACAGGGCAGTCTACCTCGGAGGCAGTGTTGGGGGGTGGGGGTGAAGTAATTAGATATAAAGAGCTCAGTAAAGTGCCTGACACCCCTGTCCCACCTGCACAGCACAATCTGCCATTTATTAAGACCTCCCCTCCCACCAGGCACTCTGCTTTGCACCCATCATCTCAGAGCAGCCCTGTGAGGTTCAATGTTACTATTCCCATTTTCCAGATGGGAAAACTGAGGCTCAGCTGAATTAAGAGCTTCTCCCAAAGCTCACAGCTCTTAAGGGGTGGTGCCAAGATAAAAAGCCTGTGCCATGGACTTGACTCTGGGATGTTCCTGTCCCTGCCCAAGTTTAAGGCTTAAACAGTCATAAAGCTCAGTACAGCTCCTTGCTCTTTGTTTCATTTGGTTTGGTTTTAACTGTGACAAAAATCCCCCCACAAACCTGTCTGCTCTAAACAGTCATATCGCCAGCCCCCGTAAGACAGAAACCTTAGTTAGCTCTCACCTGGGTCAGGTGTCTAAGGCAAGGCGGTGTGAAGAAGGAAGGCCCCACTCAGGGTGACAGCTGGAGTCATGACTTTCAGCATGGCACAGACTGACCGTCACATCCTAGTTACCCGCTCTTGGCATCAACCCTGCTCTGGCCAAGGAGACCAGAGAGGAAATCGCACCTACGCCA
>NW_004444074.1:2550627-2590939 GCF_000243295.1 Trichechus manatus latirostris
CCACCCCCTGCAAAAGCAACTTGAAGGCCCAAAAGAGAGTTCTGCAGCCCAATCAGAAACCAAACCCACTGCCGCCAAGACCATCCTGACTCATAGGGACCCTAAAGGACAGAGCAGAACTGCCCCATAGGGTTTCCAAGGAGCAGCTGGTGGATTTAAGCTGCTGATCCTTTGGTTAGCAGACAAGCTCTTCACCACTGGCCACCAGGGCTCCTCTACAGCCCAGGGAGGGGGTGGGGTGGGGGGTCAAGAGTCAAGAGTGTTCTGTACTCTGGGGTGTGGTCAAAGAGGAAGGGCTTTAGGGCCAAGCAAGCTCGAGGTAAATGCCAGCCCTGCCACTTTTAGGCAACACAGCTCTGAACAAGTCATCCAACCTCTGAGGCACAATTCTGTCACCTCTAGGAAGTCAGAACTGACTCAAAGGCAACTGGTAAAATGCTACATTGGGTAATAATACACACATGCTGCCACAGTACCCGGCCAGAGCAGGCCCTAATGACTGCCAGCTCCTCAAAGCGCTCTTCCCGGGCTCCTTTCCACTGCAACGCAGCTGAGGGGTATGAACCTTCCCAGCATGACTAAGGCAATGCCTTTTTTTAGGCAGATTGGGGCATAGTTGTGATACACTTTTCCTCCCCTTTGAGCATCACAGTCTTACCTGCCGACAGAGCTCTTGCTCCCGCCTCCACTTTCCCACAGAGCTTGTCAGCACAGAACGTCAATTATTAGTGTAGATGTCCACCTCTCTGAACAGTGTGAGAGTCCCTCAAGGGCAGGCTCTGTGTCAGCTGTATCTGTACATCTGTATCCCCAGCACAGTGCCTAGTAGACAGTAGGCACTCAAGAGGATGGATGGATGGGATGGATGGTGGGTGAATGAACTGCAAACCCCAGAGTTGATAGAAACCATTTCTATAATGTTCTGCGGGGAATCTACACTTCCCAGAGAAGGGTCAGAAAGGAAAACATAGGATACTTTCTGCCTTCACCTTTCACTTTAAGAACATTAAAGTTCATGCCAGATTTCACAAGTGTAGCTTCCTCGCCCAGTACTAAATGGTTTAAGAAAGGAAAAGGTGATGTTATTGCTAACTAATCCATGCCGGCTGTCTCACACCTCAGGGCCTTTCTCATAAGACTCTCTCCTCCTGGAATGCCCTTTCCCCCAACAAAGCCCTTGCTGCCCCCAAACGCCTTCCCCTGCATCCCCCTCCTTGATGCTCCCTTGGGGGCCAGGATAGAACTCAATCAGAGCATCCTACAACTTATTGTACTGATTGAAGTTTTAAGTCTCTCACCCACTGAGACTGGAAGCTCCTTGAAGGCACTGTCCATATCTTATTTATTTCTGTATCAAGAGCATCTAGCCTGATGTCCTGCCTGGATAGCAGGTCCTCAATAATGATGGAATGAATACAGAAGTAGCTTGAATTGTTTGACTGCTCTTGCTTGTAATGGTCCCTTTACCTGCCTATATCTGAAATCATTCCAGGTTCCCAGATCTTCTACTCAGTCCTAGCTAACAATGTCCACAATCACAGAATATGACCCAACTGTAAGTCACTGAGTCCCTTCCCTGGACGAAACCAGATTTTAAACATAGAAGTGGGCCACAGGAGGATTCCCTAAAAGCACCTAGGAAAACCAATCAGTCTTCAATTCTCAGTGGTCTCTCTTTCAACTTTGGGTAAAAGGCCATCAAGTTAAATCTCTATTTTCTAAAGAGCGGTTTTCAAATTTTCTTCTATGTTTTTATGTTTTTCAAAATTTCCGTAATGAACATATATCAGCAGTTTTGTAATCAGATATCAACATTATTATTAGGAGGAAGGAAGGGAGGGACAGAGGGAAGGAGGGAGGCAGGGAAAAATAAGAAAGAAGCTCTACTCTCCACAATCACAGAGGGAAGCCAGGGCACAGACAAAGACATCTGTTCTTTAGCTCACCAGTATTGCCCCAACAATAGATTTATCTCTGTCATTAGGTAAATTAGGCTCAGTATGGCTTCCTTCCAAACACCCTCCCAGGCCAGCTCAATCCCATACTGCACACACACCCATTTATGAGAATGATGACAATATTAATCATAATAGCTTTTACTGAGCATTTGCAATGTGCTAGGCACTATTCCATGTATTAACTCATTCTCGTTTATTTCTTACAATGATGCCAAGGCAATGATTATTATCCCTCTTTTACCGATGAGGAAATAGGCACAAAGAGATCAGTAACGTGCCCAAAGTCACACAGCTGCCTTGCCATGATTTTCTCCTTGGTCACTGGCTGGATGTGATACATCTCTTAATTAGATAAAACCAGGTTTTATAAGCATTGAGCTTATAAAATTGGGACCTGCATTCCCAGGGACGGGTAAGGCAAGGAGGGAGTGATTCTGAGTAAAGATGGGAAAATTAGCATTAAATTTGCCACAGAAAATCAACTGTCCAATATCACCTTGAATGAAGGATAAGGTTGGAATGCCCCAACCCTGGTTTTAAAATAAAAAGTATAATGATTAATTCTCTTACCTGGTAGGTCAGGAGAGATCAAACGCTTTTGGGCGGACAAAACGGACCCCACAGTCTACTCATGAAGGCCCCACTGAACCTGGAGGAGAGACCTCTGTGCTCCCACCCAGAGCCCCATCCTCAATCCATGTACCTCTGTCTCATATGGTTATCTGGCTTCTCCCATCCGTAGAATATAGAAAGCAGAAAATCTGCAGGTGAGAACAACCATGGTGTCTAGATGTAAGTGCACGGATACCACAAGATGTGAGCAATGGTAGGAGAAACAGAAAAAAACTACAAAGCAGACCCAAGATTCAAAAAGCGTCATTTCTTCATCAGCCTGAGACCAAAAGAACTAGATGGTGCCCGGCACCACCAATGACCGCTGTGACAGGGAACACGACAGAGAGTCCAGGATGAAGCAGGAGAAAGGTGGGGTACAGAACTCTAATTCTAGTAAGAAGACCAGACTTAATGGTCTGACTGAGACTGGAGGTACCCCGGAAAGCATGGCCCCTGGATTCTCTATCAGCCCAGAACTAAAACAATTTCCAAGGCCAACTCTTCAGACAGGGATTGGACTGGACTGTGGGACATAAGGTGATACTCATAAGGAGTGTGCCTCTTAGCTCAAGTAGATACAAGAGACTAAATGGGCAGCTTCTGTCCGGAGGTGAGATGGGAAGGCAGGGAGGGTTAGGAGCTGGTTGAATGGACATGGGGAGTCAGGGGTGGAAAGGAGGAGTGTGCTGTCACAGTATGGGGAGAGCAATTAGAGTCACATAACTATGTATCAATTTTCGTATGGGAAAACATAAAAAAAAAAACACCAATGTATGTGTAAATATTTGTATGGGAAAAAATTTTAAAAAGGGAAAAAATAAAATACATTTTGGTGGTATTAAAGGAGTAAGTTTTGGTATTGAGGAAACTCACTTAATGTCAAACAACTCGTCCCCTATCAATCTAGTCAGCAAATGGTGGCAAGTGCTGTTGCTGCCTTTCCATGTGCATTTTCTCCTTCTTCCTTAACGTAGGGGGAGCCCTGATTTTGTCCAGAGTAACAATGTGCTCAGCTCAAAAAAAAACCTCAAATTTTCCAGACTCCCTTGCAACCAGTGGTTGCCACGTGACCTAGTTCTAGCCAACGAAATGCAAGGGGAAGCCTATTGCTTGGTACTTCCAGGAATGTTAGTTTTCCGCATTAAAATGGGCAGATTCAGCTGGCAAAAGCCAGCTTTCCCCTCCCCTTTCTTCCTGTCTGGAAAGCAGATGTGAAATCTGGAGATACTGCAGCCATCTTGTGAGCATGAGGGAAAAGGTCATGTGCTGAGGATGGCAGAGCAAAACACAGAAGGAGGCAGCATAGAACCCTAGGACTACCTGGCTCTGCACTTCTTGTTTCATGAGAAAAATAACCCTCTTATTTGGCTAACCCAGTGTTAGTTGGATGTTTTGGAACATGGAACCAAAAAAACCCTAACAGACACATCAATAGCAGATTATAATTCCACGGTCACAAAAATGACTTCTAATATCTTACCATGTTCCTCCAAGCCCCTGCAGAGTATTTCTATGTCTTGGGGTACCCCAATAAAACACTGGCTGGTCAACTTTTACCCACTGGGAGCTTGTTTAGCTGCAGCAAATGGCAAATGGCCATACTCTGGTATTGTCTTTGCTAAGCTGACTTGCTTTTGCAACTTGGAATTTTATTAAGAAACAAAAAGTGCTTTATGGCAAAGGCGTTAGTGCCACAATGGGACCTTTCTGCTTTGATTATGAAAACACATTAAGAGCTTAGCTGCACCACAAGCAGCAGCCGGGAAGCTCAGCTGAGGCCTCGGCCTTCCTGACCACTCTCTGCTCAATAGGCTAGAAGGGCACCAAAGCCACTCAGTAAGAATCGCGCAGGCAGAGACCAAAGCTTAAATCAGCAAAGGACTGGGCATCCAGGCCCACTCTGGAGAACTGTGATGTACAGGCTGTGACCCCAATGCCCCCTGTACACCCTCCTCCATCAGCCATCTTGCACCTGCTACACGCCACTCACATATTCCACCTACGCCTATGCAGCACTCAAGCTTTGGTATTCGAATTCCCCACAGCACCTGGAAAGGTGATGTGTCCCCATCAGGAGCTCAGAGGTAACCCAGGGGGCACAGAGGCAGGGCAGTGAGCAAAGCTTCCCCAGGACTCCAGCAGAAACACACCTGCTGAGCTGAGCCAGCCCTCCGCATTGCCGACAGGGCCACTGTGGAGTCGGAACAGGCTGCAGTGATTCTACCACCAGGTACACCCAACAGAAAGTACATGTGTGCACGCACACACGCACAGGCTTACCAAGAGACATTTTTGGTCATATCCCAAACTGGAAACAAACCAAATGTCCATCAACGGGAGAAAAGATACAAAACTGTGCTAGTCATTCAATAGCATAACAATACCCAGCAATAACAACGAACCAATGACAGCTACATGCAACCAAAATGCATGAATTTCACAAACACAATGGTGAGCAAAAGCAGCCAGACACTAAAGAATATGTACAGTATGAATCTCCTTATATTAACTTCAAAAAACAGACAAAACTAAATCACAGTGTTAGGGATGCATATTAGTGTTGAAATAATGTCTTAAAGAAGCCAGGCTAATGTTACCTTTGGTAGTGAGGGAAGGGACTATGATAAGCGAGGGACAGGAGGGAGACTGCTGGGGTGCTTGCAGGGTTCCAGTTCTTATGATAATTCTTTGAGCTCTACATTTATGTTTTGTGTACATTTCTGAATGTGCATTATATTTCACAACTTAAACCGTTAAACATAATGATGAAAAGGAATGGTGTCTAGACATAAGCCCAGCCTACCATGCGTACCCAATACAACCTAACTGAACCTGATCAATTACTCCCTCCAGGGTGGTAACTATTACCCCACCCCCAGAGAAGAGGCGCTCACATTTGTGTTCAGCCATAAACTAGCAAGTGTACAGCATTTCGTCCTTCCCAGCTCCTTGATCTCCCAAATCTCTATCTCCCAAGACCAGAACTATAAGCTCCCTGGAGGCAGGAAACAATTTGGGACTCACATATTTGCTCCATGGGTTAGTGATGGATACCTAAGACAGCAGAAGCTCAGAAAGTACTATAAAAGTTGCTACTGGGAAACAGAAGTAAAAGTTTTGCTAGGGTCTTGAGAGCAAATGCTGGAGCCTAGTCAGTGGGCAGGACCTCAATGAGGGGACAGGTAATGCAGGGTCTGGCCCACTCCCAGCCCTGAGAGCCAGCTCAAGCACACGACATGGCTGTAGATTCCACAAAACCATTTTGCTATTTCATGGAGAGACACTGCCATCTCAGGTTCCGCCATCCTAGAAAGCCCGCATGAATCAGTGTCTTCTCCCCTGTAAGCAGGCTTACACTTAAGCAGATGTTTGCTTGGTAAGCTTACCCTTACCTAACACTTAAAACAAGTTTGAAGAACCGCCACATTGGTGACATTGGGCAAAGCTACCTGGATGCTTGAGGCTAACCACAGCAATGATCTGGCCAATGGGAGGGAATGTACAGAAGTCTAATATCTGAGGTGACTTCTCTCCTGGGCAACCTTGCTGGGCACTGCCAGGGTCTGACTCAGGACTGCTGCTCCCTTTCCTAAACCTCCATGGAGGACTGGCTGTCTTGAAACCACACAGTCTCACTACAGAGTCTCAGCTAAGTCCTGCTGACCCGGGAGCTGCCCAGGAAACTTGCTTCTTCTTAAACAAGGGGGCAGGTCAGGGAGCAGAAGACACTGAAGGCATGTGGTGGGGAGTGCCCAGGTGGGTGTCATTCTCCCCTCCCCAAGCCCAGTCAGGTGGGGGACAGTAGCTGCCCGCCTATACCCTCTAGAAGAGCACTGTCAAACAAAAATAATGCATATTATATAGAGTCCCGCTGGCGCAGTGGTTAAGTACTACAGCTGATAACCAAAACGACAGCAGTTTGAATCCACCAGTTGCTCCTTGGAAACCCTATGGGGAAGTTCTATTTTCCACTCTGTCCTGTACGCTCACTATGAGTCGGAATTGACTCCACAGCAACCGGCTTTTATATATATATATATATATATATATATATATATATATGTATGTATGTGTGTGTGTGTGTGTGTGTGTACATACATACACACACATACATATATATGCATACATATATATATCCAAATATTGTCATTTTAATAGGTAATCAACATGAAAGCTACTCTTGAGATATTTACACATTCTTTTGCTCCTACTCTGACTTCTAAATCTGCTGCATATTTTACGGTTAGAGTACATCCCAATTCGGACTAGCCACTTTTTGAGCACTCAATAGCCACATGTGGATGGTTCATGGCTACTGTACTAGAAAGAGCAGAACGGACATTTCTATTATTGCAGAAAGTTCTATTGAACAGTGCTGCTCTAGAGACCAGATGGTCCTCTTTCATTAAATCCAGGGAGTTTCTGGCCCTGGGGAGTGGTAGTATGGGTGGGGCTCCTCTCTCTGAATTACCGAGGTGGGGGGGGGGCTGCTTTCTCTCACAGCTGGGGGCTGACAGGAAATACCTGTTTGTCTGGCTATGAAGAAGCTTCCCCTCCCTTGTCCTCAGGCTTAGGCAGGGCTGGGGGGTTTCCATGACACCTGCAGGGCCCATAGCACCATCCCCGAGGGAGCTGAACCAACCCCCAGAGCACAGAAGAGAAAAACTCAGCCTGATTGGGCATGTGGGATATAAAGGTGAAATCTTCAGCAGTGCTCTGGGCAGCCTCTTAGCTGGACTGACCCCTGAGACACCAAGTTACCAATTGCGAAGGGGGAGGTTTGATTCCAGCTCAATGTCCCCAAGGGCGTCTAGAAAGCAGACACGCCAGCCCTCCCTAACAGGGGACTCCCAGCTGCCAGCGCCTAAAGCTGCTCTCTCCAGATAGATGATCAACAGGGTGGGGAGGTGGAAACCGAAATGTCTAACCCCAGACAAGGCTTCTACACTAAGCAAGGACTTTCACTTATGTGGCGCAGTGGTTACTACCAAAAGGTCGGCTATTCGAACCCACCAGCCACTCTGTGGGAGAAAGATGTGGCAGTCTTTCTGTAAAGATTACAGCCTTGGAAACCCTATGAGGCAGTTCTACTCTGTCCTACAGGGTCGCTATGAGTCGGAATCGACTTGACGGCAGTGGGTTTGGTTTTGGGTTTTATCTCTTTTAACTATTGCAACAAAGTCATGAGTTAGGATAGTATTATCCTTGTGCTACGAGAGTGAGAGCGAGTCTCCACAAAGTCTCCCCAAAAATCATCTTGCCCAAGACGGCGCAGCCAGGAAGAGGCCAAGGCCACATTTGAGCCAAAGCCCACCAAACCCCAGGAACCAGAATTCATTACTATGCTGTGGTCTAGTTCTAGGGTTGGGGGTGGTACACCTTCAAAAAGTGCCTTTGCTCTTTAATTATAACATCCATTACAACATGGCTGTCTGCCTACAGACACGGACAGGGCGGAAGCATGGAAATTTGAAAACAGTTTGGGTTGGGTGGGGGGCGGGGCTGTAAGCAAATTATTTTTCGACACTATGCTGCTTATGCAATGCATCATTTTTTAAAGAAGGCTATCTTCTGGGAACAATGAAACAAGTACCAAGAAAGCCAACCATGCACAAAGCCGTCCTGGTCCTCCTTGAGGTCTGGAGTCCCATAACCCAACCCAGGGGACAAGGTAAGGGGAGGCAGGACCTGTCTTTGTTCCCTGCATAGACGGGACCATGTGTGACCATGCACTCACATTTACCCCATAGAGCAGAGATCTTTGAGGGCAGAGATCATATCCAATTCAGCTCTATATGCCCCCAATGCCTAGTCCACAGCCTGGCTGCAGTGACCCTCTGGAATTTCTATTAAAGTATGGTTTATAGGAGGTACTTTGGTTGGGGAGCTGGGACTTGAACTATGTTTGCATAGTACTTCAAACTATGTTGACATAGTAAGATTAATAAAGCATCAATTGTTTTTATCAAAGCACTGGGGTGGAGGCATGGCTGATGGCCACCCCTTGGTGGCACAAGTAACTGGCACAAATGGGAGAAATATAATCAAAAATATTAATAGCTAATGTGTTTATGGTATGCTGGCACTATTTGCTTTCTGCATATACTAACTCATTTAAACCACACAGCAACCCTATTGAGGTAGGTACTATTACCACCCTTATTTTACTGATAAGGCAACTGAGACATGGGGAGATTAGTAACGTGCTCAAGATCACAGAGCTAGGAAGTAGCAAGGCTGGGATTCAAACCCAGGCAGTCTGGCTCCAGAGTAGGGCTCATAACTTCTATGCCATATCGCCTCTCTTATAACAATATTAATAAACCTTTGGTGCCGGAATCGGAATGAATCAACCAGCTGAGGCAGACTGCTGGCACCTTCTTGGATTAAGAACAAATCTCTCCTGGATCACTTAGGCAGTGGCAGGGGAGGGGCAGGCTCACAGGAAGCACATGCACGCACACGCAGGCTTACAGGCACTGTGGGAAAGGCAGTCCTGCGAGCAACTAGGGTACATTACAGAGCTGACGGACCCCTGAGGCTAGGAGCATCTAGAAAAGGGAGGCAGGGGCTGCAGGAGGCAAGAGGGCAGACCCAGAAGATTCAAATAGACAATCTCATTGACAAAGTCTTAGCACAGTCCAAGCCCACAGCCAGCAGGAGCCCATTAGGCAGGAGCTATCAGAGCTGTCCCAAAGGTCTCTAGGTGGTGCAAACAGTTAAGTGCTCGATACCATTCAAAAGGTTGGCCACCACAGGTGTCTCAGAAGACAGGCCTGGTGATCTGCTTCTGAAAGGTCACAGCCTTGAAAACCCTATGGAGCAGTTCTACTCTGCACACATGGGGTCGCCGTGAGTCAGAATCAACTCAATGGCAACTAAAAACCATTAAATCTGTCCCAATGCTTCCATCCCAGTCCCCCTCCCCTCCCCCTCAGAAAGAGTTCTTTGAAGATCTGAACTGAATGGCAAGAAATTAAAATGTTCATTCCTCCTTTTCCAACCTACTGTAAGGGCATCTGTCCCTTGCTTTATATGACAGAGCCTTCCCACATGCCTACTTTGGTAGAAGACAGGAAGGGTGAGCTCAGTCGATTATGACTGTTTTATAGATGGGAACATTGAGTTGCCTGAGAGCGTGAGTGAAGCTGACTTTGTTTTGTGCTGCTTGGAACAGCTCTGGCTGTGTGCCAGGATAAGCCTGCTCCTGGCACTAAGTGATCATTCCCGAGCCTCTGAGGGAGCAGAGCAGAATTAATGAGCCTGCAGAGCACTCCCTGGACAATGGCACACCCTCCCAAAGGCAGGTGCTGCTCAGGTACAGCAATGCCTGCTCAGGCAAAGAAAGGAGACCAGCAGCCCTTGCCTGGGGCCACTAAGGGAGAGTATCCCACCCTACAGCACTCCTTATTCACAGGGTCCCCTCAGGACCGGGAAACTTCCTGCAGATCTGAAACCCACAGAAAAGTGAGAAGTTTCTAGCCCGTCACTTCTCCCTACTCAGGCTTCATCCTAGTCTGTACCTACTCCTCAAAGTAGGCTCTGGGGTCCCTGTCTGGGGTGCTTCCCCCAGAACCCTCAAAGGTCCTCATGTCATGTCACTCCTCGTCATGTCACCCCTCACTTTCTACCCTCTCCCCACACCTCAAATCATTCAGCAAACATTATGTGCCAGATGCTGCAGGAGGCCCTCAACAGTAAAGATGGACTTTGCCCTTGAGACATTCACAGACCAGTGACTGATCTCAAACCATTTACTGAGGTGAGTAAGCAGAGCAGTCTTTAAGCCCAGATTCATAGAACCACAGTCTGGAAGTGGCTTCTGGATCCCAGCAGGAGACTCGCAGATGGTTGGGTAAGTGACTTAACCTCTCTAGACCTCAGAGGTTAGATGGTCCTGACTGGTCTCCTAAGCTCCCTTCTGTTTCTTCTATGAAGCAATCTGCCAGCATCTCTAAACCAACAAGGTCAAGCACAGTACCTTCACTAGAGTGAGCAATCCATAAATGTTGGATGGATGAGCTTTTACCTCAAGGTACCCAGATAGAAACAAAAACGTATACCACCTGCCTAATCCAAATACTAACTCCTTGTCATTTCTGTTCTATTTAGGGTATACTGGTCAGGATAGGATAGGATATGCCTTGGTAATAACTAACTAAAACTCGTTGCTGTCAAGTCGATTCTGACTCATAGCAACCCTATATCTCAAATTCTTAGTGGTTTAAATAACAAAGGTTATTCCTCATTCATAGTACATGGCCATTGTGAGCTGGCTAAGAGTTCCACCCTTCCACCTTACTCCAGCATGCAGGCTGATGAAGCCTCCATCATCTGGGAGCACTGAAGTTTGCCATAGCAACAGGGAATGAATGTGGCAAATTGCACATGAGCTCTTAAAGGTTTCCATTCATGTTACTTCCTGCTTACAGTTCATTG
This sequence comes from Trichechus manatus latirostris, assembly GCF_000243295.1. Classification (NCBI taxonomy): domain Eukaryota; kingdom Metazoa; phylum Chordata; class Mammalia; order Sirenia; family Trichechidae; genus Trichechus; species Trichechus manatus. The sequence continues at coordinate 2,561,640 of NW_004444074.1, forward strand.
GTCAAAGCAAGTCACATGGCCATGCCTAACTTCAAAAAGATAAGAAGGTGCAATTCTACCATGTGCTCAGTAGAAGAAAAGCCAGAAATAGATGACGAACTGTACCAATGACCACCAAGAGGGTTTGAGCAGCAGTTAATGATATCAAACTGGGTGAAAGATTGAATACTGTTTCTCACTGTCTTTAGGAGGGTTTCTCAACCTCGACACTACTGACAATTTGGGACGTGTAATTCTTTGTTGTTGGGGCTGTCCTATGCATTGTGGGATATTTAAAGGCCAGGGTTTCTCAACTTCGGCACTACTGACATTTTGGGACGTGTAATTCTTTGTTGTGGGGGTTGTTGTATGCACTGTAAGAGGATGAACAGCATCTCTAGTCTCTACTCATAGATGCTATTGCACCCCATCCTCAGTTGAGTCAACCAAAAACATCTCCAGACATTTTCAAATGTTCCTTGGTGTCAAAATCCCCCCTCATTGAGAAGCTCTATTTGAGAATTGCAAGAAGCATAATCTCTCCTAAAGAGCACAGAAAGTAATGGCAATCTTCTCCTTTCTCAAGATATTTTACTCAGAACCATCTTCTTAAAGGATAGTTTTCACATCTGCAATATGGGGATAAGCGTGTCCACCGCAGAGGGTTACCGTGAGGATTAAACATGCTAATGTCTGTAAAACACTCTCAGCACACGGTAAGGGTGAGCACCAATCACTGTTGTCGTTATGTTGTTAGCTGCCATTGGGTCACTCTGATTCATGGCAACCCCAAGTACAACAGAACAGAATGTTGCTGGTCCTGCACCACCTTCATGATCGTTGGTATGCTCGAGTCCACTGTTGCAGCCACTGTGCATATCGAGTGCCTTCCAACCAAGCGGGCTCACTATATTAGGAAATACTCTGTTGTGATCCATAGGGTTTTCATTGGCTAATTTTGGACATAGATCGCCTGGCCTTTCTTCCTACTCCGTCTTAGTCTGGAAGCTTCACTGAAACCTGTCCACCTGGGTGACACTGCTGATATCTGAAAAATCAATGGCATAGCTCCTAACATCATAGCAACACACAAGCCACCACAGTACAACAGACAAACAGATGGGTAGTGGTACTCACTGTTGCCTACTCGTAGCTAGGACCCTCAGTGTTACTATTACTACCAAAGCTGCAGTTAGCATCACTGTCCATAAGAAGAGATGGAACAGTCAGGAATAGATTTCTTTTCTGGAGAGTAGCATCACGCGGTCCAAAGTCATCACCCAGCCCAAGGTCATCCCTGTCTCCCAGTGGGAGTCAGGGGCTGGAAAGCTGCTGCAAAATTCTTGCCATTTGTACTCCAGCCCCTAATGTCTCAAGTCCATACAACATCTGTGTCATGATTATGCCGGATGGAAGAAGCAGGTCCTGGAATATGCTGACCTTCGAGTGTGGGCAAGCACAAAAAGCTAAAAAACCAGTGTCTGCCCCTGAGAAAGGCTCATGACAGGCGGTGCGGTCACCCCCCAGCGGACAATGACCGTTTGTGAGGCTGCACACAGCTCCCAGGCTGGGCCCACCCCTCCAGCGTCCCACACCCCTGCCCCCACTAGACTCAAACAGCCTCTTCACCAGGGCTAGAGAAGGGAAGAGGGAGAAGATGGAGTAGATTTTAAATTAGCGAAAGAAAAAGAAGGTGCAGAAGAAATGTCAGACTTAAAAAGTGAGTTTCTAAAGATGCTTCACTTGGATCACAGGCTCTTAGAATCTGCAGAAGGACCCTTGGAGGTCACTCATCCCTCCCACCTGCTGCAGGAATGCCGCCTGTAGTGCCTGACAGACAGCCACCTTGTCTCCGCAGGCCCACGTCCAAGGGCAGGCCCAGCATGGCTCGGTCCACGCTGGACAAGTTCTGATAAACGGATTGGTCTCCCTCCTAGGCAGTGGTTAGGGGCACCAGCTCCAGAACCAGGCCAACCTGGATTGAAATCCCTGCTCTGCTATTTACTAGCTGTGCAGCTTTGAAAAGTTCCTTAGCTTTGTTTATCTTCAGAGCCGTGACCTACGGTTGTGCAGCCAGAGCTCTGCGCTAAGGCACCAGCTGAAAAGGCAGCTATGGTGGCAGGAATCCAGCCCACACATCCTCAACAAGCCCGGCACTCTGGCATGGTCCACTCAGAGGGCCACCTTTCAGCAATGTGCATAAAAGCACTATGCATGCTGCAGTGGCCCTGCTGATTCTCAGTTCCCTCGTGTGGAAAAGGGGATAATAATCTACAAACTCCATAGGGTTATTATGAGGATTAATGAGAATGTATGCAAAGTGTTTAGCAATGCCTGCCACATAGAAAGTACTAGATGATCACTGTGATGAAAATAAGGATGACTTCCGATGACAACTGTGTTCTCTTTGCTCTCTTCCTCGCAGAAGGCACCCCGATCTGGGCAGGCAGTGACCACCGTCCTCCTTCTGCAAGCCTCCTCTTCCCGTTTCTCACACCTCTGCACCCCAGTCACTCACAAGTTTGCCCACATCCCTTCCAAAGTGAAGTCCCCAGTTTTTCCTAAATTTCCAGTTGTCGTAATGTTAGTTTTAGAACTTTAAAATATTCTTCTAGAACACTGGGTTCTAATTTAACCAAATAAGCTAAAAATAAAGCGTGGTACCCAGATGGAACATGAACGTCCAGAAGAGGACTGGCTGGTCCCGGTCAACTGAACCCTGACGACAGTCTGGACATCAAACCTCGACAGGTACGGCCTAAGACGTCATTTGCTTTTCTGACAGCAACACCCCCACAGAGTTATCTGGAGTATGACAGCAACTGAAATCTGAGTCCTTTTCATACAGAAGGTCATCAAATCTAGATTGTCCCATCTTGTACTTACACAGCTGCACAAGTGGCTGGTGGCCTTGGGATCGTTACTTCACTTGCCCAGCCTCAGACTTCTTCATCTCTAAGAGGAAGGGAATTGATCGCTAGGGCCACTGTTGACTGTAATGCTAAAGGTCAGACTTCAAGGTCACTTCTAGGATCCTTTTGACCAGGTACAAAGCTTTGCACCCACTGCCATGATACTGTCCCTTGTGCAGGTCAATCCACCACTCAACTCAGCTCTTTATAAGCTTCATGGTGACCCATCCTGCCTCAGTCTTCCCAGCCTTGAGTCTTACACAATTTCAGGGAATATGGCTTTATTCCAATGATGCTGAACGGAAAAGGCTCGTTTCTCCAGACCGACACGGATACACTAATAAGTCAGTCAGGCAGGGCAGTGGTTGTGTAGACACAGCAAAAGACAGCTTCCGCCCCAACAATCTCTACCAGTTCTCTCAGGTGACCCCCAAGTACCAATTAAGTGAACTGTATGCACGCCACGTTGCCGTTACTTTCAGACAAATCCCCTGCCTTCCTCCAACGAGAAAGCCTCGACAGATCCCCTCTACATCAAATTTCAGGGATCCCCTCTGCTTTGGGAGTGGTTCTTGAATTTACTCCAAAGCCACAGGGCTGTCTCTCATTCAGTCCCCATTTCCACATCTTTACCTACAAGGATTTTCACAAATGCAATCATCAACTACGTATTAAGCGCCTCGCTGAGCCAGACCTTGCTTCACCCTGGCAGCCCATGAAGAAGACATCACAAGTACTCTGCCAAATGCTTTGCTGAGAGGCCTCAGCACTCCCCGACCTGTCAGTCTGCTGCCTACCAGGACAGGAAAGGTTGGCCTGGTATGCCTTGTTCTGAAAAAAAAAGAGTGGCCATCACCTTGACCCACCCTGGGCTTACCAAGTGCCCACAAGGCAGCTGCTTAGGAAGGCTTTCTGGAAGTTTCTTGGAAATGGAGCCCAAGTTCACCAGGCTATGGTTTCTGGAATTCATTTTTTCCTAACTTCTTAAAAGCCGGAGCTGTTTTTGGCCCACTCCACTCACTGGCGCCTCACTCTCCCCTCATGGCTTCTTAAATGGACCGAGAGCCATCCTGTGATGGTAATGACCAGGTTTCCAGGTACCCAGGGAAATGAGTCCTGGGGATGAATCAGGTGGCCTCCTATAGAGCGGCTGGGGGCCCTCTGGTCGTCTCCGTATCTGGCTCTGCCTCAGTTCTTCTTGCTCCTGGCTGAGTTACCCTTACCGCGACAGGCCTAAGAGAGAACAGAGAAGCCAACAGGAGCTACCACCCCCTGCTTCCCGCCACCTCCCAGAGTTAACACTACAGCATCTTGGCCAAGCCACAGACTTATCGCACCCTTGTTCTGCTCGCTCTGGACAAACCTTAAGAGCCCTTTTGACGGCCCTTAGCATTTTTCAAAGTTGTTAACCCTCCTAACCTTGTTCTGACAGGTCATGCCACTCCTGCTCTCATCCTGAGTTGTTGTTAGTTGCCACCAAGTCAGTGCTGACTCACAGTAACCGTATGTATAACAGAACGAAACACTGCCGGTCCAGCACCAACTTCCAGCACTATATCGGACAATATTTTGTTGTGATCCATAAGGTTTTCCTTCATCAACTTGCAGAAGTAGCTCTCTAGGCCTTTCCTCCTAGTCTGTCTTAGTCTGGAAGCTCCAATGAAACCTGTCCACCTGGGTGATCTTGCTAGTATTTGAAATACTGGTGGCATAGCCTCCAGCATGGAACACACAAGCCACCACAGTACAACAAACTGGCAGACAGGGCGTGGCACCCTGGGTTACTTGCCTCTGTCTTCATTTTCCCATAGAAGTCCTCAAAACCTAAACTCACCTGAAGCCGTCCTCTGCAGCCACACTCATTTCTTTACATGCGTCCCTTTTTGTCTTCATAACAAGCATTCCCAGCTGTGGATTCAAATTTCCCCCAAAGTCTCCATCAAGGCCAGTGGGTCTCAACCTGCCCACACAACAGAATCGTCTGTGGAGCACTTTAAAAATCCCGAACTCCACCCCTGAGATTATGGTTCAGTTTCTCTGGGGCGAGAGTCTTGGCCTTGATAGTTTTCCTAGCTCCACAGGTGATTATAATAGGCAGCCAGTGATGGGAACCAAGATCCAGATCAGTGGTTCTCAAGCACTGGTGTGCATCGGAATTCCCTGAGAGCAAAGAACACAGAGGCCCCCTCAGAGCCAAGTCTTCCACCAAGCTGCCCAGTGATTCTGACACCAACTACAGTTTAAGAACCACTAGACTGTCTGGAAAACGAGATCTCAAAGCCAGCTTGAAAGACATTTGGCCAATAGGGCTTCTTCCCCAGAAACCCCTGGGCTGTGGTTAAAATCCCCTAAATAAGCTGTGTGTAAATTGAATCAGTCAGGAGGCATGAAAATGGCAAAGCACTACTACTGCTGAAAGCAAAAGCAGCACACACCCTCTTCACCTTTGAGGCCAAACCTGTACAAACCTGTTGGCCCATCCATCCCGGAAAGACATGCGACCCTGACAGTCGTGTGTGTCTATGTGTGTGTGTGTGTCTACTCAGCCAGACTTCCAGAAAGATAAATCTCCCTCTCAAGCCACTTGCTCAGCTTCCAGACCAACAATGCTTACCCCCTTCGATGCATAAACGTTGCTATGGACAAGCAGGGGTTCTCAAACACTGGCTGTTCATCACTTCTGGCATATGCCACCAGCACTGTTATTAACATTTTTTCTTAAGACTACTCACTTTTAAAAAAAGAAACCATATATGATCGCCATAAGGGGAACACGAGTGACTGTGTAATACATAGAAAATTTCCATAAAAACAAGTATAATTGAAATCAAACAATGTTCTGAAATCTAGCAGACAAACTGTTGCCTGAGGAAGGCTGGCATTCTGAGGCCTGTTTCTTCCTCATTCCCGCTCCTTGCTTCTTAAAAAGAGAAGAAGCAATCAGACTTTCTCTTCGAGGCCATCAGAAGGACTGGAAGGGGGTTGTAAAGAAGACACCTTCTTCACTGGGAGATTTAAGATAATTAATTGTTGAAGAAGGAGCCCTGGTGGTCCAATGGTTAAGCGCTCGGCTGCTAACCAGAAGGTTGGCGGTTCGAACCCACCAGCTGCTCCTCAGGAGAAAAGACCTGGAGATCTGCTCCTGTAAAGATTTACAGTCTACGAAACCCTGGGGGGCAGTTCTGCTCTGTCATATAGGGTTATCATGAGTCAGAATCGACTCAACAGCACTCAGCAACAATTAGTGAAGAATAACGAATGTATCATGGACTGCCAGAAGAATGAACAAATCAGTCTTAGAAGAAATAAAACCAGAATGCTCCTGAGAAGCAAGAAAGGCGAAACTTCGTCTTGCTTGTTTTGGATACATCATCAGGAAAGACCAATCGCTAGAAAAGGACATCATAGTTGGTAAAGGAGAGGGTCATCAAAAACAAGGGAAAGCCTCAAAGAGGCGGACTGACATAATAGCCACAACAATGGGCTCAAACATATCAACAACCATGAAGATGGCGCAGAACTGGGCAACATTTCCTTCTGCTATACGTAGTAAGGTTGCCGTGAGTCAGAGACAACTCGACAGAACTAACAACAACAATGCCACATTCAGGCATCACCTAACATCATCTAAGGTGCCCATGTGCACTTTATTCTTCCTTAGCCGGGTTTTCTAGAAAGGACAGCAGGACTGAGGAGTGAAAGAGCCTGGGACTGTCGGCTCGTGATGCTAGCAGGACAAATCCCACCCACAGGCCAGAGCACCTCACTCCCCCACTGTCCAGCCCTGCACTGGTTATTTAATGTTCCCCAGCTTCAGCCTCTCCATCTCTGAGGTGGGGCTGACGACACTTCAACCTCACGGAGGTGTCAGGGGAGGGGACGGGATAATCAATAAAGTGCATAGCAAGCCCTGGATGAATATCCACTGTCCCCATATGAAAATGAAGGTGCTACTGAAAGGGTTGAAGATCAAGCATCTGCTCATTTGCTGACCTCAATGAACAGCTCTTCAACCCCTCTCCCAATGAGAAGGAAGGAAAGACCACTTACTGCCCCTCCCCTCCACCCCAGAAAAAACCAGATGGGTTAGGGTCTGATACTTCCTGTTTACACAACAGTGAAGATAAACATGGGCTTTTAAAACTCTCTGCAATTGGCAGGAGCTGAGCTTCAGGGCAGGCCTGGGTGGCCACCTCCAGAGTTCTAATCCAGTTCATCCCCAACTCTCACACTCTCACCTGTAGAAGATTGCGTAGCATGGTTGTGGCTGAGCCAGGCAGGTTCCCCCAGCCCACTGACAGCCACATTCCCAACCTTCCCACTGGAGGTCCCTCAGTACCCCTGAGACGTTTTCCATCTTCTTCAGTCTGAAAAGCTAACGGAAGTAAAAAGGACCCAAGGTTGGCTGGGGGCTGGGAAACCTGAGGGTCACAGCCCCATCTGAAACTGCAAGAAGGGTTAGGGCTTAATCATTAACCTGAGGTCCCCAGGGCTTCAGCAGTGCTGGTTACCATGGCATCAACAAGTTCCCATCAGTCCCAACCCTATTCCCGGATTCTCACTCTCCAGCTGTGTCAGCCAGAGGCCTGGCTAAGCACCGCAACAGCTGGGATTGGGTGAGAGAAAACCTGTCTCAAAGACTTAAATTTCTTAGGTGGCAGAATCAACCACAAATCTGGACAAAACAAAAAGGAGGGTGGCAAATTACCTAGGTTTTTCTATTCAACTCAAGAGTTTTAGGGTTTTTAATTTTAGAGGAAGTTGGGGTTTTGCTAAATAGAAGCTTCTATATTTTATCACATGTACTCTTCTACCATCTACCCCATCTTATTAAACAGCAATTGAACAAACAAAAGAAACATCAGTGACTGTCTTTTCGGTATATTTGGTAAGTTGGGAGAGAAGACCCCAGCCTCAGACAAGTGTAAAACACCCCCGAGTCTCTCACCCAAAATAAGATTTGTCCACACTGCAGTCACTAAAGGAGAGACAGACCCATCCCACAGCTTGGCCAAAGTGGATTCAAAAGGCCAGGCCTGACTATGTGCCCACGAGGTCCCAACAAGCTGGGCCTGGGGCTCCTCAGGGGCAGGGGGCTAAACCAGGCAGGTTCCAGAAGCATTGGCTATCCGTCCAACCATAAAAAAAGGCTTCCAGGCAATGGCATCCCATCTCAGAAAGCAACATTTTCCCAACTGTCCCCTAGGGCTGAATTCCTGAGCTCCTAGGGGCAGTACAAATTGAATTAACCATAATGGACAAATATGAGCCCACCCAAAAATAAGATGATTCTGGGCTTTGCAGAGGAGTCCCCACACCTAATGGTCCTAACCCATCGGGTTCAGCCCCAAGGAAACTGAACCAACCGACTGAGACCTGCCACCAGCTTGGGTTCCACGGGGATTGCATGATCGACGAAGCAATGAACCCTCTGTGAGAACGCGTCCTGTTATTCTGAACCAAAAGTGATTAAAATACCCACTTGGCAGTCATGTGTTACCTGGTAGAGACGGTATCACTGGACAACATTGTTAATAGGATTTCAGAGCTGGAAAGGACGTTCGAAATGATCGCCAAGCCGCCCTCGCATTGCCCACCTCTACCCTTGGGAGGTGAGGGGGCTTATGTCCCAGGGAGACCGAGGAGCTAGCCGCACGTCACCCAGCCCTAAGTCATGGTCAGCGCAGGCACCAGGACCCACGTCCATGAACTCCTGTTCCAGGCTGTCTACTGCACCTGGCTGCCTCTTTGGGAGGGGGCCCTTGGTCACAATCACACACACACACACACACACACACACACACACACACACACACGAGTCACACACAATCTCACGCACACATGTAAACTATGTTTTTCTGCCAACCAAGACGTGGGATGAAGCCAGGAGAGTGAGAGACCAGTAGCAGAGACCAGGGGTGAGGGTCGGGGGGTGGGAAGAGGAGCAAGTCCTGAATGTACCCCAAAATTCCCTTTAAGTCTCACATTCTTTTGAAAAGCTTGCAGGCTCTTACCCTGCTGAAACCAAGCTTCAGACAGATACCGTCTCCAAAGCCAAGCTCAACTTTTCTGAGTTCTTTCCCTGCCGCGTGAGGTAAAGCCAAAAACCTCCTCCTAGCCTCCTGTTCCGAAAGCAGTCACACCCACTCTGTTCACCTGAGGCCTCCACCCAAAGAATGCCCTTCCTGGGACCACCTCCCTCTAGCCTCCACCACCGAGGCTCCCCACTTACGAGCTGCGCCTACCTTGGACCCGTGCTTCCCGGGAACCCCTGCCCTCTGCCTCTCCAGCCTCTGAATCAGAGCAAGATCACCTGGGGCACCTGCTCAGGGGCTGGGCCCAGGGACACTGCTAGGGCCGCCTCCCAGGTGCAGGGAACCACCCAGCAGGCCACACTGAGTCAGCAGCCAGGGTTCAAAATTGGCTTCATGGAGCACTTGGAAGGGACGCCGCCCAATGGCGCTCTTGGGGAAGGAGCCCTCGTGATGGGGACGTCAGCGCAGAGAGAGGGCTGCCAGCCCGGGACTGGCAGGGCAGCTCTGCTAGACTGGGATACAAACAGCTCAATCAAGATTTTCGTGTCTCCTTGGTTTTTAAACAGCACAAATGCCAGCAATCTCCTTCCTGCTCTTGATTGCTTTTAAATGTAAATTAAAATACCTGCTGGTTCACGTCTCAGGAATCCAGAATATCGGTCCCTCAACTGGTCTCTAGCAAAACATTAACTCTGCTGCAGCCTGGTGAGGGGCCCCGTATCTCCGTAGCCTGTAGAGTGGCCCCTTTCCCTCCTTTTTAACACCTCTGGGATAGACACACTGCAGTTAACCTCACTCAGAGCTGAGCTTCCAAGTTACTGCCACCTGCTGCCCACACACCCCCACCCCCATCTTCCCTTCCAACAGGCCCAGAAGGCTCACCTGCTTGTATGGCCAGACAAAACCACATCTCAAACACAGCACACACCTGCCTCTCCAGGAATCACCTTATATACCGCCTACAGGAAACCCCCACAGCATTTTCACTCTCAAATTGCAAGTTTTTGTTTAAGGGGCTTTTAAAAAATCCCTACTTGTTCCTGGAAACTCTCTGTACTTTTTTATTTTTTATTTTTTTTTTTTTTGCTGTTGTCATGGTTTGAATTACATCCCCCAAAAATGTGTGTATCAATTTGGCTGGGCCATGATTCCCAGAATTGTGTGGTTGGCCTCCATTTTGTGATTGTAACTTTACGTTAAAGAGGATTAGGGTGGGATTGTAACACCACCTTTACCCAGGCCACATCCCTGATCCAATGTAAAGGGAGTTTCCCTGGGGTATGGCCTGCACCACCTTTTAGCTCTCAAGAGATAAAAGGAAAGGGAAGCAAGCAGAGAGTTGGGGACCTCTTACCATCAAGAAAGCAGTGCCGGGAGCAGAGCGCATCCTTTGGACCGGGGCCCTGCGCCGAGAAGCTCCTAGTCCGGGGGAAGATTGATGAGAAGGCCGAGAAAGAGAGAAAGGCTTCCCCTGGAGCTGACGCCCTGAATTTGGACTTTTCAGCCTACTTTACTGTGACGAAATAAATTTCTCTTTGTTAAAACCATCCACTTGTATTTCTGTTGGAGCAGTACTAGGTGACTAAGACAGCTGTCGACAGAGGTGGGCCAGAAGGAACCCTGTTTCCAGTCCACAGTGACCCACAAGCGCTTCCAGCCTCCGCTGCAAACCACCGGGACATCAAAGGCAGCTGTTGCCAGCAGCTGCCCGGAGTGGTGGGGAAGAAACCAAACCACCTCAAGATCCCCAAGTGTCTCTTTGGCCAGGCAGAGGAAGAGGTGGTGAAAGTCCAGCCAATTACACCACAAAATGGGAGCCCTGGGGACCTCAAATGGAAGGGGATAATCAGCACTCCTGGCCCCGGCTGGGTAAGGGCTGTTCGGCTTTTTAACTTTCCCAGCAGCCAGCAGAAATTTTCAACCCTGCTACCGAATATAACCATGTAACTTATAATGCTCTGACTATTCCATTATTTCCTATTCCGTGTCCCTCCCTCCTCACCATACCCCGTAATTACAGAGAGTTTAGGGTTGGGATTTTTTTTCTATGATGCTGTTCTTTAAGCACGTGACAACACAGAAGGAAGGGTTATTTAAATCCAAATTCCAGGGGAAAATCAGCATTGTTAAAAGGGAAAATTAGCAACACATTTCCCTGGGTTTTAGGTAATTCAAGGTCACTTGCAATAAACAAGACAGAAAACGGAATCATCTGGCCCATCTGGGCCGTGGGGCACCCCTACCTCACGGGGTCAGACAAGCCACAGCACTGTGTTAAATGTTGCGGACTCAGAAAATCTACCAGATTTTCTGACCCAGGTGTCTGCAAAGCCTTTACGTCAGAGTTGGAGCTCTCCCTGGTCCCGGAAAGCACTCCCCTGTCCTCCAAAGCAGACATTATGGTTAAGAACGAGGAATACTAAGATCTGAAAGATGTAACTCCAGTTCCAACTTCACCTTTAACTGACTGTGTGCCCTTAGACACGTCACTTCCCAGAGTCTCAGTTTCATCATTTTTAACTGGGGACAAACTCTCTGTCAATTTGTCCAAGTGTGGTGGCTTGTGTGTTGCTGTGATGCTGGAAGCTATGCCTCTGGTATTTCAAATACCAGCAGGGTCATGCATGGTAGACAGGTTTCAGCAGAGCTTCCAGACTAAGACAGACTAGGAAGAAAGGCCTGGTGATCTACTTCTAAAAATAAGCCAATGAAAACCTTATGGATCACAAAAGAACAGTATCCAATTTGCTCACTTTGGTCAGATCATCAGGAGGGATCAATCACTAGAGAAGGACATCATGTTTGGTGAAGTAGAGGGCCAACGAGAGCATGGGAGACCCTCACTGAGATGGACTGGCACAATGGCTGCAATGATGGACTCAAACAGGCCAGCAATCATGAGAATTATGCAGGACCTGGCAATGTTTCATTCTGTTGTACATAAGATCACCATGAGTCAGAATCAACTTGATGGCAGTTAACAACATTATTTCATATGGTTTCATAAAAACTGAGGGATAGTGGGGTTGTCACTTGCATTATACATTGTAAATGTTCAATGGATGTTAACCACACTGGAATGACGAAGGGACACACATTGCTTTGAGAAAGGCTAGCAAGTCCCAGTGCCAAGGCTTTCTATGAAGTAGCTCTGTGACCTCGGGGCATCTATAAAACAAGATAATTCCCATTTCCCTTCCTGTATGGAATGTATTTTACAGCAGAGATAAAAAGCAGGCTTGGGAATGCCAAGTACTAAGTGTATAATGAGCACCTACCATATGCCAGGAATTTAACCATATTTATGAATCCTCATCTTCCTGCAAGGCAAGTATCATCAGCCTCATTTTACAGATGGGGAAGCCAGGCTCAAGCTCATGGATCCTACCTTCTCCCGACTGCAGGCCAAAACCTCAACGCAGATAAGGGATAGATCAGGAGCCACACCAGGTCAGCCTGACAGCAAGCACTAAGCCATGGTGCCTAGAACTCTCAGGCTGTTTGTCGAGGTCATGGCTCTCTCCCAGCAAATAGCATGTATGGGCATATTACCCACTGAACGTGCTACAGCTTCGAGAATCTCCTTGTCCGATTCCCTGATTCAGGAGTGTTAGAAACTCAGGCCAAGGTAGGGGAAGTGGCTTGCCCAAAGTCACAAGGCAGGTCAGAGGCAGGACTGGTATTTGGACTCTGGAGAAAGATCTTGTCAATGGACGCTCAACAGTTCCTAGAGGAATAAGCTTGTACAGAGAAGAGGCAGGAGGCCTTGAACAGATGCTGGTTTCAGGGTAAGACAAAAGAGAGTGAAGTAGACCCTTTCTGCTAGGAAAGCATCTGACACATGCAGGGATGACTTGTCTTAGCTGGGTTCACCCCAGAACCACAGCCTCTAGATGATCAGTGTTTAAAATTACCTTCCTAGATGCTTGGTGAATTTCTATTTTGAGGCCACCCACTCTTAGCGGCTGCATGCACCCTTCTTGTCTCCTCCCCCCTGTCAATTTGCAACTAATCTGTTAGTACCGTCTGTCTCCAGCAAAGGAGTCTCATCAGGTGGCTGACCCCTGTAAATAATTAAAGGGTGATCCCACAGCCTCAGAGAGGCCTATTGAGAGAAGGGTGCCTTGTTAAATCAGACGTGGGGTGGGGGGTGTTGCTAACAGCCTAACAACTGCTTCCTCACCAGATGGCGAGCAGAGTGATCAGGAACAGCGGCCCCCAGAGCCAGCCTGCAGAGGGGAAAACAAGGCAGGAGCAAGAGGCCTCTACTAGCCAGCTCGGTTTAATAACAGAGTCCCGGTATGGCCTCTTTAGCTCTCTTCCTGCACGTACTCAACAGGCTGGCTTTGTTGTCCAAGACCTGTAAGACCCTGAACAAATCCACTACCCGCTCTGCAGTTGTTTTCTTCTCTCTAAAATGACTGGCATACTTTTTTTTTTTCCTTTCTTTTTAATTTGGAGAATAACACTGCATAGAAAGCAAAAATATCAGCCTTTTTCAGGCAGAGGAGAACTACATAAAGTAAAAGACGACAGTTCCCCCCTCCATCCCCAAAAGTTAAATAGTATTAGCAGCTTGATCTGTATCCTTCCCAGATGATTTCTGGCCTTACAACCAATAACGTGCTACGTAGAGGTGTGTGAATATATACACACATGCGTGTATAGATACATATATACACACATATGCTTTAAAGAAATAGAATCATACCATATATCTACTGTTCTGCAAACCTTCTCTTAAACTTAATATATCATGAAAATCTTGCCAAAACAGTCCCTAGATCTGCCTTGTCCGTTTTATGGTTGGATGATCTTTCACGCAGCCCGGGAGGCACAGTGGTTAAGAGCCCAGCTGCTAACCAAAAGGTTGGCGGTTTGAATCCACCAGCCACTCCTTGGAAACCCTATGGGAGAGTTCTATGAAGTCCTACATGGTCGCTATGAGTCGGAATCGACTCGACAGCATCGGGTTTGTTTCTTGGTTTGGAATATTTCATAATTGATTCAACCTTTCCCCCATTACTACACATTGAGGCATCTCTAGCTTTTAACTGTCCCTGGATGGTGCAAACGGTTAACATGCTTGGCTGCTAACTAAAAGGTTGGAGGTTCAAGTCCAGCCAGAGGTGCCTCATATGAAAGGCCTGGTAATCTACCTCTGAAAAATCAGCTATTGGAAACCCTAAAGAGCACAGTTCTACTCTGACACACATGGGATCACCACGAGTCGGAATCTGCTCGACAGTAACTGGTGTTTTAACCTTTTACTTCTATACACAATGCTACAGTGAACAGCCTTATGCATACACTTGTATGCACACAGGCTAGGGTTTCCATAGGTCAGATTCCCAAGAGCTGGCTTGCTAAATCCCAAGGACTATTTATTTTCAGTTTTAATAAATACTGTTAAATTACCATCCAAAAAGGTAGCACCAACTTGCAAAACCATCGACTAGGTCTGAGAGCTGCAAAGTGCTCCCTGCAGGCTCAGGGAGTCAGCAGAAGACCCTGGGCCTCTGCTGCCCACATTCTGCCACTCCCACCCCACCCTTCCAATGAGTGCAGCTCCCATTTCATCTTCATTTTAGACTGGCTTTCCACATATGATTCCACCTGAAAAAGAAAGAGGGATTACCCTGGCTAAAATGTTTGAAACCTACTAAATTAACTTACATTCCTTTCACCTGAATTCCCTAACAATAAAAACTTGTTGCCATCGAGTCGATTCTGACTCATAGCAATCCTATAGGACAGACTAGAACTGCCCCGTAGGGTTTCCAAGGAGCTGCTGGTGGATTCAAACTGCCCTCCTTTTGGTTAGCAGCTGAGCTCTTAGCCTCTACACCACCAGGACTCCTCTTCCTTAACAACAGGGAGGATAAAATAGTTCCATTTTACATAAAACCTCTCAGTCATTTCACAGCAAAACTATTTTTCCAGTGACAAAAGAGTTAGTCTGTTACTGTCGGATACAAAGAGCTTCAACAAAACCACCTAAAAGATATTAATAATTGCTAACAGTTAAGCACTCGGCTGCTAACTGAAAGGTCGGCGGTCTGAACCCACCAGCCGCTCTGCGGGAGGAAGATGTGGCAGTCTGCTTCCGTAAAGATTTACAGCCTCGGAAGCCTTGTGGGCTTCTGTTCTGTCCTATAGGGTCGTTGTGAGTCAGAATCGACTCGACAGCAATGAGCTTGGTTAATTTGCTAATACTTATGCAGTATTTACGACACGCTTAACACTTTACAAGGAGCTCTTGTGGCACAGTGGTTAAGCACTGGGCTGCTAAATGAAAGGTCATTGGTTTGAACCCACCAGCCGCACAGTGGGAGAAAAATGTGGCAGTCTGCTTCTGTAAAGATTACAGTCTTGGAAACCCTATGGGATAGTCCTAGTTTGTCCTGGGGTCGCTAGGAGTCAGAACTGACTCGACAGCAACGGGTTTGGGTTTTTGTTTTTGTTTTTTTTCTGTTTTAATACCTTATAAGGATAATCTCATGTAATCCTCTCAACAATCCCATTTTACAGATACAGAAACTGAGGCATAGAGAAGTGACTGTGTAAGGTCCCACCAGTGTGCTAAAAGAGGTGGATCCTGGATGGACCCAGGCATTTGATTTCAGAGTCCATGCTCTTGGCCTAGCGAATTTACCACCTTCCAGGGAAGGGTCTGAACACACACACACATATATAAATGCTACCAGATCTAGGCCTATTGATCTCTCTGAGCCAATTCTATTTGACAAACTTTGGAGCATCACCTTTCTGCCCAGATTGGGGAACCAAGGGCATACTGAAAAGATACCTGCTCCCTAAGACCCAGCCACCTCTCAGCCCCTCACCCCCCAAATCCAAAGCCCACAAGCCCTATTGCTGACCTTCTTCATGACCTCCTCCAGGGAAGGGCTGTCCTCCCATTTCATAGCCACACATCCTGAAGGAGGAGGAAGTAAGGAAACCAAAGGCAGAAGATCAGCTCAACAGGAGACAGAAGAAGCTAAAGGGGGCCAGGGCCCGGAACATCCCGATTCACTGCCCCCTGGCCTTAGTTCCTACCACCCCACCACTTCACGTTGGGCATCACCACATTCAAAACTGGTAGAGAACAGGAAGAACAGCCAGAACTTTTGCAAGTGTGGATCAAAGTATAAGCCGGGTTCCTGGGAATTTTAGTCTAAAGACGTAGGGGAGGGGAGAAAGAACAAAAGGGAGATGAGGAAGAAGCAGATAAAGCAGGAAAAAGATCACCTCAATAATACTAGTGGCCTGGGCTTGAACCCTCCAACCAGCCCACTGGCCTCATTCCCATCTGCAGAAAGACGAAGAAAAGCAGAAGAGCAGACCCAGGCTCCTCACAGGGACATTGCATAATCAAAAGAAAAGCAACTTTTCTTCTTGGAATGAAGGCTGCAGCTGAGTTCCCATCAGCACACTTCTCCATGCCCAGCCTGAGAGTGTGCCCATGGCAGATGCCCAACTGGGGGTCCTGCTCTCTCCCAGAGATCTGACCCCGAGGGCTTCCAAACAGGAAGTGCTGGCACCACGAAGGCACTGGAAGAATGGTACTGGACATCCATGTGTTAGGGGACCATTGAGACAACGACCACGCAGGGCTTCCCCGCTCTGAGTGTGTCCGTGTTGTTTTGGAGATGACTGACAGGCAAGGGAGGCTGATGCAACAGAATTAATTACATACAGCACATTTTGATTAACGTCAGTTCCTAGATGCCAGAAAAATTATTGCAGCATTGTTGGCGATGCCAAAAGATTGGAAACACCCTAAATGCCTATCAAGAGGGGATTAGTAAAATAATAATAATAATAATGGCACATCCATATAGTGGAAATGTTATGCGGCTATTAAAAAGAATGAGATAGCCCTATAGGTACCAATGTGAGCCAATCTCCCAGATGTAGTAAAAAAAAAAAGTACAAAAGAGTATAAATAGTATTGCTCCCATTTGAGTAAAAAGGAAATGGGGATCCCCTGAGGTCACCTTTTAGAGAAATAGCAGATTGGCCCACAAAATAAATGATATTATCAGTGAGTACAGTGCTCCATTAGAAAACCATCTATATAAGAGCAAAGGTCAACAATTACTCTAAAGCAAAGATGAGGAGATGAGGGGGCAGGGAGACTCGAGTACTGGAAATGGAACAACCAGAACACAATCAAAAGGAATGCTGGCCCACTGTGAAAAACGTAACTAACGCCGCTGAACAATTTGGGTAGAATTGTCAAAGGGGAACCTAATTTGCTAGGTAAACGTTCATCGAAACACAATAAAATATTATTTTAAAAAAAAGGAATGGGGAGCACAGAAGGGTTCTAAGGGACTAGGAATATTCTGTTTCTTAAAGTCTGAGTAGTGGGTACACGGCATTGTTTATCATTCTTTAAACTGTGTTGTTGTTGTTGTTGTTGTTAGTTGCCGTCAAGTGAACCCTGACTCATGACAACCCCATGTACAGCAGAACAAAATGTTCCCCAGATGTGCATCACCCTCACAACTGCTGGCATGTTTGAGTCCATCATTGCAGCCACTGTGCCAATCCGTCTCACTGAGGGTCTCCCTCATCTTATTTGGCCCTCTGCTTCGTCAACATGATGTCCTCCTGAGCAACTGATCTTTCCTGATGACATGCCCAAAGCAAGCAAGTCAGACAGTGTTCTGTTGTGGTCCATAAGGTTTTCACTGGCTAATTTTCAGACGTAGATGGCCAGGCCTTTCTTCCTAGTCTTAGTCTAGAAGCTCTGCTGAAACCTGTCCACCGTGGGTGATTCTACTGGTATTTGAAATACCAATGGCATAGCTTCCAGCATCAAAGCAACACACAAGCCAACACAGTACCACAAACTTGACAGACGGTTGGTGGTCTTTAAACCATCAATGTTTTATACATGCTTTTAGATGTATGACATTTCACAATTTAAAAATTTTAAAGGTGAGAACATGTACATATATGGGTACATATGCACAGAAAATTTCTAGAAACTGTTAAAAGTGGATGCCTCTGGGAAAGGAAACTGGGGGGTCGTGGGATGGAGTACAAGAGACTGACTCGTTTACTATATATCCTTTTTATAACTTTTCAATGTCTTTTACCATATGCATGAATTGTTTGTCTAAAAAAATAGTAACTGGCAATTCCCCAAGGTGTTTCAGCCTCACTGATCAGGAAAGTACCCAAGGGGCCAATTTCCCCATTTTACAGTTGAAGACGCTGTAGCCCAGAGAGTCCGAGTGTTTTGCCCAAGGTCATGCAGCAAGTGGCAGACCCAGGAGGAGAAGACAAGTCTCCAGTGTGCAGGCCAGAGTTCTCTACACCCTGCTCTCTCATCCAGGACTCTCAGGCTGTTTAAATCCAAGGATCTCCTGGTCCAAGTCTCCTACAGCCCTTTCCTCCCACTGCAGGCACACACAGGGCAGGGAGAATCAAGGCAGGGGCCCACAGGCCCCAGGGTAGGAGTCAGGGGACACAGTCAAGGTTAGCATCCCAGCTCAGGAGCCTCCCCCTCCCGATGTTACCTGGGCTGCCGCCTCCAGCCTGTGGGCACATGGACAGGAGGGTGGGCTCCAGGGCTCCCATCTCCCATCCTGACTCTTGGGCACTGTCAGCCTGCAGGGCCGTTCCTGTGCCCTGAGCAGGCATCTTCCCGCAAACCACCCAAGGCAGGGGTGGGAGAGGGTTTCACAGTCTGGCCACTTTGCAGTCACAACCACATCTTGGCAGGGGGTGGGGGAAGCTATTATCTCCATGTCTTCATGCCAGCCACCAAGCACCAGACCTACCAGCTCAACTGCCTTAGATCCCAGACCCAAGCCAGTGGGTGGGCACCACGAGCCAAACCAGACTCTAGGTATTAAATACCACCCTTGTCAGTGTGTTTACATTGAAGAAAATCCTTGGAGGACTGTGCAGAAGAATCGTAAAAAGCTCAGAGCCAGGGGGAGTTAAAAAAAACTGGATAGTTTTCCCTGCAATAAAAATCCACCAGGCCCTCCTTATTTATTGGAGGCCAGACACAACTCCATCCAGATCTCAATGTTTATTTGCTTACTTAAGGAATTCTAATGAACCTGAATTCATACATTCCTTTCAGCAAATAGTCCCCCACTGTGAGCCAGGCATTTCAGGAGGTGGAGGGTAATCAGAGTAGCTAACATTTGGGGGATGCTTACTATATACCAGAGTCCCTGGGTGGTGTGAACGGTTAATGCACTTGGCTGCTAACTGAAAGGCTGGAGGTTTGAGTCCACCCAGAGATGCCTCGGAAGAAAGGCCTGGCAATCTACTTCCTAAAAAACCAGCATTGAAAACCTTATGGCACACAGTTCTATTCTGACACACATGGGGGCACCATGAGTCGGAGTCAAATTGACGGCAACTGGTTTACTATACCTAGGGCACGCTGCTAAGCTCTTGGCATGCAGTAACACATTTTAGTTCTCACACAGCCCATTTTACAGAGGAGGAAATAAAGGCTATGGAATTTAAGTTACTTGTCCAAAGTTGCAGAATAGCCAATGGCAAACTCAAGTTTGTCTGGCTCTATAGCCCATGTCCCCACCCAATGCGTGAGCCCTGCCCTCAGGAGCTCCCCATATAGTGCGGTCTGGGCTTCCTCTACACTCACTCTGCGTAAAAGGGGTCAGTCAGGCCCATTACTTCCCGCTCCCCAGGCTCCAAGTCCACCCATCAGAACTCCAGAAAAGGAGCTTCCTGACTATGCAAGCCAGGCAGACAGCCAGGGCAGAGGGAGCCTTTCCCAGGGGTTCCAAATAAATCAAGAGCCCAATGTCCACCCATGAGCACACTTTCTGCTTCAGCTCCAGACCAAGGGCCCTGTGACCCCATCAGCCCACATTTGACACCAAGCCAGGGGACAGCCTGCGCAAGGTGGATTCAGTGCTGAGGGGAGAACAGGCCAGGTGGGCACATTCACCACCAATGACCCAGAGCCACCCTCCACAGTGCCCAAGGGGTCAGCAGGGCCCTTTAGCAATGGCGATGGGACCCTTCCTCTCTCACGTTCGCTGTGAAGGCCAAAGCCAGGCTTTCTGCAGACAAGGCTGGCAAAGTTGGCTAAGCACCAGGAAGCTGGGTTCTAATCCAAGTCAAGCCTCTCTGTGCCTTTGGAAATTCCCTAAATCTTTCTCAGATGTCTCCTCATCTATAAAAGTGGGGATAATATCCACCCCCAGTTCACACAGGGAAGGTGGGTACTGTTAAAGGGATTTAATATAAACTTGCAAGAGAAATTTTGTTATGGATTGAACTGTGTCCCCAAAAATACGTGCTGTAAATCCTAACCTCTATGCCTGTAGTTATAATCCTATTTGAGAATGGGTTGTCTTGTTATGTTAATGAGGCATGACTGGTGTAGGGTGTATCTTGAGTCAATCTTTTTTGAGATATAACAGAGATTAAACAAGCAAGCAAGGAAGCAGAGATGGGAAAGGACAGACACCATGCTACATGAAGATCACCAAGGAGCCAAGGAATAAGGACCTTCCTCCAAAGCTGGACTTCCAGCCTCCTAAACTGTGAGAAAATAAATTTCTGTTTCTTAAAGCCATCCACTCATGCTATTTTTGTTATCGCAGCACTAGATAACTACGACAAACTTCTTAGAAGAGTTTTGAGAACGTGAGACATTTTACAGATGTGAGGTACCACTCCTCACACACCATGGCCGCCATAAGCAACAAACAGATCCCTGGATGCCCACCATCTGCAGGAATATCATATCCTCCATCCTCTTCTGATTGGCAGGCACCACTTGTTCTTCCAGGCTCAGATCAAGCACCCCCTCCTCTAGGAAGTTGTCCCTGATCCCCAACCACTAGTCAGGTTGGCCACTCCCTTCTCTGAGCATCACTCTCCCCTAACTCACAGGAACCTCATGCTCCTCAGGCACCTCCGCCATCACACTGGTCAATTTCTCCTGCGGGCCAGAATCCCTTGTGGGTAGAGGTGATGGCCCTCTGTACCCGCAACACCTGCTATGGTATCTGGCATATGCTAAAACCAAAAATCAGACCCACTACCATCGAGTTGATTCCAACTCATAGCGGC
Source organism: Trichechus manatus latirostris (assembly GCF_000243295.1). Taxonomy (NCBI): domain Eukaryota; kingdom Metazoa; phylum Chordata; class Mammalia; order Sirenia; family Trichechidae; genus Trichechus; species Trichechus manatus. The sequence continues at coordinate 2,582,650 of NW_004444074.1, forward strand.
CCTACAGGACAGAGTAGAACCGCTCCATAGGGTTTCTAAGGCTGTAATCTTTACAGAAGCAGACTGCCACGTCTTTCTCCTGCAGAGCAGCTGGTAGGTTCGAACCACCAACCTTTTGGTTAGCAGCCAAGTGCTTTAACCACAGCACCACCAGTGCTCCTTCCTGGCATACAATAGGGTCTCAATAAACGTCTGTCAAATAAATAAAAATTATTATTATTATCATCCTCTGAAATCTGTGAACAGGTCAGAACAATCCTAGGGGCCTCCAACACTGGGACGGACCAAGACCACCCAAATGCCTGACCCTCCCTGTACCCTGTCTGCTTCCCAGCAAACCCTTCTCATACCCAAAGACCAACTTCCATCATAAAGCAAAGTCCACCTTGTCTGTACCAGGTACTGAAGCTACAGAGAAAAGGGAGACATGATCCTCGACCCCCGCAGAGTTCTCGATCTAGGAATTTCCATCTGAAGGCCCTCAAAGAGGTTGTGTGAAGAAAATAGAACTTTCCTCATCTTATCCTTTCAAATGTCTGCTTTTGTAGATGTATTATAAAGAACATGATATAGGAGCACAGCAGTTAAGTGTATATAATTTGTAAATAAAAATACGTATGTTGGGAACACGATCAAAATTTCTTTTCTGGTGGGTACACAAGACCAAGGCTGGAGGCCAACACACCCTGCCACACAGTGAAGGAGAGAAGTGTCCAATGTTCACAGGGCGGGGCCACAGGAACAGGGACAAGCGAAATCTCAAGAAGGAGCTGCTCAGAGCCCAGCCAGCACATTCCCTGCTGGAGAAAGATAGGACAGGAAAGAGATAGGAAATAGACAAGAGTGGTTATCCAGTGAGACAAGGCGGAATTCTGGGCATTCCAGGCTTGAAGGCATGAAACAGGAAGGCATCCTGGGAGGGCATCCTTAATGTGGCTGTGGCCTGAGACTGAACGAATGGGGACACGACTGCAGGACAGGGGGAGGTTGGAGAAGCAAGCAAAGTGCCATGTTGGAGAGTTGTAACTTATTCTACAGGCATGAGAGGTGGCCCCCAACCAAATACCAAGGAAGCAACTGTCCTCCATTTGCCCATCTGCTTATTGACTGCAGGCCACATAGTTTAGGTAACATGTGGGGTAGGGGGTAGGCGTGGGGTGGGTAGCAGGAAGCCCGGTGCCCAGACAACTTCAGCAGAAGCATAGATCTGCTCTGAGCACAGGGGGAGGCCACTCAGGTTGACAATCACAAATCCTCAGAGGACACAGCTTGTGGCTGGGCACCCTGCCCAGAGATCAGTGCCAGTCCCCAGAAGAAGCAACAGCAAGTGGGGGGCAGGAGGAAGCGTGGGGGAGGCACAAGTGGAGAGGTAGGCAGATTCACCAGGTCTCTACCAATGTCTGTGGCCTTCATCTCTGACTGAGGACCCCAAGAACCCAAGCCACTTGCTCTGAATGGGGCAGGAGAGCAAGGAGACACCAGACTGCATCCTTCAAGCCAATCCCTTCTTCCGCATGAGGACCAGAAAAACCACAGAGCTGGGAGGAGAGTCCCACCCTCTTCTTCAGAACCCAATCACCTTAAAATCAAGGATCTGAGGTCGCGTTTCTCAAGAAGTAGACTCTGAGATGAGATTTTCAAGCAGGCGGTTTACTGGGGAGTGATCAACACTGGGAGGAACTGTGAGAAGCAGGATTGGGCAGAGGGAAGAGCTGGGCTGCCATGCAGCTCCAACAGAGCCCTCAGCCCATCCCATGAGGGAACTCTAGAGCTGCGATGGCCCCTCAGAGATGGCCCCAGTAGAGACATGTGGGTCAGCTTTTGTACCCTAGTTTTTGGAGGGGCATTACCTGGGGACAAGAAGCTCCCTTCAGCTAAGGGCAATTCCTGGGAGGGACCCAGCCCTAAGCTGTCAGCAGCCAACACTCACGGCAGCTGGAGATTGGAGGGAGTCAGGCCTGAAGGGAGCATCTCACAACCTTTTCAATGCATCTCAGCCTTTTCCAATGGTTCCCTCAAGAACACTTTCATCTAGAACAGAAAATCAGTCCAATGATCTCAGAATGAAACGGCACATAAAGTCACAAAGGAAAAGCATCTGTCTTTTTTTTATGTCACTCACAACTGAGCTGATAGGATCTAACGTTCTCTTTCCTGGTTTTAGACTATTTTTCAGAACACATAATTTCACTTCAAAGAACCCATCAGCAAGTTGCTCTGTGAATTTTCCATTTTCCCCCTCATCATTCTCAAGTCCTAGTTCACACACTTGGGAAAAAAAAATCTATTTTTTGATCTGTAGACTCAAACCACATCATATGAGGAGGTATTTGCACTAAGTAGCGGACAAGGTCTAGATAGTAAAAACAGTTAAAATGTTACATGGGCATAAAAATAAAATGTGAGAAATGTTTGTTGCATTTTATTTTTAAAGTACATGAAAATCCATCCAAATGCATGTTTACTGGAGAAATATAGAGAAAGGAAACAAAAGCACCATGAGGAAAATAAGTTAACCATTATCCCACTATCCAAGGATAAGCCACCATGAACAATTTTATGCATATCCTTCTTTTTTTTTCCTCCATTTATTTATTGTTTAGTAATTAATTAGGATCATACTGTTTGGTAACCTGATTTTTTCTGTTAATGGGATACTGTAAACACTTTTCAGGGGATAATTCTTTACAACAAGCTTTTAGTATTTTAAGAGCTATAGGTCTAAGGCTATCAGTCTAAGCTCCAATTTTACATATGTAGTATCCCAAGGTTGTATGTTTAGGGTACTAGTTATTCAGGTTATATCCAATTCTCCGTCGGTATAAATAATGCTACAATGGTCATCCTTGTGGCCAAATTCTTTTTTAAATCCTTGTAGTCGTGGTTGTTGTTAGCTGCTGTCAAGCTGGCTCCAACTCATGACAACCTTACATATAACAGAACAAAATGTTGCCCGGTCCTGTACTATCTCCATGATCTTTGATATATTCGAGCCCACTGTTGAGGCTACTGTGTCAATCCACCTCACTGCAGCCTCTCGTTTTTACTGGCCCTCTACTTTACCAAACATGATGTCCTTTTCTAGCAATGGTCTTTCCTGATGATGTGTTCATAGTCAGCAAGACAAAGTCTCGCCACCCTTGCTCTTAAGGAGCATTCCGGTTGCATTTCTTTTAAATCCTAACTGGTCCTTAAACACAAAATCCTACCTCACATACCTACATTCACATAACTGTATTGAACTTGCATCTTACAGATCTAAACGGGCTGGGCCTTCATCAGCTACCAGCCCAGAGAGGGAGTGCCCAGGCTCACTCTCTACCTTGGCAACACCAAGAAATGGAGACTTCTCTTGCCTTGCTGGTGTTCTACCACAGGCAGCCTGCTCTACAATCCCAGGATGCACTGGTGGGCCAACCTCTACCACAGGCAAGGTGTGTCTTCCCGCCTGTTAGTCTCACTTCTCTAAGGCACCTGTCTACACATTAGAACACTGTCTTTCCCCTATGCTTCCTTCACACCCACCTACTGTTTTATCTACTTTATAGCCAAATAGCACTCACTCAGCTAATTCCGGATCTTTTAAATTCAGAAAATTAGTCGTATAGATTATAGACGTCTCAAGAGGCCATTATCTCTTTTCAGTTTTTGGAGAGATTCTTTGCCCCACATCCAAGCAGCTTTTCCTTATCATCACCAGCATCAACAATATTTACTTTGTGTCAGGCTAAGCAGTTTTCACGAACTGTGTTACCCCTCAAAACCATTCAGGAAGAAATTATCACCCCATTTGATGGATGATAAAACTGAGTTTCAACATAAGGAATCTGAGCAATGCACACAGCTAGCGTGACAGCTAGCTAACGATACCTAACACCACCTAACAACAACAACAGCATGACAGCACTCAGGATTCAAACCAAGTCAGCTCTAAAGCCCAGTGTCACCAGACTCAAACTCTAGCAATAAAATCTACCAGTTTTGGTGAAGGCAGGAGACAGAAGTAAACCCCGTACGGGCCAGTTGCCATGGGACAGAGGTGGCCCTGGTGCAGCATGCAGTAGGGTACCAGGCAGGCAGTCAGGAGGGCAGTGGCTCCAAAGGTCCCGATCCCACCAACAGGAACACAAGAGGCAGATCCATGATTATTTGAGGGGACATAGTACACATTATACAATAGTATGTATTGTACATACAAAGTGCACAATGCTTTTACTACTAAACTAAGGTACATGTGTGTTAGGAACTTAAACTATGATGTGTTAGTTTGGCCCATGAGGAACAGAATTACAGAGCCGGAACGGATCTCAGAGGACGTGAGCCAGTCCAATTCCCTCAACTGTACAAGAGAAGAAACTGAGGCTCAAGGAAACTGAGTTATAAAATCAGTTAATGGTAGACCCAGGTCTCCAGCCTCCCAACTCAGTGGTCTAAGAGATAACTCACAACAGTATGTGAAACGCAAAACTCATGACAATTCTGTTAGAGACCAAAAAATAAAATTTCTGGTTTAAGAAAAAAACAACTTGGATTACAAACAAAACCGAGTGTCTGATTTATAGGACTTTGATCAGGGATTCGGTCCAATGTCTCTGGCATATTTGGCAAAAAAAGAAAAAGAAGTCAAGAGATGGAAATAACGTCAACAACAACAATAGCTAAAGTCAAGTTTTGTTTTGTTTTGTTTTGAAGTCCTGTAAAGTGACATCAGAGTATTATTACAACCTTAACCACAGAAGCCTGAGACATATCCAGCATTATCCTGGCAGACACAAAGAAGAATTAAAAAAAAAAAAAAAAACTAAGATACGCGTTCTTGCCCAGGGACACTGGAGGCCTGACTGGTGTGACAATGACTCCAATTTTCCGAAGTTGGAAAATTACCCAATCGGTCGTACTGGGGTTTGACAGTTAAGCTGCATTAAGCACTGGAAGCTTTCTTCATAACTTACTCTGTTAATTTCTTTCATTCATTTGAATATTACTCAAGAGTCTACCCTGTTCAGGTGCTAAGGATACATCAGTAGATAAAACATTAAAAAAAAACACTCACCCTTCTGAGGCTTCCATTCTAGTGGGCGGAGACAGGCAATCAACAAGTAAAGCCAGAGAGAGCATGTGAGATGGCAGAGGGTGTGTGGAGACAGCAAAAGCGGAAAGAAGGGCAGAGAACAGGTGGGTGGTGGGATGTAGGGCAGGTAGTCAGGAGACATGACTGAGGTGACATTTCAGCAGAGACTTGAGAAGTGGTGGGAGAGGGTGTGGGCCCTGTGTGTGTCTAGGGAAGAACATTCCAGGTGGGACAAAGGCTCCCAGGTGGGAACATGCCTGGTGTGTTCAAGGAACAAAAAGGAGACCAACAGAACTGGGGCAGAATGAGCAAATTAGGAGAAGGATAAAACTACGGCCTTCACTTTGGCTTTTACCCTGAGTGGGATGGGGGTCACTAGGGGGACCTTAGAAGAGGACTGACATGAGTGGATTCACATTTTCAAAGGGCCACTGTATCATTAAATCTTTCCCTCCATTGCATCAAGAATTCCTATTCACGTTCAGACATTCCCACACGCAGTCACACACACACCAAAGAATGCTAAGAGGCTCCCATTCTCCAGATTCCTCTTCATGACACCCACCACCCCACTGCCACTGCAGCCAACGTCCTGCAGAGACGTGGATGCTCCCAGCAGCACAGGCTACCCCCTAATGTCAGCAGTGACCCCCAACTATCAGTCCAGCCTGTGTGGTGTGGATCTACCTCTAACGGTCAGTCTTCCTCACACCCCAACCCTGAGAAGGGGTCTCACAACAGCTGGGCTTGCAGAGGCCTCACGAACCAGCCTCCTTTCACCTGTTCTGAACCCATGGACGAGATTCTCTCCTGCACTTGCAGCTCACATACCCATGAAGCCCTTCCTCCTTCCAACCAGAACCCCACCCCAGCCCCACCACGGGGCCCCAGCAGAGGACATCCCCGAGCAGAGTTCTGCAGTGAACCACCTTGAAAGAGAAGCCTGAATGATAGCCCAAGCCTGAATGATGTCACTCATATCCTAGCATACTTGAAGGGGAAGCAGGTGGGAGTCTGAGCAGGGAAATCAGGGTGAGGGCCCAGCATGGATCAGAGGGGGCTGTCTCTGTCATCTGCACCAGGAGAGATGCCTCCCTTACCTCCTCTCCACCTGCCTCAGAACAAAGGAAAGGACAGCAAAGAGAGGTGACGTAGATAAGACGAGAACAGCTCAACTTCAGGCGCTGCAGCTACAAAGAGCCTACCCGGCCACACATTCTCTCCTCCTCTACTACAACCTGGGCGCCCACTACGAGCTAGGCTCTGGGGAGCCCACACAAGGTTGAGCGTGGCCTTCACCTCAGGGTACGGAGAGAACATCTACTGAGTGCCACGACACCCCACGTGCTTTACAGCATTGTCTCCTTTCTCATCATCCTGGCAGATGACTGGTTAGCTATGATCGCTCTCATCTCCCAGCCTGGGAAATGGGCTCCAGAAGGCAAGGGGACATGCCCAGGGCCACAGAGTGGCAGAGCCTGGGTCTGTCCAAGACTTCCCACCTCCAAATGCATTCAATCTTCCTGGAGAGATAAGCACGCCTGGAGAGAAAACACACATACACACATACACACACACACACACACACACACACACACACACACACTCCACCAACAGCACTCCCTGAAGGAGGAGGAAGGACAGGGAAGCTGGTAGTATTGGGTCTGGACTCTGAAGCCACAGACAGGCTAAGAACCCAATCCTGGGAAGTCTCCCTAGAAGTTCAACTCCATTTAACCTTGTGTACAATGATGGTGATGATGATGATGACCAATGACAACCCATATTTATCAAGTGCTTACTATGTGCAAAACTGATCCATGAGCTTTCCATGTTTACTCACTTAATCCTCCTAAAAGCCCTAACCGGTAGGTACGGGATTGTCCCCATTATACAAAGAAGGAAACTGAAGCCCAGAAAAGAAAAACAGCTTGACCAAGGTTAGGGTTAGCGAACGACACAGCCATGATTTGAACCCAGGTGGTCTGACCCCAGAGGCCATACTCCTACCTCCCACAGTGTATCGCATGGATTCATGCTATTTCTCTAGGAATGTCATAAAGGTAATTTAGCCCTGATTACAGCATATATTCCAGAATCCTCATTCAGTTACTCAGCACTTACCCCATGCCAAGCACTGTGCTAGGCCCTGAAACTCTAAAAAGGTCACAACATGGTCTTTGTCCATAAAGAGGGGGAAATCCTTCCTTTAGTGCTAAAGGGCTCTAGCTCTTAGAGAAAGGAGGTTCCCTGAAGCACTTGGTTTGGGCAAGCGGAGGGGCTGCCAAGGTGTGAGCCAGTGGCATTCTGGAAGGGGCAAGCTAGGAGTGGGAGGGCAGAGAGTAGTCCATTCTTGTAGTTGTCTCTTCTCTATGCAGCTGGGTTTTAAATTTGCACCACGGCGTGGGGGAGCCTGATGTGACACAGAACCTGCAGAAGCATGGGCCTCACGATCAGCCAGATCCCAATGACTCTCAGCTCTGTGGCCATCAGTGTAGCTCTGTGTGACTTTGGGGAAGCTAATTCCCCTCTCTGGGCCTCAGTTCCCTCCTCTGTAAATGGAAGTGATAATGGCATCAACCTCCCGGGGCAGCTGGGAGGTCTGGAAAACCAAACCCAAACCTGTTGCCATCGAGCAGATTCCAACTCAGGGCAACCCCGTGTGTAAGAGAGTAGAACTGCTCTATCTGCTCCATAGGGTCTTCTTGGCTGTAATCTTCACAGAAGCAGTTTGCCAGGCCTTTATTCCATGGCACTGTTGTGTAGATTCAAAGCACTCACCTTTAGGTTAGTAGCTGAGCACAAACCAGGGACCCTGGTCGGTCTGGAGGAGTATGGTACTCTCAGTGCTACCGAAGAGGCCAGAACATGGAGAGCAGTGGATAAATGTTTGGTATTGTAGTAAATATCATCACCACCACTATCATGCAAACACCCAGAGGACTTTTCCCGGAGCGTGGGCAGCAAGAACAGTAAGTGGTTCTCCAACACTTAGACACAGAAGCTTTCTAAGGGCTTCCCAGGGCAGCATCATGGGCACTGTTTACCCTGTGAGTGTTTGGCACCAAGGAGACTGTGCCCACAGCAGTGGTTCTCCTTTCTGGGATGGCCCTTCACACAGAGGCCAGTTCAGTCAGGAGGGCTGAGGTGCTCCCTCGGAAAGCTGGGTTGCAACTCACCCACTGAGCACCCCAGCATTACTCCAGACAGGGAGGCATG
>NW_004444074.1:2591039-2661782 GCF_000243295.1 Trichechus manatus latirostris
TCCTTTCTGGGATGGCCCTTCACACAGAGGCCAGTTCAGTCAGGAGGGCTGAGGTGCTCCCTCGGAAAGCTGGGTTGCAACTCACCCACTGAGCACCCCAGCATTACTCCAGACAGGGAGGCATGGCTGGGGGAGCCCTTGCGGTGCCAGCAAGCCTCTGCTCCCACAAGGACTGCTTGCTGGAAATAACTCACTACCCTCAAGAGGGGCAGTGGCTCTGAAAACTTCCCTGCTTCTCAGCCAAATCTGGGGTGGGCTCAACAAAGGCCTGAATGCCCTGGCACCAAGTCTCATTTTTATTCCAGTAAGTAAGTTTGAGTTTTGCATTACACCACATCGTTAGCCTTCAGTCCTGGAGAATCGAGAAGGGAGGGGACTGGGCAATTGTAGTGTGCCTCACTTGTCCCCAGGAGAGCAGGGGCCTCCAGTCCAGTCCATCCACCAGCCTATGGGACCACCAGCTCGGTGCCTGGTATGCGGCAGGCACTCAAATATTCATTAGTCCAATAAACGAATGAAGACAATACGACTATAATAAAGGAATTTCTCCTAAAGGAAAACATATCCCCAACACAATTAACTACTCTTCTAGTGTTTTCCATCTGCATACATATTTTTACATATTTACATAACTACAAATGCTACACACACACAATTTTACATTTCTGTATGTTTTCACTTAATGTAATATCATAAATACGGTCACATTTTTACTCAGCCTTTATAATTCATGGCTGCATGAATAATAACCTCTCATGTTATTACAGTGTGCTGCACCATGGTACTGTTTACCAATTCCCTCATGGCTGGACATTTAGTTTGGTTTCAGTTTTTTTCTGTATTGCAGATAATACAAAATATCCTCATAAATTTTGCATCTCTGTTCTACTGAATTATTGCCTTAAGATAAACTCTCTTGGAAGGATGGAAAGGATCCAAGGGTATCCACTGTCTTTATTATGTAGATGAGAGTAATGTCAGGAGAGGACAGGGAGCTAGTAGATTGTGGGAGCTCAATAAACATTTGTGAAATGAATAAAAAAGGCTCACACATGTGACACACTCAGTGGGCTGGGGCTTTGCTGTGTACCCACGTGGTCAGAAACAGGACTCACTCCCAGGTGCCCCTTCAATAAACTCCAGGGAGATCAGCAACAGGACTGTTGGCAGTAGGTTAATCTTGTTGTTCTTATCATTGTTGCTAGCTGCCGTCCAGTCAGTCCCCGACTCATGGCGACCACACGCACAATGGAACGAAATGCTGCCTGGTCCTGCGCCATCCCCATGATCTGCTGTGGGTCAAATCTTTGTGATCCATAGGGTTTTCAGTGGCTGATTTACAGAAGCAGATTGCCAGGCTTTTCTTTCTAGTCTTAGTCTGGAAGCTCCGCTGAAACCTGTTCAGCATCATAGCAACTGACATAGCAACAGCCTCTACTGACAGACAAGGGGTGGCTGTGCACGAGGTGGACTGGGTGATAATGGAAACCAGGTCTCCCTCATGGAAGGGGTGGATTCTACCACTGAACCACCATTGTACCACCCCCAAATTCCATTTTTTAATAAGATACGAGTCCAGCTACAAATGCCCCTTTGGATTCTACAGACTGGAGGTAGGCTAGCTAAAGAGCAGTGGGTAGTCATAGGTCCATCTTCTTCCCGAAGCTGAAGCCTGCCTTGTCTCTTGCTCTTTCCTTAGGGCTGGGACAGGGTTAGGCTACTAGGTGACCCAGCATTTAAGGCAGCGCTTGCTCTCAGGGTCATGTAAGTGAAGGTCAGCACCTGGAAGCCAGTGCTTCCTTAAATGTTGAGCCCAGGGCACCCCAAGACATCACCCCTGGCTCCAACCACACTGGCCTACTTAGGGGTTTTCCAGCAACCCAAGCTCATCCCCCTTGGGCCTCTGCACTTGCTATTCCTCAGTTTCCAAAGCTCTTTCCCAGGTATTTCTGCAGGGCTCCCTCCTTCACCCTTTTGAGGCCTTTACTCAAAATATTACCTTCTCGGCAAAGCTTCCCGACCCTTCTGTTAAAATTATACCTCTCCCCACCGCCGGCACTCTTCCCTACCTTCATGTTTTCCATTGCACTTTCACCATTTAACAGACACAAGCTCCACAAAGTCGGGAGTTTTTTTTCATTTTGTTCACTGTTATTTCCTCATAGCTTAGAATAATGCTCAGCCCATAAAACCAGTTGCCGTCAAGTCGATTCCAACTCCTGGCGACCCTTTGTGTGTCAGAGCGGAACTATGTTCCACAGGGTTTTCAATAGCTGAGTTTTCAGAATCAGACCTCCAGGCCTTTCTTCCAAAGCACCTCTAGGTAGACTCAAACCTCCAACCTTTCGGTTAACAGCCAAGTGCATTAACTATTTGCACCACCCAGATACTTAGCCGAGCCCAGAGTGGGTACTAGTTAAATACTTGTTGAGTAAATAAATCATAACATAATATAAAAATATTTTTACTCTATGCCAGGCATTGCGCTTGACATGGTTCATCGCACTTATTATGAGCAACAACCCTATCATAAGGCCCATTTTACAGATGAAGAAATTGTTGCTCAGACAGGTTAAGCAACTTGCCCGAAGATACACAGCTAGGCAGGAGAGGAGCACTAGAACCTGTGCTTTCACCCACTACAGGGTGCTGCTCAGTCTCCTGGCCCTGCAATCAAATGCAGAAGACGCCCATGGACCAACAGCGCTTCCCAGAACATGGCTAAGCACCCATCCTGTGATCCAAAAGGCGGAAGAGGAGACAAGGCGAGTGAGCCCAGGCAGTGAACTCCACCCAAGAAGCCTGCTTCTAAACCCCTCCCCTGGAGGAATAGCAAGTGTTACTTTCAGAACACAAGTGTGGCCTGGTTTGGCAGCCACAGCACGACAGGGTCAAGTTTGCTGTGACAAGTGGGATTGGGGCTTTGATAAGCCGGGTGTAAGAAAGCAAATCCTGTCAGACCAGGAAACTACTTAAACCAAACAGAGCCAAAGAGGAAGTTTAGATTAAGCTGTTAGATGCCGAAAAGAGAGCTGGTCATCTAAGGCCACCAAAGTCTTTTTCCAAGAATAGTCAGAAGCAACCTCCAACTACAGGGGGAAGAGCAGGGAGGTGGTACACGTGAAAGAGTTTCCATTAGGCACACGACAGATGGTAGCCCACGGGGCTGTCCACACACAGGTATCGCAAATAAACAGATTCTCTGGGTTTTGGTTTCTTTTTTTTTTTTTGTCTCTCTCTCTTTTTTTTTTTAACTACTCCCTAAAACTCTCAAAATTGTCAAAGATGTAGTTGCAAGATTCACCCAGGGCTGTGTCTGTCTCAGTGCTCACCTCTCCTCCTAAACCACCAAGCCAACCACACAGAAAAAGTTTCCTGTCCCTTAAAAAGATAAAGTTTCCATTCGCTGATGGAGTCTTCCTTGCTGTTTCCTCTGTTCCGTCCCCTTGGCCAGGGTGAGTCAGGGCCACCCAGGGGAATCTCCCCAGGGACTTGTCAACTTGTTTCTCCTAAGATTTGCCACCAACATTTAAAATATAACTGTACCCGCGAGTCGTCCCCATCAGGCCCAAGTACTACACTGCCTTCCTAACTAGCGTGCTTCAAACCAGAAGCAAAGTTCTTTGAGATGAAGATGCTGCAGCTCAGTGGAATCAGATAAGGGCCTTTGCTCTGACTACCACCTCCCTCTACCTCAACGGCAACCCACCAGTTGCCATAGAGTTGCTTTTGACTCATGGCAACCCCACGTGTGCAGAGTAGAACTGCACTCCATAGGATTTTCAAAGCTGTGACCTTTTGGAAGCATATTGCCAGGTCTTTCTTCTGAGGCACCTCTGGGTGGGTTCAAACAGCCAATCTTTTGGTCAGTAGTCAAGCACTTAACCGTCTGCAGCACTCAAGGATTCCTGTTCCATGTAAGGATTCTTCTCTCCCTATCTTCCTTCTCAATCAGGAGCCATCCACCTCTTCCCTCCTTTTTTCTGCAAATGGTCATCTACTAATCCAGATTCCAGTACTCTGTTATTTCATCCTGTTAACAATTTTGACTTAATCTCATACAAATGGTGTGGAAAAGGAGAGATCGTCAACCCCTTTTTCACCCAGCATTACTTATTCCAAAATGCTGAGCATTATCAAGGTCTTTCCTGACCTCTCTCTGCCCTGGACAAGACTCAGTCGAGGTAGTGGATTTCAGAGGGATATAGGTGATGAAATGAACGTACATGTGAGTTCAGACAACCATAAGTTGGAGCCTCAGCTCTACTGATCACTGTGACCTTGGGCAAGTTCCTTGACCTTGAGCCTTATTTTCTCATCTGCAAAGTGGGCTGATCAAGTTATCATTTCTGAAGAGTTGACTGACAGAACTCCTGTAAAAAGCCTGATATATTAAAATTGGACAGGTCTACCTCAAGTTGGAAACCCTGGTGGCGTAGTGGTTAAGAGCTACTCCTGCTAACCAAAAGGTCGGCAGTTCGAATTCACCAGGTGCTCCTTGGAAACTCTATAGGGCAGTTCTACTCTGTCCTATAGGGTAGCTATGAGTAGGAATCGACTCGATGGCAACGGGTTTGGTTGACGGGTTTATCTCAGGTTAGCCATAACTGAGACAGAAAGTGGGGACCTCAAGTTATTATATACCTAGGAGCTGGCTTTCCCTTTCTATTTGGCAAATAGCTAATAAACAAGGAACTTAAGGAGTTGGTTAACTGATCAAAGCTGGCCCCCGATTCAATGATATCAGAGCACCTTCTAGCTTATGAGTCATCCGGCCTCCTCCAAAAAAAAGGGCAACCAACCTCTTCCAACAGTTCCATTTCCTGGAACTGTCGTGAGGTTCACAGCTCAGTGAACTACTAAACCAAGCCAAGCCAGTTGCCATCAAGTTGATTCCGACTCCTGGCAACCCCATGTGTGTCAGACTACAACTGTGCTTCATAGGGTTTTCAACGGCTGTGACCTTTTGGAAGTAGATCACCAGGGCCTTTCTTCCAAAGCACCTCTGGGTGGATTTGAACTGCCAACCTTTTGTTGTTGTTTTTTTTATTTATTTTTTCTATTGTTGTAGTTTAAATGAAGTTTACATTTCAAGTTAGTCTCCCATACAAAAATTCATACACACATCGTTATGTGACCCTAGTTGCTCTCCCCATGCTGTGACAGCACACTCCTCCTCCTTTCCACCCGATTCCCCCATCCATTCAACCAGCTCCTAACCCTCCCTGCCTTCCCATCTCACCTCCGGACAGAAGCTGCCTGTTTAGTCTCTTGTATCTACTTGAGCTAAGGGGCACACTCCTCACGAGTATCACTTCATGTCCCACAGTCCAGTCTAATTCCAGTCTGAAGAGTTGGTCTCGGAAATTGTTTTAGTTCTGGGCTGATAGAGAATCCGGGGGCCTTGCTTTCTCCGGGGTTCCTCCAGTCTCAGTCAGACCATTAAGTCTGGTCTTCTTACTAGAATTTGAGTTCTGCACCCCACCTTCCTCTTGCTCCATCAGGGACTTTGCTGTGTTCCCTCTCAGGGCATGAACCACCAACCTTCTGGTTAGTAGCCAAGCACTTAACCATTTGCACCACCCGATGAATTAGTAACCCATTAACCCATTGCTGTCAAGTTGATTCCAATTCATAGCAACCCTATAGGACAGAGTAGACCTGCCCAACAGGGATTCCAAGAAGTGACTGGCAGATTAGAACTGCTGACCTGGTGGTTAGCAGCCAAGATCTTAACCACTGCGCCACTAGCGTGCCAAATAAATTACTAGGTGGGTACAATCTAGGTTATCCCAAAGTTGAGTATCTCGAAGGGTCTGCTCAGACCTCACATCCCCTCTTTGCCCAACCCTCAGGGAAGAAGACAGTGAAAAGCACCATGTCTCTAAGTCGATATTCCCAACAAGAGTCCAAATCAGAGCCCCTGGTCAGGCAAGAATAGAGGAGAGCAGCTCAGTAAGCAGGGGGTTTCTCATGTCTATTTCTCAGCTTGTTTCCCACAATGGGTGCCTAGATACACATACCTGGTATCAGCAGGCCCTCTTTTGAGCTGACAACCTCAGTTCCCTCGCTGGCACTACCGAACCTTACATCAAAGAACTGAGTTTCAGCTAACCCGGTGAAGGCTGGCAGCACAGAGTACAGCTCAGTTCAAATCAAGAAACATCTCCCAAGCCCCTGCACACCTCAGGGTGCAGAGATGAGTCAGCTGTGCTACGTGACGGGCCTTCATTCACACCACTCTAGCACCTTCTATTGGTTTACTCATCTACAAACTCCCCCACTAAGCTGACTTTCTGGAGCACAATACACCTATGATTCATTCTAATATCCCAACACAACAATTATTTGTTGAATTAATGCATTAATTCTTTACCAGTTTACCAGCTGCCATCAAGTTGATTCCGACTCATGGCAACCCCATCTGTGCAGAGTAGAACTGTGCTCCATAGGGTTTTCAAGGCTGTGACGTTTCAGAAGCAGATCACCAGGCCTTTCTTCTGAGGCATCTCTGGGTGGGTTCAAACCACCAACCTTTCAGTTAGTAGCTGAGCACTTCGCCAGTTGCACCATGGCCCAATTCAGGGAAACAACTCCAAGTCCTGTCTACCCCTGTGATCAACTCGGCTGCCACCTCCCCCTTGTCACCGAGTTCCAGACACGTTGGCCTCCTTTCTGGTCCTTGAACTCACCAAGTTCATTTCTGTCTCAGGGCTCCTGCACATGCCGGCCCCTCTGCCTGAAACACTCTGCACCCAGGTTTTCAATGGACTCCTACCTTCTCATCTTTCAAGACTCAGCTCACACGTCACCTTCCCTGGGAAGGACGCCTACTCTGACCATCCAGTCTAAAGTAGCATCCTTCTCTAACCCCATCTCTTTCTAACCCATTTCCACGTTTTCTTCCTCTCTGTCTATTGGCTTGTTTATTATGTTTCTCCTTCTACTAAAGGGATCAGCCCGACTGTCTTGTTCACTGTGCTTTCCACTGTGCCTGAAACAGTGCCTGGCACACAGGAGACACTCAGTAAACAGTCAAGTCACTGAATGAATGGATAACCGAGTGCTGTCAAGTAGATTCCCAGGTGTCACAGAGTAGAACTGCTCCATAGGGTTTTCTTGGTTGCAATCTTTCCGGAAGCAGATTGCCAGGACCTTCTTCCATGGCACCGCTGGGTAGGTCTGAACTGCCAACCTTTAGGATAGTAGTTGAGCACTTAACTGTTTGTGTCACCCAGCAAAAAGAGAAATAAATAGCAAATTCAAGATGGGGAATGATTTAATAAGGCCAAAAATGCAGGCAGGGGATGGGGGGAGGCAGGTGAGCACAAAGGCCTAAAAGAGTCGCAAGGGAAACATGAGACAATTCACCCAGGAGTGCAATTTTCAAGACACTATCATTCAAAAAGCATAAAATGGACAGCAGTTTAGCAAGTCCTATCACAAAGAATGTTCATGCTCTTTGACCCACTAATTCCATTGCTGGGAATATCCCAAGGAAATGAATTCAAAATAAGAACAAAAATAAAAAGGGTGCCTATGCAAAGATGATCCCTCCAGTCCTGTGATTTATAATAGCAGCAATCTGGAAACAACCGAAATGTCCACCAACAGGGGAAATGCTTTGGTAAATTCCAGCGTGTCCACTGGGTGGAATATCATGCAACAATTAAAATGACTGGATGGAAGATAATAGGAAAACTAGGAAAAGTTCTTTAGAATAATGCTAAGTGAGAGGGGGTTAAACAAAAATACTGATTCCTTCTAAGTATCAGGCACTGGCCAGTACACCTTTCCTGTCTCAGTAATTCCTCACAAGAGACGAAAATAAACCTATTTCTATCCCCTTTTAACTAACAAGATTGGCTGCTAACTGAAAGGTATGAGGATTATGTCCACCCAGAGGTGCCTCAGAAAAAAGGCCTGGCAATCTACCTCTGAAAAATCAGCCACTGCAAACCCTATGAAGCACTGTTTTACTCTGATACGCATGGGGTCACCATGAGTCAGAAAGACTCAATAGCAATTGGTTATAACTAACAAAAAAACTGAAGTTCAGAGAGCTAAGAAGCCTGGCCAAGGTCACACAGCTAGCAAGGAATAGAGTCAGGATCTGAATGTGTGTCATTCTCACCCCAAAACCCACATACACTCTAAAGTCCTTACTGCATGCCTCCGTGTCCTACTAAGTGCTCGAGACAGGCAGGCAGTCCTTTCCCATAATAACATCATGACTGTGTTTGACAGGCCAAATCCAGGGACCTGAAACAACTAGCAAAAAGTGACACAGCTCCTGAGAAACACTTGGAAGAGAATATAGCAAAAAACCAACAAACAACAAAAAGAAAACCACCTCTGGGAGGGCCAGGAGACCCCGGGAAAAAGAAATCAGAGAGTGGTCGGCGAGATCAGGCTTTGGGAAGGGCTAGACAGAACCATGAGACAAGCAACAGGAAGGGCAAGGAAGCCCGTTAGGGAGTGCTGGATCCCATTCCAAGGGAACCTGGAACGGGAGAACAGGCTCTGCCTGAACTCATCTGCTCTTTTCCCCAGGGTTTACACACCGCGGTGCTCAATAAATAAGCACTGATTGAAATACACTCATCTCATGCTGTGTGGATAGAGCAGCAAGGGGCGCTGGAAGATGAAATGCTAGAGCCACAAAGAACAGTGGACTGGAAGTCGGGACATGTCATATTGTGACTGCTGGGTCTGGTGGCCCGGCCTCCATTAAAGAGTCTCCTCTGGGCCTCCTGTGGGGCTGTGGGAATAAGGAAGGTGAGCCACCATCTGCGAACAAGTTTCAGGTGTGGCAGGAGATTCAGGTTAGATAGTGAAACTCCCTGCAAGGTAAGGGCTGTCAGAAGCCAGAGCAAGCTCGGGGTGGGGGACTGAAACCTTCATCTCATGCGAAAGGGGAGAGAGATTCCTCCCGGCCTGCTGGGATAGGTACAGCTCTGCGTGGAGGCAGGGGGCTGGACTAGAAGGCCTCCCAGGGGCCCACCCACCTCTGGGTCACTGCTTCCTTGAGATCAACTGCCAAGACATCACCAGGCTGACTCAGCGTGTAAATGTGATAGCTGACCCAAGATGGGCCAGAGTTCTTTCTTCTGGAGTTGGGGAATCGTTACATGAGAATTCATCACACCAGTCTCTCTACTTCTGTACATGTTTGAGCATTTCCATGATAAAGTTTAAAACAAAAACGTAAACTCAGATCCAGGCATCCCACCTAAGAATCACCAGGACTTGGGGCTGTCCTCCGGTGCTCAGACAGAGGCCAGCAGAGCCTTAAAAAACTATTCGCTGCTAACAGACTTCCCAGCTGGTAGGGAGAGGGGTTTGCAACCACAGGTCAGGTGGTTCAGGCAGGTGATTAAGACTGTTCAGGGTCAAGTCACAGCTCAGCCTCGCCACGGCTATGCCTCTGGGCAAGTCACTTCACCTCTCTGCACCTTAGTTTCATCATATGTAAAATGGAAGTAACACTAGTACCTTTCTCACAATGTGGTTAGAAGGTGCAAATGCCACACAAAGCTCCTAAAAAGCGGGCCTGGCACAGAGTAAGTTCTCAGCAAATGTCAGCTACTATGACACATTCATTTTGTACCATGTATAGATACTCATTTTGGAAACCACACGTCCATTTGACTCAGTTATCTGGGGAAAATAAAAGGAGGAGGGGCTGGCGCTCTCTTTCTGAAACCTCAAGCAGCGGTGTAGGAGTCGCAGCTGGCCTGGTGTGCTTGAAGTGGCCTCAGCTCGATCGGCCAGCCCAGGCCTCGGTTGATCAAGGGGCCAAAGAGAGCTCCTCCTTTCAAAAAGCCACCACCAGAAACAGGAAGCTGCTTCCTTTCCTTTCCATTCTGAGCCAGCATTTCCTTTTTTGTTTTAAAATGCATTCCTTGTCTGCAGCCCGGCCCTTCCCCTCCCCTCAGCAGCCCCAGGCTCAAACACACCCACAGCCATCTGCACTTCTCCTGGACTGTTTTCTGCCCATCGATGGGAACATGAAGCTCCTGGTAGACCCTGAGTGGAGCATGCCCTTGGCACCAGGCTAGCTGACACCCAGGGCTGGAGGCACCCAGGCAGGAAGCGAGGCCTCCAAGATAGGGAGACCTATCTGCGTGCATTATCCTCCTCAGAAGGATGGGCACACCACAGCCTTGTGGGAATGATGAAGGGAAACATATCTTTAAGTGCTAGCATGGTGCCCACAACATACTCTGCCTCCCTTCATAAAGCACCTCCTGCAGACAAAAGGCAACCTCTCACGGCAGGGTAGGTCCATAGAGCAGAAGCCTCTCCTCAACCAACCCGATTTTAACTAGGACATCAAATGGGACTTCAGTTCCACAAAAACATAAAACATAAAGACAACAGTAACTGAAACTAAACCCATCATTTCTTACCTCCTTCCCTGCTTACGGCTTAAGGCAGTGTTTCCCCAACTAAATTCAGTGAGGAAAAAGGTCCCCTGGACAAATGAGTTTGGGAACCCTCACTGCAGGACTTCTCAGAGCCTTTAAAACACTGGTTCACATCATCAGGATTTTCCAGGAGGGAGATGACTGACTGGCACATTCTGAACTTCTTGAAGCCCTCCTTCACAGGAGCATCTTGCACAATACAGTATGAGAAAGGCTGCATTAAGCCCCTTCAAAGCTCCCACACTGGGAGCCTAAAAAGTGAGAACACCCAGGTCATGTTTTACCGTTACCTGTAACTTTTTTTCTGATCAGTAAAACTCTGTGGGCACCATGAGTGAAATTGGTCTTGTTCATCCAGATCAAAACTACACCCAAATTACCTAAGTCAGGATTCAAAACCACCAGGTGCCAGGCCTAAGAAAGCCCCATGACTCTTTAAGTAGCTTCCTTCATTCACTGCGCAGAAAGCAAAACCCTCATGATCAATCTGGTGCTAGTACAAGTCCGTATTTCATGCATATGAAAAGTTACTCTTCCTGATTATAGCTTGTCTATTCACATACAGCATGATGCTTTCTTTTTTTTCTTTTTTGTATTATAAACACAAGTCCAATTCATTCTTGCAATTGTTTATATTCTAAGGGTAGAAAAATGGAAGAGGGGAGGAGAAACAGCAAGTAAACAAGATGACTTCAGCTCTGTTATTTTGAAAGGTAGTCTGCCCAATTAAAACACACTGCTGCCCACCAAGGCCAGGAAGACAGAGAAATACGGATGTATATAAATACATAGGTTTTAGAAGCGGCGGCACTTTGAAATGAGACTTTTTCTTTTTTCTCCCATACAAAAATTTATACATACATTGTTACGTGACTCTAATTGCTCTCCCCATACTGTGACAGCACACTCCTCCTTTCCACCCCTGATTCCCCATGTCCATTCAACCAGCTCCTAACCATCTCTGCTCTCCCATCTCACCTCCAGACAGAAGCTGCCCATTTAGTCTCTTCTATCTACTTGAGCTAAGAGGCACACTCCTCATAAGTATCACTTTATGTCCCACAGTCCAGTCCAATCCCTGTCTAAAGAGTTGGCCTCAGAAACTCTTTTAGTTCTGGGCTGATAGAGAATCCAGGGGCCATGCTTTCCAGGGTTCCTCCAGTCTTAGTCAGACCATTAAGTCTGGTCTTCTTACTAGAATTTGAGTCTGTACCCCACCTTTCTCCTGCTCCATCCGGGGCTCTCTGTTGTGTTCCCTGTCAGGGCGGTCATTGGTGGTTGCCGGACACCATCTAGTTCTTCTGGTCTGAACTGAGACTTTTTCAATGTAGATGAGAAACAGTCGTGCCCAGGAATAAATGACAAAGCATTGTGGATCCAAACAGCTGTACCCAGAGTTTACCTTTGTATCTCCACCTGGGATCTAGGACTGGGGGAAAAGCCAAAATGGACACGAGATGAAAAAGGAGGTTACAATTTTAGAAACAATCATAAAGAATTTATAACATGATCTTGATATTAAAACCAATGGTATATCATGGTATAGAACTCAAAATCTGCATGATTTTTTAAGATAAACACTAGGCCCTACAGACGTAAAGGTTCACCAACCTTTGTCCCAGAGGATCTTTCAGTGGAAGGATGAGAAGCCCTTGAAAGTTCCCAGTTAGGGCCAAAAACTCAAGACGGTTCAATCAGGCTGAGCCAGCCAATTGGGCAGACTGACTTTCAAAAAGGGGCCTACTCACATCAGGAATAGGAGGAGGAAATAGAATGTGCAGCTAACTGCATCCATGAACAACTGCCTCCTTTGCCATGAGACCAGAAGAACTGGTTGGTGCCCGGGTACCACTACTGAACGTTTTGATCAAAGATTCTATAGAAGAATCCTGATCAAAAGGGGGAAAATACATAACAGAATTTCAGTTTCTTATGGAATCCAGCCTTTCTGGAGCCATGGAGGCTAGACGAACCCCTGAAATTACTGCCCTGAGATAATCTCTAAACCTTAAACCAAAAATATTCCCTAAAGTCTTCTTAAAACCAAACAATAGTTTAGCTTAACTAGTAAACAATATCTGCCTTGAGCATTGTGTTCTTTTAAGAACTATCTATATGGGACCAAACTGACAACAGCAACTTGAAAGATTTGATAGGAATCATAGCAGGCAGTGAGTTTATGTTAATGGGGGAGGAACAACTCAGAAAAGAGGGGTGAGAATGGTTGCACAACTCAAAGAATGTAATCAATGCCACTGAATTGCGCATGTAGAAACTGTTGAATTGGTCTATGTTCCGCTGTGTATACTCTCAACAACAACAACAAAAATAAATTATAAAAGGGGGGGCCTACCCACAGGACACCACAGACTGTTCCCCAAGAATCTCTCCAGTCCCCAAGGTCCCTCGGACATTGCTGTGGGGATGGGGAAGCAAACCCATTTTGCTTCCTCATGCAGGAAACCCCCTGAAGTCAAGGGTCCCACCATCATCGGAGGATGGAATTGGAAAGCTCGTTCACCGTCAGTCAACAGACCAGGGTCAAGGTGGTGTAATGTCTCACTCAAGGTTGTGAGCTACCAGGTCTGATGCCCAGCTCAGTGCTCCTGTATTAACCAACCACCATCTCTTCTCCAGTCTTTGTTAGTTCTCTCTAGTAGACGTTCTCAGTGAGTCACTTCCCCTCTCTGGTCTTCAGTTTCCTCACCTGCGAGATGAGTGGGCTGAACTAGATGGAAATCCCAAGATCCTTTGCAGCCCTCTTATCTTAGGAATCCCAGTCTACTAAATCAATCCCAAAGCCAGGTACCCCAAATAGCTCTCCAGTCAATATTTGTGGTTGGCGATGAAACTAAGGCTACAGTTAAGTGAAGTATCTTTCATGAGCCTGAAGTAATCACAACTAAGTGAAGCATCTTTCATGAGCCTGAAGTGATCACGACCTCACCATATGGCTGTGCACTGCCCAAAGGTGACCAATCCCCAGACACAAGACACTTGAAATCCAGCCCTCCCTTTGCTGTCTTAGAACAAGGAAAGGTACTCAGAAGGGCCTCGTTGTGCTGCAGGCAACTCTAAAACTAGAACCCACAATCCATGACGCGTAATGCAGAACCTCAAGCACAGGCCACTGTAAAACCAGAACTCGTAATTCCTGACTCATAACCCAGGACCTAAGCCATGGGGCCATGTCCTAACTCCTATTTACACTCCTAAACCTTGGAGTAAATAAAAATGCACTGGCAAAGGGGCAAATCTAAAGGCTACTATTGTATAAGCCCTGGCATTCCTGACTGGGAAGAAAGGAGGAGTATTATGCCCTAGAGATTTTAAATAATAGGGTAGATGTTAAATGTGTTCATACATTTGACCCAGCAAATTCCACTTCCTGGAAGATACTCATTGTAGTGTGGTTTATAGTGGCAAGGGTTGGAATCATCCTGAATGACCAACAGTGGGAGACTGGTTAGATGAATTTATGATATGATTACACAATGCAGCCACTAATAATGCCGATGCATATGTATATGTGCTAAAGTAGAACGAAGATATTTATATGCAATGCACATGGTCTGCTCTGCAAATATCTATCTACATGTACACTACATGCAAATACTGGAAGGATACACAGCAAAGTTAATAGGAATTAACTCTAAGAGGTAGCAATATATATGTTTTTGTTCATCTGTATTCTTTTTGTAAAATAGTCACTACGTATGATTATGTGAATTTTTAAAATTTAAATTCATTATGTGAACTTTAATTAGAAGTGGAAAGTAAAAGAATATACAGTTTATCAAAGGAATAAAAAAATAATTCAGAAAGAATAAGCCATGAAAACAATTATGAATGAGTAAGTTGATCTCCAGTAAGGAACCCTGGTGGTGAAGTGGTTAAGTGCTCAGCTGCTAACCAAAAGGTCGGTGGTTTGAACCCACCAGTGGCTCCGCGGAGAAAGATGTGGCCATCTGCTCCCATAAAGATTACAGCCTTGGAAACCTTATGGGGCAGTTCTACCCTGTCCTATAGGGTCACTATGAATCAGAATCGACTTGATGGCAATAGGTTTGGTTTTTTTGGTTTGACCACCAGTCAGCTTCTGGTTTCTCAGAATGAGACACAAGCGCAGAGGTGCTTGCCTCACAGTTTGAGGATGTGCTGGGCTGGACTTTGGGAAAGCAGCCCTGATCCCGAGCTCAAAGGCTGCACAGCCTGGGTTGGCCACCAGTCAGCAGACATCTGGAACTGAGCCACCATTTTGCCCCTGGTCGCCCCTTTTGTTATTGGTCCTTCCCCAGTCTCAACAGCCACGACCGCAGAAACCCCACCATGCTTTCTCAAGGCAACTTGGGTTCTGGACCAACGTTCAGATTCAACCACCTACTAGCCTGGACAGTCTCAGTCCCTCTGAGCCTCAATTTCCTTATCTGTACAATGAGGCTAAGACCTCGCAAGGTCATTGTGAGCGTCAAATGGGACAGCATACGCCAACAGCCTAGCGCAGTGCTCACACACAGCAGGTGACCGAGAATGTTTCTCATTCCACGTCTGCCTACTCTGCTCAAAGGTCACTTCTATAACCCCAAAGACGTCTTTCAGCTTTCATCTGAATAAAGATTCCAATCAGCCTATTCTAAAAGGATGTCTGTTTTAAAAAGCACAGCTTAGCCTTGGAGCAGGCCTTGCTAGGTCCCACCCATTGCAACCACTGTCGCTGTGGCTCAGAACCTTTGCCATCGTCCCTCTACAGACCATGGCAAGCAGGCAGGTCCAGAATACTTGTGGTGTGGAATGCAGCCTTCCTGGATTTTGAGCCAACCTAAACCACTCTAGGAGAGGAAATAGCTCTGGAGGGGAAGGAGCTTACAAAGACCCCAAGGAGGCATTCCCATCACTGTCCCCAGCAGCAAACCACAGCCTCCTCAAGCTCACACTAATCAATCCAGGCCATAGATCTGGTAAGGACTCCCTCTAGCACTACCCACCCCTCTCCAGGCTCATAGCAATTGCCATTAGGTAGATTCCAACTCATGGCAACCTCAAGTGTGTCAGAATAGACCTGTGCACCATAGGGTTGTCAGTGGATGATTTTTCAAAAGTAGATCACCAGACCTTTCTTCTAAGGCGCCTCTGGGTGGACTCCAACCTCCAACCTTTCAGTTAGCAGCTGAGGAACACCTAGGGAAATGCCAGGTCCCTCTCTAGGCAGCTGCCGAGAAACATTTGTGGCAAGTTTCACCAGAGGAAAAGCTGCCAAGGTGAAAGTGGGCACCAAGGGGTCAGTGACTCAGCTCTGCACCCTTTTGGGAATGGTCGGAGTGGCTTAAGCAGGAGGTCAAAACTGGGAAGCGGAAAAGAAGCAGACAAATGCCACACTGGTGGCAGCAGCTGGATGGGAAACAGAAAACCAGGTTTCAGTCTCAGTTCTTCCAGGGATATGTGAGTCTGGGAATATTTCCTATAAAACAAGGAGACTGGATTAGACAGCCCTTCAGATTCCTAATGCAGCGCCCCTCCCCTAGGCGCTCGGCACAAACCACAGTCCTGGAGTCACTGTGTATTTGCCTGCTCTCCCATTAGACTGACCGTGCCCCAGAGATCAGGAGAGCATCCCACCCACCTCCAGGGCTACTGCTGTCACTAACTGCACTATTAAAGGGGTAAGGTGGGCAAACCCACATTTATCACTAACTGCATGGCAAGGATCAGCATGAATCCAGTTCCCACCTGGAAATGGGTCCAGGCTTCACCTTCCCACATCTCCATTCCTCCTCACCAGCCACTTCTTCTGTGGCACTTCCTCTCTCACCCTAACCACTTACAGTTAGGTCAAAACATCTGTGACCGCCTGAGGCCAGGTCTTCAGGGACCAGCTGTAGGCTCAGGAGTCTGCACAACTCCCTGCACTTCAGACCAGCCAGCTCTCTCTCTTCCTCTAGCTCCCTGGGGCTAGGTCACAAGCTAGAAGGACTCTGTCCTTCATTGACTTCAAGATGCAGCCTTTCCCTATCACCCAGCTACCCAAAGCTGGTTCCTCACAAGTCAGGACTCCGTCCCCATGACTGCCTGGAGCCCTCCTCTGCATTAGCCACCTGAGCTAAGTCAGAGTCTCAGTGCCCTTGTAGTTTGTTAATTCTCTGTGGCTCACAAAATTCAGTGACTATTACCTATATTTACAGTTACCCATTTATTATAACCAGAAAGGATACAAGCAAAGAGACATATCAGGCAAGCTCTGGGGAGAGTTCATGGCATGGGGGCCTCCACTGTCCCCAAGGACATGCCACCCTCTCCCATCCATGGATGTCCTCACCAATCCAGGGGGCTACAAAAGAGAGAGTTCCAAGGTTCAGGGTCCCCTTCATTGAGACCTCAATGAATACGCATGACTGGGGCTTTAATGTATAGTTAAGATCAACCTGATCAATGAATGTGCATGATTGACTGAATCATGCCCCCTCCCTTCCTGAGGTCAGCTGGCAGGTATGAGGAGGTGTGAGGCCGTGTAGCCCCTACTTGCCTGGCTATTTTAGAAAAACAAAAGAGCACCTTAATTGCTTGGGTTATTTTCAGAAACCAGACACAAAAGGCCAAATCTAGTTCTTTGTCCCATACCACCTTAGAATCCCTGTGGGTGTTGGGGGGCCTGCCAGGGTAGGACGTCAGTAAACAAATCAATAAAAACTGAATGTTGGTCAGTGACTGTAGGCCCATGCCTGCCCTAAGGACTGATCTGGAAGACTTGTGGCATGGCTCTCCTGTCACAGCAGGAGGCACAGGGAGGGCTGAGGTGCTCCCCAAGGAGGGGGCTGACCTCTGGCACTGCCTTGCTGAGTGAAGGTCAGGCATGTCTGACCACCCCCAGCAGCAGCCTGGCCTCCCCTAGGTGCCTCCTAGCTCCAGGGCAACACTGCAGAGAGGTGGCCAAGTGCAGAGTCTGTGCCTGCCACAGGCCCCCAAGTGTCCCCTCCTCAACAAGGCCTTACAGGCAAGATCCTTCAGGAAACCCCTTCTTCTAGGTCATCTTAACTTAAGGAGAGATTTTTCGCTGTAAGAGCACAAGGTGGGGAGACTCTGTGGCAGGGCCTGTCTCAGAAAGTACTAGTAGTTTGGCCACAACGCACAAAGTTACAATGTCCACAAGACTTGAAGCTCCATGAGGTAAAGCGTGTGTGTGCTTTTGCTCACCACTGTCTTGCCAGTACCAGGCACAGGGTCGCCCCACAGAGGACGAATGAATGAAGGCATGAACTGGCGTGGGGTTCCACGCCCAGTGGTGAGGCAAGTGTCCCTTACGTGAGCACGTCTGGGGAATGAAAACATTCCCACTCGCCTTAGTGGAGTTCTCAGACCCCTGGGAGGGTCTACTGGAAACAGGACACCAGGTTCTGCTAGGAGGAAGCAGCCTCACAACTTCTGTTCACAGGTTCAGATTCTGGTTCAAGGTTTCATCTCCCTCCCCTCCCATTTGAGAGAGGAAAAAAAAGTGTGTAACAAAGGTCGTTGGCTCTCCAGGAAATCTTAGGAGATTGGGAAGGGTCCAGCATACCGACTGGCAAATTTTATATTAAACCCCAGCTCCCTCCACCCTTTTCAGTCCAAGCCTGATCACCACACTGAAGAAAGTCCTTATGGCCAACGTGGGACAAGCCAGACACCCTGCCCCCAGCACACCATCACAACCTGGAATCTCAGGCACCAGCAAGCCAGCCCAGGTCAGGCACTTCCAGGGCATTTCATGTGCTGTTTCTCCCTCATTGTTTAATATGGGCCAGAGTGGGCTGGAGTTCCTAAGGTTCAGAAAGAACTCTGGCATAGTCGCATAAGCCAAGCCCTCTGGTTAGACCCTTCAAAAGCAAGGAATCCAATGTTGCAAGCCAGGTCTCTCAGGACCTTGGCCAGGTACGTGAGAGGAGTCTATAGAACAGGAGAGAAGGCCAGAGTGGACATCACTGCTGCCCTGCCTGGCCTCACCCCACCCTTCTGGGGGTGGCCCACCTCTGCCCAGCTGCTGGGATTGTTTCCTGGCCTGTGTCACCCACGTCTCGGAAACCAGAGCCAGCTATAGAAGCACCTTCCCCTACTGGTGGCCTGTGGAGTGAATTCCATTTGACCCTCACTAGGGAAAGTTTACAGGCAGAATTTTTGAGAACACAGACTTACAGACTTACAACAAGCTGCAGGGTTTAAGCAGTCTCATGCCCATTTTACAGATGGGAAAGCTGAAGGTTCAAAAGACACAGGATTTGCCCACGGTCACAAAGACAGAACCCAGACCTGATTTGAAAGCCTTGGGCTTTCTATTTGCCACACTGCCCCTAATGTCAACTTCTTTTTGTAATAAACTTAACTCGTACTTTATCAGTTCAGTAACTCTGGAGTTTAGAATCCTGGATATTCTTAAACAGGGGTGCACATAAACGTGATCACACACGTTTGACTCAACCCAACTGAGTCTCCTTCACTGAATCACAGATTTAGGGTGGCAAGAGCCCTCAGAGATCCACTCCAACCTCCTTACCTTGCAGACAAGGTGGCTGAGGCCTACAGGGTGAAGTGATTCACCCAAACTTGTTGGTGGCAACCCCAGGGAACTAGCTCTATGGGTCTTGCTTCTTCAGAGGAGTAGAGTGAACCAAAAGGTTGAAGGTTCGAATCCACCTAGAGGCACTCAGAAGAAAGGCCTGGCAATCTACTTCTGAAAAATCACCCCCTGAAAACCCTATGGGGCACAGTTCTACTCTGCCACACAGGGGGTTGCCATGAGTCAGAATCGACTTGATGGCTACTAGTAGAATGAGCCTGAATCCATATCACATCAC
Organism: Trichechus manatus latirostris; assembly: GCF_000243295.1. NCBI lineage: Eukaryota > Metazoa > Chordata > Mammalia > Sirenia > Trichechidae > Trichechus > Trichechus manatus. The sequence continues at coordinate 2,610,292 of NW_004444074.1, forward strand.
AGTGGAGAGAACATGGAGCTGGGTTTAGCTCCCGTTTCCACTGCAAACCCCCATCAGGCCTCAGGATGGGTTTCCAGCTGCCAGATGAACATCCAGATAAACACCCAGGAGCTCAGAAGGGAAGCCACTGAATAAACCAGCTCAGAAACCAAAATAGCTAAATGTTTAGGGGTGTCACGATGCCGCACTATCACCAAAAAGAGCAAGGGCCTTTGGAAGTCAGGGTATCTGGAGGACACAGTGCCATTTCCAGAGAAGGAACAGCAAACAGCTCTCCAGTATACTCTGAGAACCAGGAGCACTTCAGAGGAACATGGGGATAATCTGAGAGATGCCAACACCGAGAATATTCTCTCATCCCCACAACACAGAAGTCCAACCAGACACATGCTGCTGGAGGACCCCTCCTCCCAGAACTAAGCCACACAGGTCCCCTATTGTGTCAGCTGAAAACTGAACTTTGCTAGGCAAACATACTCAGCTGTGTTCAAGAAATCTGTTTCTCTCACCACTTGAAAAATAACAGCATGCACACAGAAGAGACAGTTGCGGGGGGTAGGGGGCGGGGAGGGCTTTGGTGGTTTGTTTTTTAAGCAAAACCTTGATCAGTACTTCTATAGCAACTGTAATAAAAATAATAATAGCCAGCACTGATTGGATGCTTCTTACGTCCCTGGCTTCGGAGCTTTTAAGAGAAGAAAGGTGAGGGAGAGTCACCCCAGAGCATTTTTGATCAAACAGGGATTCAGTCTTGTGGTGTGCAAAGAGGAGGGAGGACTGGTCTTGTAATAATTACCGCAAATCGCAGGCTGGATCTATGACAGCTGGCAGAGGCAATCAGCAATAAAAGGGGGTGGGGGTGAGAAAATGAGGTTCTAATAAAACAAAACATTCTGAGACCTGCAGAAGGCCAGATGTGGCAATACCAGGTGGAAAGAGCCCCTTCCTCAAGACAGGGTAGCTATTAACTGATCCCTGGAATTTCACAGCCTTCCAAGTCCTTGGACAAAAGCAAGCTGGGAATGACACTAGTTTCCCTCTATTGTGTATGGGGGGTGGGGTGGGCAGGGAGAAACTCCCCCCTCTGAGAACCCAACACCCCTCTTGGCTGGTTCAAAATCCTTTTAATACTGCACTTCTCTATAGCTACAATTTGAGAGAAGGGCCCACTTAACTCATTTCTTCTTTACATCCGAGGCCTTCTCCACCGGAACCCCTTAAATAGTGTCATCTTCCCACCAAAGGCTTCATTGCCCAGCATAATCCTTCCTAAGCCAAAATCCAACGTATGGGGGAGGGCGTGGGGAGAGTGAGCGAGTAATTACATTTTGAGCAGTCAAACGCTGTGCCAACGCGAAAGGAAAGCACTAAATGCCTGAACAGCAAAAATGCAGTTTCAGCAAACACTTTTTGAAAGGGGGCCGGCAAAAACCTGGAGAAGAGGAAAAGGAAGGCACAAGACGGAGTCTGGGATGAGGGGAAGGCAGAGGGGGCCGACCTGTGCTCACACTTCAGGCGGACGCCCCCCATACCTGTCTTCCCGGCCCACGGGTGCTCGGCTCAGCCACACAGCGAAAGGTCCAGCGTGTGACTCAGTGGGAGAGTGAATCCTGCGGCCCCGCAAACTGGAAATGAGGCGGGGGGTGGAGAAGGAGGAGGCGGGGGATGTCCGCAGGCAGCCCACCCCTCCATTCCTACCACGCCTTCCCCCCTCCCCCCCAGCATCCCGCCCAAGGTGAGAGGCTGGTCTGGGTCCTCAAGCTGCCGCATCAGAGAATGGAGAAGAGGAAGCCGGAAAGAGGGGCGGCCCGGGCTCAAGGATGCAACTCGGGAAGGAGTGAACTGGGGCAGCGAGGAAGGTGTTGCGGCGCCCTTTCCCGGCCGCAGAACCCCGTCCCCGCGGGCCCAGCCCGCGTCCAGGACTCTGCGGCGCCGCAGCCCCCTTACCTCCAGGGTCCGGATCTCCTGCTGGGTTAGGTCGTTGGACACCGCGCACTTGGTGCGCAGCCCGCGCAGGCTGCCGATGGAGATGTCGATGAGCTTCTGGAGCTGCCTGCACTGCTGCAGCGCCCGGCTGGCCGCGGCCCCGGCGTCCCCATCCGCGGCCGCTGCGTCCCCCCCGCCGCCGCCCTCCTTCTTCTCCCCCATCGCCGCCGCGCGCAGAGCCGCTTTATCCATGCCTCGGCATCGGGGCCGCCGGGTGGCCGAGGCGGGGAGCCCGGGGGCGCGGGCGCCTCGGAAGGGAATTCTCGAACCGGGAAGGCTGGACAAGGGGCGCCCCTCAGCGCTGCCCAAGCCGGGACGCGAGGAGAGTTCGCCACCGAGCCTGCTCCTCCACCCGCCCAGCCGCGGCGGCAAAGCGAAAGCCGCGGCGATCCGACGGCTGCGGCTCCCGGAGCCTTTAACGGGCAGCGGGGGCCGGGTCTGGGCAGCGGGGCATGCTGGGACTTGTAGTCCGCGCCGCACCTGCCGCCCGGCCCGCGCTCGCTGTCGGCCCCCGCCCGCACTCCGGGCTCCGCACCGCTGTCCCGGTCCTTCTCTCCACGCCTGGCGCAGGCGGCGCGGGAGGACCAGTCTCGGCGCCCTGGGAGCGGCTGCTCCGCGCCGGCTCCTCCCCCGAGCGCCGGGAGCCAGGGGAGCCTTGTCTCTCCGCCCACCGCCGTGCCCGCAGCCTGGGGGCTTTCCGCGACGCCCGGATGGGGCGGGAGAGGGTACGCGTCCGGCAATTCCTCAGTTACAGCCGAGTCCTGGGGAATGAGAGCAGTGAGGTTCCAGAATTTCTATGTAGGTTTAGGGGCAGCCATCTAGTGAGAAGTGGCTTAACGCACCTTACTGTCGGTTGTCCACACCAAAGTGGATGCTCAGGCATGGAGAAAAGACGCAAGGGCTTTCTTCTGAACCCTGTGCACCCACCAAAATAGTGCCCCATCCAGGGATGGATTACCCAATAAGCAAGGTACGCACGGGCTTGCTTGTGTTTGCTTACTAAACTGTGTACTACAGATTAGTAAGTAAACACAAGCAAGCCCGTGCGTACCTTGCTTGCTGGTTAATCCATCCCTGGTCCCGTCCCTTCATTATCCCCAACCCAGCAGTCCAGCCTAGACGTGTGGGCTGGTACATTGATCTAATGCCATGGCGGTTGGGAGTGCTCTAGAGCAAACAGCCTGGGTTCAAATTCTGGCTCCACCACTTCCCAGCTGTGTTACCTTAGGCAAGTTACTTCACCGCTGAGTGTCTGAGTTCCCTCATCAGTAAAATAGGTTGATAATAAATAGTACCTGTCTCATAGGATTCTTTAGAAGAGTGAGTTAATGTATGTATAGCACCTATATTGATTACTGGCACATGTAGTCACTGGATGAATGTTAGCAATTGTTACTGTCTAACCTGAGATTTCCTAAGTATGGCCCCCACCAGCTCACTGGGCTCGGGAGAAATACTGCTATGGACTGGTAGTAGTCTGTTCCTAGGCACCCTAATCCAGCTTCCAAGCCCATCTGTTCACCCCCCTTTCCCACCTCCCACCAGTTCACCTTATGTGCTTTATTGCCTGGCTAAACTGAAAAATCAAAACTCTGATAAAAATCCCAGACATCCCTACTTCCAACATCTGCCAGCCAGAAGCAATGTTTCACCTCTGAATTCTTCTGTCTTGTAAGGTCCTTGACTGCCAAAGCCATTGGCTAATTTTATCCTTGTAGCCTCTCCACAGAGCCGAATGTGCATGTCACACAGCAGGGGCTCCATAAGGTTAGGCAACCACTTTGTGAGTTCTTTCAGGCAGGTTGGCCTTATGCTGTCTTTCTCCTAGTTCTCAGGCCAGCTCAGGCCTAGACAATTAGCAGGATGCTCACAGGGCTTTTTTTGAGGATGAGGATTGGGCAGGAGATGGGGTCCAAGCATTGGATTCCAGCCTGAGCTATAGGTACTAAAATAACTGGTACTGGGTGGCACTTTAATTAACCCACCTCCCCTCCCTTTTTTTTAATTATTCCTGTTAAGATATTACAGCTTGCTTTAATGTGGTTTAGAATTTCAAAATAAATTAAATGTCAAGTCTAAAAAACAAAGCTATGAGAAATTTTCAACGTGCTTTTGCGAACTAACCCCTTCCCTGATGATTTTCAGAAACACAAGAGGATTCCCCCCGTCCCCTGACCCCTAGCATTAAGAACCACTGATCTAATCCTCGTTCAATTTATATCAGGACTCCCTGCACTGCATCTCTGAATCCCCCCAACCCTGACTGTCACCTTAACCCTACCCCCTGGCAGCTGAGTAATAACTGCCCTGAAAAAGAAACTGTGTAACAGTACTTCTCAAACTTGAGCATGCATCAGAATCATCTGGAAGACTTATTAATACAAACATTGCTGGGCACAACCCCCAGAGTTTCCGATTCAGTAGGTCAAGGATGGCACCAGAGAATTTCCATTTCTAATAAGTTCCCAGATGATGCTGATGCTGCTGGCCTGATAACCACACTTTGAGAAGCATTGGAGGTCAGTGGACTCGTCCACAGGGCCCAACCACAGCTCCACCTGGCTGGCTCAGACTTCCATTTGTCCAGCAGCGATGGCTGTCCAGCTTGAGCTACTGACTCACTCCAACTCAGTTCACGAGAGATTTCCTGATAAGTGCCTATTTATTCATTTCTGTCAAGCCTGTAACTGCCAGTGGGCCCAGTCCACACATTCTCCCCTCAGGGCCACTTTATGTGGGAAGGCACATCACAGTCTAGTCTTGCTGGTGAGCCCATGGTGGTGGTGGTATGTGCAGAGTCAGGGCTGGAGATTAGACAGGCATCTGCTCCCTGGCAGCCCTCTTGCCAGGCTCTATGTAGTCCAGTCCCTCCTCTGCAGACCCAGATTTCTTCTGATTTGTTTAAAGCATCCATTCTGCCACAGCTTTCCTTCCCAATTCATCTCAGATAGACACAAGCCTTCTCGACTGCATTTGGGTGTCCTGTCAGCCATGAGGAGTCTGGGGGTGGTGCAAACCATTAACGCACTCGGCTGCTAGCCAAAAGGTTGGCAGTTTGAGTCCACTCAGAAGTGCCTTGGAAGAAAGGCCTGGCAATCTGCTTCTGAAAAATCAGCCATGGAAAACCCTGTGGAGCAAAGTTCTATTCTGACACAGATGGGGTCACCATGAGTCAGGATTGACTCAAAGGCAACTGCTTTTTGTCACCCACAGATTTACAGAACCACATCTTAGAGGTGGAGAAAATAAGGGTTTTGGAATAACCCCTTCATTTACCCTTTCACCATTCAATAAATAAGTAGTCATTAAGTACCTACTTCTGTGTCAGGCTCTGTTCTAGGTGCTGGGAAATAGTAGTGAACAAAACAAAGCTCCTTACCCTCAGGGAACTGCTATTCTAGTGAGGGAAGATGGACAATAAATAAATAGAACGCCCATTATCTCAGGTGGGAACAGGCGCAGTGCACAGCATAAGGCAGGGAAGGGGGGGTGGGAGTAGGGCGTCTGCAACTTTGCATAGGGCCATTCTACGGAGCTGGGCCCTCAGCTCTGTCTCTGAGGAGCTGTGACCTTGGGCAAGTCTCCTAATCCCAGAGCCCCACTCCTCAGCAAGATAATAATGCGTTGTACAGGGGAATGGAGATCATTGTGCAAAGTGCTGGTCACAAAGTAAATGTTCAACATACTTATTTTTATTTATTTGATAAACACTTGCTATGGACCAGGCAGCAGCCCTGGTGGCACGGCAGTTAAAGAGCTGGACTGCTAACCGAAAGGCAAGTGATTGAAACCTACCAGCCATACCGTGGGAGAAAGATGTGGCAGTCTGCTTCCATAAAGATTTACAGCCTTGGCTCGATGACAATGGGTTTGTTTTTTTGTTTCATTTTGTTTTATGAGCCAGGCAAGGAGCCCTGGTAGTGCATTGGTTAAGCGCTCAAAAGGTTGGCAGTTTGAATCCATCAGTGGCTCCATGGGAGAAAAGAACTGGCGATCTGCTCCCTTAGAGATTACAGCCTAGGAACCCTATGGGGTAGTACTACTCTATCATATAGGGTCACTATGAGTTGGAATCAACTTGACAGCACACAGCAACATGGACCAGGCACTGTTCCAAATGCCTCATTAACTCATTTAACTACTATTAGTTCCTTTCCTGCCCCACCTTCCAAAGTAAGTCTCTTCTACTCAGATGACTCCATCTATTTTGTGTTGATTCTTAGGTTCAGCTTCATCCCCAGATTCTTGAGGCTTTTTCTGTGGCACCCTCAATGGAGAGACTTTGCTTCTTCCCCCCTCCTTCCTCTCCACCTCGAGCACCACCATTAGTGACACTCAGCTTGGTCGCAGCTTGGACTCCCCCACCAGCATCTAAACACCACAGCAGCCATGCAAGTGTGTTCATGAATTTCCAATCTCTGTCAAGCTGATTCCAGCTCATGGTGACCCCAAGTGTGGCAGAGTAGAGCTGTGCTCCATAGGGTTTTCAGTGGCTGATTTTTTGGAAGTAGACAGGACTTTCTTCCTAAGTGCCTGCCACTGGGTAGACTCGAACCTCTAACCTTTCAGTTAGTAGCCAAGTGTGTTAAACATTTGCACCACCCAGGGGCTTCTATTCATGTATACATTTAACAAATATGAAAAGAGCACCTACCCAATGGACCAGGCTCTAGGATAGGGGTTTGGGGACACAACAGTGAAGGAAATCAAGTCTTAGCCCACATGAAACTTACATGAGGATGTAGAGAGGACATTAACAAGCCAACGCATATATTACTAAAATAAATTCATAGAGCGATAAGTGCTATAAAGAAGAAAAAAGCAAATAACTTCTAAAAAGCCCCTGGGGGTTGAGGTGCTTCTTTAGATGGAGTCATAAAGGAAGTATTCTCTGACAGATCATTTGAACTAAGATCTAAATTAAAAAAAGAAAAAAAAAAAAGACTGAGCCATGTGGGGCTCCAGGAGAGGGGCGGTCTAGGCAGTGGGAACACCACGTGCAAAGGCCCTGAGGCACGAAAAACTTGGCACGTTCCAAGAACAGAATGAAGGTCAGTACGGCTACAGCGTGATGAGAGAGAACAGGGTTGGAGATGACGTAGGAGAGCTGGGCGGGGCCAGGACATGGGAAGGAGTTTAGATTTTACTCTAAGTCTTTATAACTCCAAATGTGGTCCAACAGCAGCAGCAACTGCATCTCCTGGGAGCTTGTTAGAAATGCAGAGTCTTGGGCTCCACCGCAAAGCAGCTGAATTATATCCTGCATTTTTAGCAAGATCGCCACGTGACCCGAGTGCACCTTAATGTTTTTGGAGTGTAAGTCTTTCAGTAGAAGGGAGGCCACAGCAGTGTTCTCAGCAGGGGAAGGAAGTGTTTTAAAAGAGTCCTCTGGCCCGCTGCCATATGGAGACTAGATGGTAGGAAGCAAGAGCAGAAGCAGGGGCAGCAGTTAGCAGTTACGAGGCTGCTGCAGTGGCCCAGGCCAGGGAGGGGAACAGGTGGGAGCAGAAGAGACGGAGGAAACGTTTTGGAGACAGAGTCAACAGGACAAGCCAATGGGTTGAAAGGTAGGAAAGAAAGGGTGTGGGCCATCTTGGCTGTGCAGCCCTTGCCCCTGCAGCACTACCCTGCAGCCAAGTGTGGCCACAACTACCACATCCACTCTCCCCCCACTTCCATCTCCACCCCCAGCATCACTACAGGGCACATAAGTTTTTGTAGAGCCTGGGGCAGCACAGGGCGAGCTTTGGCTTCCTGGATTGCACCTTCAGTTAAGTTGTCCGGGAAATTCATGGAGTTCCCCTGGAGATGTGAACGCTCATTATCATTAAAAACACCTGTGCTCATTCAGGCACTATTCATTCAGCAAATATTTACTGAGCCCCCAATATGCAGGAAGAGTCAGCATGCTAAAGTCAATCACCAAAGGACATATATTGTATGACCTCACTTACATAAAAAGACAAGAAAAGGCAAAACTATAGAGTTTATAAAGTTTATTAGTGGTTACCGGGGGGTGGGAGGGAGGGGCTGGGGGCATTGACGGTGATGGAAAAAATCGCATTAAGGGTAGGGTTGCACAGCTGAGTATTGTAATTGCTGTCAATAAGTTGTACACCTGTAAAAAGTTGAACTGGCCAAAAAGAAAAAAAAAGCCAATATGGTAGACTCTGGGGATACAACAATAAATAGTCCATCACTCTACAGTTTATGAAAGGACTTTCCCTCCATTTCAGCTCACAGTAATTATATTGTCTTCCTAAGGCCCCTACCATGTTGCTAGAAAACCCTGTGAGTTCCCTGTTGACCTCAGAGTGAACTACAAATTCCTGAACAAGGCTTACAAAGTCCTTGACTCTCAGGCCCTGCCCACCTCTCCAAGCTTATCTGCTACTCAAGGCTTTTTTGAGGCAATGTCTTGGTTTAAGGATCTGATGAAAATAAAAAAAAAATCTCTCTCCAGAAAAAAAAATAACACACATACACCCACAATTGTGCAAACAACTTCAGGGGGTTTGTGGACCCCTGAACGCCATCCGTGAGCCCCAGGGCTATAGACAAGTCTAAAAACCCTGACTTCATATTGGTCCTCACTGTGTTTACTCAACAATCCTGGGTCACACGGTGGCATTTCATGTCATCGTGCCTTTGCTCAGACTGTCACCTCAGCCTGCAGTCCTTCCTCTGCATCTCCTCCACATAAATGTCTACTCATCCTGTAGATATAGCTCATATGCCCCCACCCCTCAGTCACAACAGAATTAATCTTTCTAGCTTCCGTATTCCCAGAGAACTTTGCACACATCACAGATTTTTGATTCTTTTCCTGCCTATTTCCCTGGCTGGATAGTGAGTCTCTGCAAGGCAGGGTTTGTAGAAAAGCCTGATCTTTGGACTCAGATCCCGTATGACCTTGGCAAAGTTTTGCACCTCTCTCTGAGCTTCTACTTCCTCATCTGTAAAAATGGGCATAATAACCCTTTTTCACAGGGTGGCTGAGAGAGAAAATGGAAATAAAGTAGATATACCAGGCCCACAAAACCAAACCCTTTGCTGTCGAGTCGATCCTTACTCATAGCGAGCCTACAGGACAGAGTAGAACCGCCCCATAGGATTTCCAAGGGAGCAGCTGGTGGATTCGAACTGCTGAGCTCTTAACCACTGTGCCACCGTGGCCCCTCCTGGCCCACAGCAGTGTTTAATGTGTGTTTGACTAAACAGATGACTGGATGCATTTCACAGAAACCAGGGTTCCTCTCTAGGGATACTGACCTCTGTGTGGCCCCTCAGATGCTCGTTCTAGAACACGTCACCACCACTTCTGCAGTGTGATCAGAACTGGGCTCTGGGTCAGGCCACACGAAGAAGCCAAGTTGAAAAAGGGCCTTCACAACCCTAAAACCAAAGACACCCAAGTTATCATGGGCTTTTTTAGGCAACCTGGCAGCAGACTTAAGTGCTATGGGGATATAAGGAAACACGTGTCCAGAGAAGGCCAGGGGGAGATGTGGGTGCTCTCTGTGCTCCCAATTGCCTCTTCCAACCATTTATCCTCCTCCACTTTCAAAATGTTTTCTCCTTTGAAGCCATCAGGGTACACCATGCGGTACTCCATCTTGTGGCTACCTGTACCAATCTCCCAATCACTCCAACTCATTTTGGGCTCTAGGTTCCTCTCCACGCCTATGTTTCATCAAAACCTCCAAGCCACAGACTCTATTCTTTTTCCACTATCACCTGCTCATACCCTTTCTTCCCTCTTTACGCCATTTAGATCCCTTTTTCCATCATATCTATCAGTCCCTGGCTAACACCCTCAAGAAATTTGCTCCCCTCCCTTGTCATGGTATGAGCTTGGCTAATCCCAACCCTGGTAAACCCCCACCCTCTGCCTTCCCTAGGCCCATGCCAGAGCAGCTGCACAATGCTGGAGAAAAACACGCAGGTCTGCAGGCGAGCGGCTCTTTAAGATTCATAACCACAAACCTCAAATTGGCACTCCTTGTGCCTGGCAATCCTACCAACTTTTCCTAGAAAGTTCACTTTCCTATTCTCCAAGATGACTGTCTCGTGCTTCCTTCTGTCTCCATTAACTGCCCTGTACTCCTCAACTGATCTTCTTGGTTCATCCTTCATTGAGAAACTAGAAGCCATCAGACTAAATCTACCAACTCCCCTGCCCCTGTGTTCATGCTTCCTGCCTATCCTCCTGTAACCATAGAAGAGGCGTCTTGTTAGAGTCCAAGGCCAACTACCCTCCACTTTGACTCTGGATGCCATCCCGTCTAGAAGGCTCAAGGCAAGTAAAGTCGATCCTCATTATTCACAGATTCCATATTCTTGAATTGGTCTACTCACTAAGATCTACTTTAAAAAACCAAAACTCACTGCCAACGCGTAGGACTGTCCCATAGGGTTTCCAAGGCTGTAATCTTCACGGAAGCAGACTGCCGCGTCTTTCTCCCACGGAGCAGATGGTGGGTTCGAACCACCAACCTTTTGGTTAGCAGCCGAGCGCTTAACCACTGCACCACCAGGATTCCTTAAGATGTACTTGTAACCCACAAATCAATACTCCTCACAGGCACTTTCTCAGTCATTCGCAGACATGTGCCAAACCCAAACCAAACCTGTTGCCATCTAGTTGATTCGGACTCAATAGCGAACCTTAAGACAGAGTAGAACTGCCTCATAGGGTTTCCAAAGAGCAGCTGGTGGATTTGAACTGCCGACCTTTTGGTTAGCAGTCAAGCTCTTAACCACTGCACCACCAGGGCTCCCCACACATGCACAGAGCAGCAAAAAAAATTTGAGTAACCCAATGCACATGTTCCCAGCTGAGGCTGAACAAGGTAATGTTTCACCTTGTTTCAGCTTTCATACTGTAAACAAGGGTCCTTTCAAAATCTATTTAGTGCCATGTCTTTTGCATTTTTGTGCTTTCTGTTGGTGATTTTGCAGTTTTAAATGGTCCCCAAACATAGTGCTGAAGTGCTACCTCGTGTTCCTAAGTGCACATCCTAGGATGTGCCTTGTGAATAAAATACACGTGTAAGACAAGCTTCATTCAGGCATGAGGTATAGTGCTCTTGGCCACGAGTTCAATGTTAACGAAGCCACTAGATGTATTAGGTAATGTGTCTTTAAACAGAAACGCACATAAAATAAGGTTATGTATTGGTCGATTGAGGAAAATGTTGTAACCAGAGGCTCGCAGGAACCTAACCCTGTACTTGCCCCAAGAGTAGTGATTCCGTATTTGCTAATTCAGTGTTTGTGGTGACTTACTGAACACCACTACGCAAACAATGAATCGTCTGCATCCTGTTTTTCTCTGCATCATCATTTGCTCCTTTTCTGCTCTCTTATCCATTTGCATACAGACTTGGTTTAATATCTCCCTTCTTAAAAATAAGTAAAAAAACACTTCTGTATCAGGACGAGAATCAGAATTCGCTCAGATGGCTCAACTGATGAGACTTCAAAGGAGGCTTACAAAGTTAACGGAGCAAACAAGGATATTGGGGCACCCAGAGATAAGCAACGGCAGGAAGCTGTTACCACTCCCAGTGCAGAAGGGGCCAGGGAAAAAAGCTTTAAAAGCCAAGGAGGAAGGGGCATCCTGGAAGGAATTGCAGGTGTACAGGGACACAGCTCCTGCCAGAGACATGGTACTGAAGCAGAGAGGGACAGGGGGAGAACAGTACACCTCTCTTCCAGGTTTCACCTCTTCCGTCACTGCCTCCCCTAGGCTGGACACATCTGAAAGCATTCTAACTAGAGGGCTCAGGTAGATGATGCAGTGCATGGGGGACCTATCCCCCCCACCCCGGCCGCGCCCACCAGAGCCCAGAGCAGGACACAAAAGGGCAAGAATAGATCTTGGATGGGAGATTGGCCGACACACCTTTCCTTGGTCCCAAATCCCCTTCCAGCTTCTCTCCCATTTCTCTACTTCCCTTCAGAGCAAAATTTCTTGGAAAGTTTGTCGACACTCAACTTCCTTCACATTCTTTCTCCAACCTACTGATCTAGCCTCTGTGTCCATCATACAGTCTACTTCTGCTTCCACCTTTCCTTGAAATTCCTCTTTTCAAGGTCACCAGTGGCCTCCGCATTGTCAAATCCCCAGGACATCCTCTCAAGCACAGTTGCCATGTCTTCCTTCTTGAAAAATTTCTCTTGGCTCTCTTGACGCTACAGGCCTCTGGTCTTCCTCCTTCCCCTCTAGCCACAATCTTGTGGTCTTCCTCGATGACTCCTCATCCTCTACATTGACTTGCTCCAAAGCTCAGTCCAGGGCCTTTTTCTTTTTCCTACTTGAACCGTCATCTTTGTACCCTCTCTCATCCTTCAACTCTCAGCTCGTGTCATCTCCTCAGAGAGACCTTCCCTGCCCCTTGTCACTGTGTCATGCTGCCCTGCTTGTTTCCTTCATAGACCTTATCACTATTTGTCATTACTTGGTTGGTTTATGGATTTGTTTCCCTGCTTATCCAGGGACTTACTATGTAGCAGCCTTACCCATTTGGTTGTTGTTTTTGCTGGGTGTCATCGAATCAGTTCCGACTCATAACAATCCCACGTACAACAGAATGAAACACTGCTTGGTCCTGCGCCATCTCCATGGGCGTTGTTATGCTTGAGCCCACTGTTGCAGCGAAATAAATAATTGGGTGCTAAATAAATAATCATTGAATGAATGAATAGTAAGAGTCTTTGTAGGCGTCAAGTAGCAAGAAGAAGTCAATAATTTACAACACTGCTTTACTTTTGCAAGACTGAATTTCCAGTAGGCACTTAAATATTCTACCGGGTCTTTTGAAGGAAATTTTCTTTCCTGTGAACTTTATATTCACATGTATTACATGTATCTGTGAAAGTAACCTGAGCAGGGAATCTGGAAATATGGGTTTGGACGTAGATGAGGTTCCCTGTTATTGTGTAAAGTGAAGACTCTGAATGAGATGATCTGTTTGCCCTCCCTTTTTCTAGCCTCTAGGATGCAGTATGAGAAAGAGTCGGGGACCAGGGCTTTAAATCCCATTTCTAATCCTCATTTACAATGTGACCTTAACCAAGTCACTTTATCTCTCTGAACCCCAGGGTTCTCATCTCTAAATTGCCTAGTGGAGCTGTCTTAGGGATTAAGTGAACAAATGCATATAAAGCCTCGGCACTGAGCCTGGCACATGTAAGCACACTGCAACACCACCAATCGTTTCTATAGCATCGGTAGTTACATGATTTCCCGATTCCAGAAACTTCCCTGTGATCCCAGGCTGCCAAAGGGAATGATGAACATAGATGGGATTGGGGGGCTGAGAGTATGGGTTGGCAGCTGGCTGTTTGCAGCAGGTTGTTTGGAAGGAGGTGAACCAGGGACTAAAAATTAAGGATAAGGAGCCCTGGTGGCACAAACGATTAAGCGCTCAGCAGCTAACCGAAAGGCTGGCAGTTTGAACCTACCCAGTAGCTCCACAGGAGAAAGACCTGGTAATCCGCTCCTGTAAATTTTACAGCCAAGAAAACCCTATGTGGCACTTCTACTCTGTCACAGGGGGTCGCTATGAGTGGAAATCAACTCAACAGCATCTAACAACAACAATGTCCGTTGAAAAGTTTATGGTGCCCACTCCCACAATATATGAATCAAAATAAAAATAATACTAAAAACCATAAAACACAACATCTGCGTGTGTGGAAATGAAAACAGTTTCTTCTAAGATTTTCTGATTGCATAATTCAAGATAAATTCATGGAAGTTGAATTCTTCATTTCTTCAATGCCCTTGCTTTATTGCATGCTTGAGGGTAATCCAGCACACATCCTAGCCCAGGTTAAAAAATTCCTAGTTTCTGAGAACCAAGAGATATTTCCCACATCCATAATCTAATAATAATGATAATGCGTTGCATTTGTATAGTCCCATTGTTCTTTAAACTCTTCAAAGCCCTTTCATCTATATTAGCTAGCTTGAACTCCACATCTTCCACATGTGGCTAACAGGCAGAAGAGAGTCAGTATTAGCTCAGTGAGTTTACATCAAGAAAAATTAAGTTATTGTCTGAGATCCCCAAACACACATTGATGGAACAACTAGAAATGAAGCCCGGTTCCTTGGACCTATCAAATCGCAAGCCAATTGACCTTCAAATTGCTCTTTGCCTTGAAACCACCCAACCACCTTTCACTCCTACAACCCAACACATCATTCAGGATCAGCTGTTGCCTTTTCCTGGAAGCTCTCTCCAACTTCCAGGCTGGTCCAGCTCACTTCTTCCAACCTGCCAAGGTCCCCAGTGCTTGCCTTCAGTGTCCAGGGACATCCATGCCTTGAAATGCTTTGTTTCCTCACCTGCCTCCTGCACTGGAGGGAAGGGACCTTTGCCCGCAGCGCCATGCTCCAAAAACTTTGTGATTCGTTGTTGAATTAAGTGTGGCTATTTAATGTAGAGCTCTTTCACAAGCTGCATTTAATATCCTGGCGGGACGTGTCTTACTGGAGGTAGAGGCGGCACTAATCTAGTCCCAGGTAGATGACAAAGACTTGAAAAGTTTCCCCTCTACCACTCTACCCACCCACAAACTGCCCACCCAGATAACCTCAGTGTCTGAAATTCCACCATTTGAGAAGACTGTATTGTCCTCTAGACAGATGACCTGGAGCAATGCAGGTGAGTGGTTAAGTGCCTAGGAGGGGAGGGAGCTTCCAAAGATATCAGTTCCTACAATTATTTACATACCTGCAACTATTACTCCCATTTTATTGGGGATGAAATGCAGCAATCCTGCATCTAACCCCTATACCCTGGGCAGCTAAGAGGAATGCTAGGTTGCCCAGTACCAAGGTCCCTTGCACCAAAATTTTTCTCATTATCTTTTATTATTATTATTATATTATTCTTTATCTGTCTTTGAATGTCACAGGCAGTGTGCACCAGGGTTGCCTATGAGAGGATGGGTGTGAAATGATTCAACAGGACATCTCAGGTTGCAGTTCCTGCAGGGGAGGGGGAATAATTAACGGTGCCTCAAGGGAAGGGTGGAAACCCTGGTGGCCTAATGGTTAAGAGCTCAGCTGCTAACCAAAAGGTCGGCAGTTTGAATCCATCAGACGCTCCTTAGAAACTCTATGGGGCAGTTCTACCCTGTCCTATAGCGTTGCTATGAGTCAAAATCGACTCAATGGCAATGGGTTTTTTTTGTTTTGTTTTTTAAGGGAAGGGTAGTGGTGTATATGTTGCTGGCAATGGGAAGAATCATGGAATTCAGCCTCCATAACAATTGGGGAACTTCCCTTTCCCCTAAAGGTAATGGACTAAAATAAAACCCACAGTCCAGAATGTCAGTGTGGGAGAACTCCTCGAAGAATGCAGAAATGGCCTAGTGAGTAGAGAAAATGGAGAGGCAGAAGACTGCAGGGCAACCTCCCCAAAGAGAAGATCCTGATCCTCTCTCACCCCTCGCCACTGATACCAGGCCGGCTCATCCCATCTCAGCAGACAGTTCTAACTGCCCCTCACCACCCCCACTCGCCTTGATCCCCACGCAATGCTGCAGCCACAGTGGTCTTTCTAAACCACAAGTGTCCAAACCCTCCACCCCATCATTGCAGATCCCAGATGATGCCGGGAAGGGCCGGCCTCATGTGCGTGGGAGCTGTGCGCTCATATAGGATCCTGCATTAAGGGTCCCATGCTTGGTTTAATGCTCTACTATAACTCTCTTGGAGTCCCTAGGTAGCGCAAATGCTTAAGTGCTTGACTACTAGCCAAAACGTTGGCGGTTCGAACCCACCCAGGTAAGCCTCAGAAGACAGACCTGGTGATCTGTTCCCAAAAGGTCACAGCCAAGGAAACCCTATGGAGCAGTTCCACACATGCAGTTACCATGAATCGGAATCAACTCGACAGCAACTAATGACAACATAACCATCTTTAAATTCTTAATAATTTTTGAACAAGGGTCCCCACATTTTCATTTTGCACTGGGTCCCACAAACAATGTAGCTATTCCTGGTGCCTAGCCTTACCGCTGAGAGTTAATCCTTACATCCAAGCTTCAAGGCTCAAGAGTGTAAAATTAAACATTTCTGTTTAATAGCAAAATTACAAGGACTTGAAACTCTCACCCTCCGTAATCACAGTCTCCAGCCAGGCCCTGTCCCTGAGGGTGTCTGGAGTTCCCCTGTAGGAGCCGAGCCTATTTCACAAACCTGCCTGGGTTGGTGGTGTGCGTCGGCCAGCCTGAAAGTGCCGGGCTTCTGCGTGGTCCTCTGTCCTCTGCGTGAGCAGGTGGCTTCTTGCACTGCCTGGACAACCTGCCCGAGCTCGGGCTCCAGTCCTTCCCTTACACGCTCTCGCTGCAGGGCTGAGACCAGTGGATGATGTTTAACAATTCTTTGGAAGGTTCAGAGATAAAGTAAGATGTGATGAAAAGAAAATAATGCGTAATTTATTTTTAGCTATCATGTACTGAGCACTTACTGTGAGCAAGGCACTGTTCTAAGCACTCTTTCCCCATATCCCAAGGTCCTCAAGACCACACTATGAGATAAGCGCCGTTAACGACTACCAAACCAGTTGCCAAGTCAACTCCGATTCATGGCAACCCTGCGTGTATCAGAGCAGAACTGTGCTCCATAGCGTTTTCTTTTTCTTTTTTTTTTAATCTTTGAAACCACATTATGATATATTTATTTACTTGTTTTATAATTTATTTTGTTTGTTGTTGTTGAGAATGTACACAGCAAAACATACACCAATTCAACCGTTTATATGTGTACAATTTAGTGACACTGATTGCATTCTTTGAATTGTGCAAACCATTCTTACCCTCCTTTTCTTTTTTTTATTGTACTTTAGATGAAGGTTTACAGAGCAAACTAGTTTCTCATTAAACAATTAATACATATATTGTTTTGTGCCATCGGTTGCCAACCCCACAACATGTCAACACTCTCCCCTTCTTGACCTTGTGTTCCCCGTTACCAGCTTTCCTGTCCCCTCCTGCCTTGTCCTTGCCAATGGGCTGGTGTGCCCATTTAGTCTCATTTTATTTTATGGATCTGTCTAATCTTTGGTTGAAGTGTGAACCTCAGGAGTGACTTCAGTACTGAGTTATAAGGGTTTGTCTACCTAGTGGTGCCATACTCTCGGGGTTTCTCCAGTCTCTGTCAGACCAGTAAGTCTGATCTTTTTTTGTGAGTTAGAATTTTGTTCTACATTTTTCTCCAGCTCTGACACCCTCTATTGTGATCCCTGTCAGAATAGTCACTCACCCTCCTTTTCTGACTTTTTCCTCCGCCATTAACATAAACTCACTGCCCCCTAAGTTTCCAGTCTAATCTTTCGAGTTGCTATTGTCAATTTGATCCCATATTGATATATCTTAAAGTAGCACAATACTCAAGGCAGACATTCTTTACTGGTTAAGCTAAACTATCATTTGGTTTTAAGAAGACTTCAGGGGATATTTTTGGTTTACGGTTTGGAGATTATCTCAGCGCAATAGTTTCAGGGGTTCATCCAGCCTCCATGGCTCCAGAAAATCTGGATTCCATGAGAATCTGAAATTCTGTTCTTCATTTTCCCCTTTTGATCAGGATTCTTATGTAGAATCTTTGATCAAAATATTCAGTAACGGTAGCCAGGCACCATCCAGTTCTCCTGGTCTCATGGCAAAAGAGGTATCCATAGGGTTTTCAGTGGCTGATTTTTTGGATGATTGCCAGGCCTTTCTTCTGAGGCACCTCTGGGTGGTCTTGAACCTCCAACCTTACGGTTAGCAGGCAAACATGTTAATCTTTTGCACCACCCAGTGTCTCCTCACATGCATACACACCATAGTTCCCCCCAATACCAAATGAGAAATGTCTATTTTACAATTTACTTTTTCCTCTTAATCCATCGGGAAATCTTTCTATGTTATACATGGAGGGGTACCTCATTCTTTATAATGGATGTTTAGAATTTCATTGTGTGGATTTGTTTATAGCTTATTTAACCAATCTCATTGTTCCGGGCTTTTTTCCATTTTTTTTTTTTTTTGCAGTTATTATGTGGCAATGCTCTACTTTGTACTTTCTGTACAACCTCATGGCCTTGAACAAACAAATTGTTAGAGGTAGAATTGTGGGGTCAAAAGAGATGAACGCTTTTAATTTAACAGATATTGCCAAACTGCCCTCCAAAGAGCTTGTGCCAATTTTTGCCAACAAGTGTGAGAGTGATTCCTGTGTACCCACACTCTTGCCAAAACTGGGTATTGGCAATCATTATAACTCTGCAATTGTTTAACTCTGACAGAACAATGATATTGTATTTTTGTTTTAATTTGCATTTCTTAGAATATAAATAAGATTTCTCATACTTGTTCATGTTTTCTGCCCATTTTTCTGTGGGCTTTTTTTCCTTTTCACGTGCAAGAATTCTTGGCGTAATGGAAGAATTAGCCTCTTTTCTTATACAATTGTAGCAAATATTCTGTATTGGTTTGTTTTTCTTTATCTTTGTTTTGTCTTATAAAGTTTTTTGATTTTATGTGGTCATGTACAATAATCTTTTTTTCCTCCAAATTTTGTATGTCATGCTTATACCAAAAAAAACAAAAACAAAAAACTCATTGTTGTTGAGCCAATTCCAACTCATGGCGACTCCGTGTGTTACAGAATTGGACTACTCCATACGGTTTTCTAGGCTGTAATCTTAACAGAAATAAAGGCTTCAGTATTTGAAAATTATTTTCTGAAACTCACTCATCTTCTTTTCTAGAACTTTGTTGGTTTTGTTTTCTTACAATTAAACATATTTTTTGAACCATCTGGAATTATTTTGGTGTTTAGAGGTAGGGATCTGGTTTCTCTTAGTAAATATTTATTGAGTGAAGGAATGAAACATTCTGCAGCCCTGAGCAAAGTTGTTGACCTCCTGAGGGATTAGACTAGATAGTTAATAAAGCTGTTTGTTTATTCATTCACCAAATATTTCTAAACCATGTGCCAGATAGTGGAATGCAGTGGGGAATACAATCAGACATGGTTCCCATCCTCGTAGCTAATACAGACACTGGAGAAGGCAGCATTGGCCAGATAACACTAAAACCAAAAAAAAACCTAAACAGTTGTCATTGAGTCAGTTCTGACTCGTGGTGACCCTATGTGTGCAGAGTAGAACTGCTCCATAGACTTTTCAAGGTTGTGAATTTTTGGAAGCAGATCGCCAGGCCTTCTTCCAAGAGTGGGTGGGTTTAATCTGCTAACCTTTTAATCACTAGTCGAGCACCTAACCATTTGTGCCACATAGGGACACCTCAGATAACACCAACTGACGTAAAACTTGTAAAGAAGACACGTGCTTTGGGAGAGTGTATAATAAAAGGAACCACTCTAGCCTGGGAGGTCAAGAAAGGTGTCACTGGTTAAGGAAGGTTATTGAGAAGTACTCTCAGGATCAGCGCCTGTGTAAGGGGGAAGGTAACAGAATTGGGCAGGGAGAGAAGACTGAGTTGCTGTTACAACTGTCTCTGCCAGTCCCACAGAGAACTCTGCAACTGAGCTGAACCTTCAGAGCTGCTCTGTAGTGAGGCAGGGGAGTTGGGCCTTTTTAGCCCCAACCTCCTTCCTGCAGGGACTAGACAATGGATGCAGGCTACCCCCAGGGAGGGACATGACTTTCGCCCTCATCCCCATTCTACTCCTTTCAGCCAGGGCATTTTCCAGAGACAGACTCATCTGTGAGTGTTAGCGTCAACCCTCCCAGCAGCTGGGGGAATGAGAGCTCAGGGCCTGAAGGGGACATCTGGGTGGCGCACCACAGCATCCCCTACAGAAGGCATCTCTACAGAAGTTGCAGTGGACCTTGAGTGCTGATGGATGAGTAGGAGTTAACAAGACACAGAGAACAAGGACTCTTTCTAGAGGCAACGCGCTTTCTCTAGCACAAGTGCAATGAGAAAAGGTTGTAGGAGCTGGGTAGGAGTAGGGACCAGCAGGGACTGTAAGTCAGTTGGCCAGAGGTGGGGTCCAGGGGAAGTAGGCAAAGGCAGAGTGCACACCGGCCAGCTCCTCCTGCCCCATGCTACTCTCTGCTCTGTGACTGCAAACAATGGACAATTTTTCATCAAGTTGGAAATTACAAGCAAACAAAAAACTCTATGTACTATCTCCTGGGGAGCGCTCCCACTTCCGTCAGAGTGCAGCCCTTGAGCTATTTTAGTCCTGTTGCCCTTAGAATGAGCCCCGGTGGCACAGGGATTAAGCACTTGGCTGCTAACTCAAAGGTCAGAGGTTAGAACCTACCATCCACTCAGCAGGAGAAAGGTATGGCATTCTGCTTCTGTAAAGATTACAGCCTTGGAAACCCCATGGGGCACTTCTACTCTGTCCTATAGGGTTGCTATGTATTGGGGTCGACTCAGCAACAATGGGTTTTAGGTTTTGGGCCCTTAGAATTAAGACCAAAATCCTTAGAGTGGCCTTTAGGTGATCTGGCTCCTGCCCACCACCCAGCCTCACCTTGAGGTGCTCCCCTGTATGCCCTGTCCCTCCAAACACTCTGGCCTCTGTCTTGTCCTAGAAGGACCACATCCCTTCTCTTCTGGTCTCCCCATTATGCTGTGTTTGCTGCAGGAACCCCCACCTATTCTAAGGAGCCTAGTCAAATGCCACCTCCTTTGGGAAGCCTCTCTGGATACCCCAGACAAGGGCCAAACCTCTCTCTGTGTATCACCAGAACCCCAGCATCTAGACCAGAGTGAGCACTAAGGGAGTATTTGCTAAAAGAAGGAATGAATGAATGAAGATCCATGAGAAGAACAGCATTCTTTTTTTTTAATAGCATTCTTAGTAATAGAATGATGGTGGAATATTTAGCATGATTAATTAAATCAGGCATATAAATAGAGGCCCACATGTCAAGGATCTATTTGTTCTGTGAAAGTGCAAGAACCGCAAATTTTCCATCAGTATGGAAACAAACAAAAAACCACGTGCACCGTCTCCTGGTGAGACCTTCTGCCGTGCAGGCAGGAGGAACAGCTGGGCCCCCAAGTACCGATAGACCCATGGAGTTGGGGTGTTGGGACCCTGAAGCAACCAAAGGCAAGGAGATGAGGCATTGATTAACTATCTCCTCCATGCCAAGTACTGGGCTTGGTAATTGACTCGTTTAATCCTCACAATAGGTCTGTGAAGTAAGAGGTATTATCCTCATTTTACAGATGAGAAAATGGAGCTTCCAGCAAGTTAAGGAATTTGAATAGTATCACACAGCTTAATTAATGGCAGAACTACACTTTGCACCCAGATCTACCTGACCCTAACAACCATGCTCTTTTCTCCTTGTGAGTGTAGCTTCTCTGAACAAGAGGCAGAGGTACTGCCAACAGCTGTGGGTACAGCACTGAGGATATCGATGGGCAGTACATACTGTTTTTGTCTGCCCTGCAGCTCACCCTCTTTCTGGCAACACACCCCTCTTCCTGGTGGAGAATTTTTTCTGTGTGATTCTGATAAGCTGAGCCTGCCCTCCTCTTATCCTGGCTCCCAAAGGTAGATCCATGCCTTGGTTAGAACACCCCATCCCACATCCACAGTTATTGGCTCAGGGATAGACATGTGACCAGGGAGGGCCAATCAGTGGCCTTCCCTGGATTTTTCTGCTGAAGTTATTGGAAAAGATGGTCTTTTCCACTGAGTTGCTAAGAAATTCTGCTAGCAAGCAGAATTGGAACTGCCATTGAACATCTTTCCTGCCTCATGAAGAAGACCAGCTGGAAACTAAAACCACCAAAGAGAGGGAAGCAGAAAGAAGACAAGACAGAGACTGCCCTGAAGCCCTTGTTTCAGCCCTAGATCCAGCCATGCCTGAAATTCCCTTAGACTTCCCAGATACACAAGTTAATAAATTCTCTGTTTTACTTGAGCAGAGGTAAGCTAGAGAAAAGTGGATACATCTGGCTGGAGAAGAGGGTGGACTGGGGGCTAGGCAAGGGCTGAACATGTCTAAAGGGGACTGAAAGGGACAGGGAGGGAAAGCAGTGTCTATCAGCTTGATTTGGGGCCATCATTGTCAGCTCCCGGCCAGCCTACCATGTGACTCTGTACCCACGGTGTACTTCTCTGATCTCAGGCCTGCCATCTGCAGAGGGATGTACTAATTTGCAAAACATCACCAGAGACTACTTGTTCCTGGGAAAGCACAGAGAAATGGGAAAATTTCCAGTGAAACAGCTATAAAGAGATCTTTCCCAGACTGGAGAGGGGGGCGGGGGACACACATTTACTAAGCAACTATTGCACGTTAGGCGCACATACCGGGTGCTTTACCTGCTTAATTGTAAGCTACTAAGCTGAAGGTGGGGATACAATGCTTGGCACTCAACACATGACACTCATTCAAAAAGGAAATATTTTTGCATGAATGAAGTAAATATTTATCCAAATCCATCCTCCCAAGAGTCCAATGAGAATAGAGTCGGAGCCAAGGAAACTGATGCTGAGAGAGGGTCAGAAAGTCTCGCCCAGCCACAGAGTTGGTAAGTGGACAAGGAAGAATTCAATCCACATCTTAGAACTTGCATTCTTGCCATTGTCCTAGGTTGACAGAAACCATCACCTTGGCAGGAAGGGTCCACAGTGGGGGCCTCCAGGAACCTGGGACAGAGGAGATGGAAAGAACAGGTTGAATTATATGACTTATGTAAAAAAAGGTTGAAAAAATTAGATGGTGAAGGATGTATAACTGCTACCATGGAGGAGGAAGCCACACTGAGGGTGGCGGTGGGGCTGCTGCAATGACCCTTTCAGGGCCCAGGAGGATTTTGGGAACTGGTGGAGAGAAGCCAGTAGTAAAATACAAGTGATAGCAGGGAAAGGCTTGGAATGAATTTTTTATCCGAAACCCCTGGCCTTGAGGATGGAGTTCCTGTTTGTGTAGGAAGAGAGAAGATGAGAGGGGCAGTGTCTGGAGGGCCCCAAGACTGTCAGAGGAGTGTTTTCATATGAGGCCAAGGAAACAAAGTAAGGGAGACAGCAAGCAAGACTTAGGATAGACAAGGGGAACTTCCTTGAGGGGAAGAGGAAGGGAATGGTGGACTGGGTAGATGAGAAGACTTACAGACTCTCTGTGGGGAGCGGTAGTATGAATTGAAAGGTTGTTGTTTAGTGGAAGGAACTCTAGACTCTGGGGTCAGCCAGTTCTCAGAGGGAATCCCAGCTCAGCCTGTCCCTAGCTGTGTGACCCTGGGTTACTTCCATCTGAGCCTCCACTGGGAATCAGTACGATCCTCCCAGCCCAGAGCCTGGTGAGTTAGTTCTTCAGTGGGTGTAACCACCAGTGGAGAAGCTTAAACCTTGAGCCCTGGAGTTTGCCCTGAAGGCGAACTCCTCCACCTTCCCCTCAAGCAGAGCTGGAGTTGGGGACAACTTTCTATTTGCAGAGACCTCTAGAGGGGAAAAGAGGCAGAGGGGAAGCCCAGGTACTTTAACCTTGAGTCTTGTCTAAGACATTTAGCTGAGACTTTTGAAACTTCTTAGGGGAAATAAATGCTAACTTCGAAACTTTCTTGTTTTCTGTGTTGGGAGAGGAAAAATCTTAAATTAGCCTTTGGGGCACAGGCCTCTCTTACTGTGGGAGAAAGACTTCTTTGGGACTTGACTAAGCAGAGATAAGATCAGGTCTTATTTGGAAGTAACCAGTACAAGCTGTAAAAGGTAAGGTTGCCTTGAATGTGTACAGATGGAAATTTTGCTAAATGATGTTGTCTTCAGGACAAAGATTTTTTTTTCCCCCTCTTGGTATATAGATGTGGACGGCACTGGTTTACAAATTGTTTATTCTTGGCAGAAGCATGTATATCTGTGTGTATGGTGTGTGTTGTGGGGTGTGTGTGTGAGGGGGTGGTGTGTGGGTGTTTATACACATGGTGTCTTCTGTCCAGGAGGGTCCCCAGGAGAGACCAGGCTATATTCACAGGAAGGATACTGAGGCCTATCATCATTTCCTGTTGGTGATGGAATCCTTCAGGATCATGTGTGGAGGGCTGCGGCCTCCTGAACTGTTGTGCTGATCATTCCATACCGAAACCACTCAGACTTTGCGACACGGATTGTTGCAGGTGCCTAGGTTCTCCTGGATTGTCCTGAAGGGATAGAGTTTGTTTCCTGAAGCCAACAGCCAGTCCCATAGCCAGTCATCCTAGAAAAGGGCAAATCTAAGGGCAGAGAATGTAGACCTAAAGCAGGAGGTGCCAGAGGTCCACCTCTCTATGAGGGGAGCAGGGGAAAAGGGCAACGGCCAAGAAGGTGAAAGCGGCTAACAATGAGACTGGGGGTAGGACTTCTGGCCAAAGGTTTACCCCCAGAGCAGTCACTCTTAGCTGCTAGTTTTAAGTTTGTTTCTTTAACCTCAAAGTTCCCTCTTGCTATCTTCAAGCCTTAAGTAATGCTGGGTCGACAATTGCAGCCCAGGCTCTGCTGTGGGACATTAAAGGGCAGCCAGTGTCCAGGGTTAGGGCAGACCCACACGGGGCTAATGACCTTCCCCACACCATCGCTTTCTCTGAGGCCAGTGAGATAGTGCAGCAGCATCTCAAAGAGACTACCAGCAGCAAAGTGAGAGAGATCCATGCTAGAGCAGAAAGTGCTACAGGGAGCCAGGTGATGGTATAGTTACAGCCTGAAGCATTGATGGACAGGAGACCAGTCAGAGATAAACTCTCATCTCCCTCCCCGCAATACCAGAGTGGAACAAACCTTAAAAGACGGAGCCTAGATCCCATAACATAAAGGACACAGACCAAGCTTATGTATTTATAACGACAGTCATAAGCTATATAGTATATTGATCAGGACTCCTTCGGTTGCTAGCAACCCAATTCATATTAGCTTTAGATAAAAAAGAAATCTATTGGCTCACGTAGCCAAGAAATTTAAGGGATTGAGACATGGCTGAATCTACTTACATCATGGGAGTCTATGTCTTTTTTCCTCTCAGATTTGCTTGCCTCTGCTTGATCTCATTCCCCAACAGGATCTTACTCAGTAGTGACAAGAGGGCTTCCAGTAGCTCCAGGCTTAATTAGCCTTAGAAGTTGTAATTCCAGAGCAAGAGAGACTCTCTGTTTTAGAGTTCATGTCAAAACCTCCAAAAGAAAACCAAACAACAGTTTAGTTTAACTAGTAAAGAATGTCTGCCTTGAGCATTGTGCTCTTTTAAGATGTATCTACATGGACTCATACTGAAAGCAGGAACATGAAAGATTAGACAGGAAATTTAGGGGGCAGTGAGATTATGTTAATGAGGGAGGAACAACTTGGAAAAGGAGGGTGAGAATGGTTGTACAACTCGAAGAATGTAATCAACGTCGCTGAATTGTACATGTAGAAATTGTAGAATTGGTATGTGTTCTCCTATGTATAGTCTTAACAACAACAAAAATAAAATTAAAAAAACTCTGAAAGAATGATACTGTTCAATAGATAGAGATACAAATACAGATGCAAACATGCGTGTGTGTGTGTTTTGATAACTGTTGGACTGAAAAGTGGCAGTTCCCTAAAGGAGAGATGCAGGACAGAGAAAAAAACAAAAGTAACACCTGTCTACTGCATTTAGGTTACACTAGTATTATTACTTTTGGAAATAAATCTAGTCATTAAAAACCACATAACCTTTGACTCAGTAATTCCTCTCTGTGATAATCTATTTTAAGAAAATAATCCTAATATGGAGTGGGAGAAATTTTATATTCAAGTTGTTGGTTCCAGTGTTATCTACCAAAACTCAAACCAAACCCGTTGCCGTCAAGTTGATTACAACTCATAGCAACCCTATAGAACAGAGTAGAACTGCTCCATAGGGTTTCCAAGGAGCAGCTGGTGGATTCAAACTGCCGACCCTTTGGTTAGCAGCCGAGCTCTTAACCACTGTGCCACCAGGGCTCCAGTGTTATCAATGGTACTGAAAAACTAAAACCTCCTAGTGGTGCCAGTTTGGGAGAAAGGCTGTGGAACACTGGCCCATGGCTAGATGGCAGACCAGCTTTGAGGCCATTGTCACATCACAGTCAGTGGGCCTCTGGGTGTCTGTTATGGATTGAGTTGTGTCCCTCAAAAAGACACGCTGAAGTTCTAACCCCAGTACCTGTGAAGGTGACTTGATTGGAAATAGGGTCTTTGAAGATATTGTCAGTTAACACGAGGTCATAAGGGAGTAGCAGTAGTAGTGGTTGTTGTTGTTTTTGTTAATTGCCTTAGACAGGACATTAAAGTGTTACCCATAAAAGACACTGAAAAATTTGACATCATCAAAATTAGCAACTTCTACTCATCAAAAGACAAAACTAAGAAAATAAAAAGGCGCACCACAAATTAGGAGAAAAATATTCACAAAATGTATATCTTACAAAAGACTCATATCCAGAATATGTAAAGAACTTCTACAAACCAATAATAAAAAGATAAACTATCCACCTTTAAAAGGCCAAAAGACTTGAACAGACATTTCTCAAAGAAGATACATGAATTACCAATAAGCAGATGAAAAGGTGCCTAATATATTTAGTCATCAGGGTAATACAAATTAAAACCACAATGAGTTACCACTTCATATCTTCTGACAAGTGTGGGTTGATGGAATACTACCCAACAATAAAAAGGAATGAGTTATTGCTGTATGTAGCAACATAGATGAATCTTCGAAAACATTTTATGCTGAGTGGAAGAAGCCTTACACAGGAGTATACATTGCATGGTTCCATTTATACAAAGTCCAGGAACAGGAAAAACTAATCTCTAGTGATAGAAATCAGCACAGTGGTTGCCTCTGGGGACTGGAATACTGACTGGAAAGGGGCATCATGGAAATTTCTGGGGTGACGGAATCTTGGTTACATCTTGATTTGAGTGGTGATTACGTGGGTGTTTGGGTTTATCAAAATCCATCAAGCTGTGCATTTAAAATCTGTAGCCTTTAACTGTCTGTAAGATATATCTCTATTTAAAAAAAGAATATAGAAAAAAATTTTAAGCAAAAGAGACTGCCAAGATCTAAAAGACAGATGAATGGAGTAGTGCGTCTATTATGCATGGTGCTTAACTATTTGCAGTGCATTTTCGTATCCATGATCCTGGTATCTAAAGTCCTTTCTGCGGTCTCTACTTTATGACTGAATCTCCTACCATTCTCCCCCTGGATTCCTCTGTTCCAGCCACACTGACCACTCACTGTTCTTCAAACAAACCAGACGTGTTCCCATCTCAGGTCGTTGTACTTGCTGTTCTCTCCGTCTAGACTTCTCTTCTCCCAGAGGCTGACTTGCTTCTTCACTTCCTTGACTCTCTGCTCAAATGGCACCCTATCAGAGAACATCACATATGCCCTTCCTCCTCTCTCTTTCTTCCCTGCTTTATTTTTCTTCATGACCCTTAACACCACCTGACATTGTACATTGGTTTATTGTCCATCTCCCCCACTAGAATGTAAGCTCCAGGAGAGGAGGAGCTTTGTTTTATTCACTGCAGTATCCCTACCACTTGGAATAAAGTGCTCAAGAAACATTTGTTGAATATTTGGTTTCTGTGGGCCCTCACAGAAGCCGTGGAAGATTTTGGGAGACTGTAAAGTTTAAAAAGGCTAATGATTATAAACCGAAGGCCTGACGCATAATAGAGAGGCAGTAAATGTTAAGTTTTGTTTTGTTTTTTCTCTCTCAAATTCTCCTCTAGGGTGTGTAGGGCACGGATTTGTTATTGTCCCCATTTTTTTAAGTCAGGAAAATAAAGTTCTGAGTGGTTTAATGACTTTTCTGAGGTCATACTATAAATGGCAGATATCAGATCTGAGTCTGGGCCTTTTGATCCCAATGGCCCTTAATGCTAACAGCAGACTATGCAATGGAAGGCATGGGAGTTAGCACAGGGGCTACTTTGCTGACCACCGATGGACGCTAGCTGGGCAGACTCCCTTCCCCCAACTCCCACACCCTAGAGACTTATGGCATGATACATTTAGCTCCCTATTAACCTTGTGGGGGAGGAGGGAGGCGTGGTGGGGATACAGATAAGCTAAAGGTCTATGATACAACAAATTACTTAGCCATAGTCTGTGTCACTCACACACAATGATTGAGTGGGACTATGCAAATAAGGTATATGGCTCCCTAACAAAGGGATTGGTCAGTTTTGCCATGCCTCTAGGCTTAAAATGAGCCATCGCAGAGGCAGGAAGGGAGGATCTCACCACCACCAAAAAAGAAGAGACAGGAGCAGAACACATCTTTTGGACCCAGGATCCCTGTGCTGAGAAGCTCCGGGATCCAGGAGACTGAGAGAGAAAGAGAGATGTAACACCCAAGGCAGCGAGAAGCAGCGTCAAAGAAATGGTGGCAGCAGAGGCAGGAGATGGC
This sequence comes from Trichechus manatus latirostris, assembly GCF_000243295.1. Lineage (NCBI taxonomy): Eukaryota > Metazoa > Chordata > Mammalia > Sirenia > Trichechidae > Trichechus > Trichechus manatus. Next base: position 2,638,687 of record NW_004444074.1, read on the forward strand.
AGAGTGGGCTTCCCAGCCCACTGGTGCAAGAAAGCTGAGCACCGTCGGACAGGAGACTTCCTAGTGGCGTAGGGTGCCTCTGAGCACTTGGTGGAGCTAGGTTTGCTGACCCACGGAGCTAGAGCTGAGCGCCTTTGGGCCAAGGCTTCCTGGCGAAGTGGGGTGCCTGTGGGTACTTATCGGCAGAGCTAAAGGAGCTTTGTAACACTTGCCCAAGCAGGGCAGAGGCTGGGGGAGGGGCTCAGGGCCAGAGAGAGACCTACATTCGAGCAAGGCTGAGAAGAAGCTGTCCTGATGGAAGAACCGTATCCTGAGAGTTCCTGAACCTGAATTGTAACCTGTTGCTTCCCTAATAAACCCCATAATTTTGAGTATGGTCTGTGAGTTCTGTGTGGCCATTGCAATGAATTATCTAACTCAGCAGAGAAGTAGAGAGTTCCGTGAGAGGGATGGCTGGTGTCAGAATTGGTAAAGATGGCGGAGAGAGGAGGCATGTCTGACCTCTGTCTCATAGGAATCAGCCTTGGGCTGTTGATCTTGATCCTCCTCCCACCCTGTGAAGTTAGACAAGGAGGTCAGATGTCCCTGCCAAGCCATTTTTGCAAGGTCACAGGTGTTTAATACCTGAACACACCACTTTTTTTCCTATGAAAGCAGGCATATCTTCCCAATTACTTGTGACCTCAGTTACATTCATAGGAATTTTTATGCCGACCATGTACTCCATGGTGGTAGGACATATGAGTTTGTAGCAGAGGGATTAGGGAGCAAGGAGTAGCTCAGGTGATTGAAGTAGCCAACAAGACATTGTACATGTGCTACAAATCTCCCCAAAGTGTAAGATCCCTAACATGAAAAAGAGAAAATCAACGTGAGTGGAATAAATGAAAGCTTCTGTGAGTGGGGGGAGCAGCACTGCTTGGACCCTTTAAGTGTTGATATTGGACCAGTCTCAGTGATCTAGCTGGTAGCACATTACAGGTGGCCTCTCACACCCTCTTAAAAAAAAAAAAAAGCTGCCATTGCGTTGACTCCAACTCATGTCAACCTCATGTATGTCAGAGTAGAACTCTGCTCCATAGGATTCTCAGTGGCTGACTTTTCAGAAGTAGATCACCAAGCCTTTCTTCCGAAGCACCTCTGGGTGGAGTCAAACCTCCAGACTTTCAGTTAATAGCTGAGTGTGTTAACCATTTGTACCACCAGGGATTCCCTCTTAAAAGCAAACTTACTGCTGTCAAATCGATTCCTACTTGTAAGGATGGTATAGGACAGAGTAGAACTGACCTGTAGAGTTTCCAAAGCTGTAAATCTTTATAAAAGCAGACTGCCACATCTCTCTCCCACGGATCAGCTGGTGGTTTTGAACCACTGACCTGAATGCTTAACCACTGTGCCACTGGGGTTCCCCCAGGGCTCCCCCTCTTACTGCCCTCTTCATCCTGAATCATTCATTGTTTTGGCTTCGTAGGGCTACAATAACCAAATACCACAAACTGGGTGGTTATAAAGGGAGCCCTGCTGGTGCAGTGGTTAAGCACTGGGCTGCTAACCAAAAGGTCGGCGGTTTGAACCCGCCTCTAGCTCTGTGAGGTGAAGATGTGGCAGTCTGCTTTTATAAAGATTTCCAGCCTTGGAAATCCTATGGGGCAGTTCTACTCTGTTCTATAGGGTCACTGTGAGTTGGAATCAACTTGGTGACAGTGGGTTTTGTTTTCTTTTTGTTTTGGTGGTTATAAGAACAGATGTTTATTACAGGGCTTCGAACCAATTCATTCTGAATCAAACCCCTGCTGAGAATTTGCATTTCCACCTCAAATATACTGAATCAGAATCTACAGTTTAAGAAGATTCCCAGGTGATTCCTATGTATGATACATTTTGAGACCCACTGCTCTACTAGTGGTTCTCAGAATTGGTCCCCAACCTGCAGCATTGGCATCGTCTGGGAACTTGTTAGAAATGCAAATTCTCAGCAGGGATTGGAACTGGTTCTTGCTTCACTGTTCTGGAGACAAGGAGTCCATCTTCAGGAGTCGGCCATGTTGATTCATTCTGAGGCTTTGAGGGAAAATCTGTTTCATGCCTCTCTCCCAGCTTCTGGTGGCTCTAGGCATTCTGTGGCTTGCAGCTGCAGCGTCACATGGCATGCTTCCTCTGTCTCTCTGTCTGTGTCTCTTCTTCTCTTTAATAAGAACACCAGTGGTATAGGATTAAAATTCACCCTACTCCAGTATGACATCATGGTAAGCTAATTGATAGCACCTTCAGAGAACATATTTCCAAACAAGTTCACGTTCACAGCTATAGGGTTTAAGACTTCAACACACCTTTTTTTGACACAATTCAATCAATAGCACTTGCCCTGACCCATCTGACCTACTCCCCAAGTTGCACTGATGACTTTATTCACTCCTAGGTCGAATGCTCCAGACCTCACTCTCCACCTCAGCCCCATCTGGGATTCATCCCCCAGCAGTACAGTGTCAGCACGTCCCACCTGACCCAGGTTATGGGGGCTTCACTCCCGGTACAGACCCCGAGAGGACATCTGATATCCAATAATGGAAACTCCGAAGTTCAGGAGGCCTCTGCAATGCAGATACAAGGTCATCTTTTTCTAAATCTGAGATTTGTAATATTTAGGTGGAGACATGAACCACTTTTGGAATCTGATCAAAGTTATGGACCCTTTCTCCAGGGAAAAGCATATTCATACAAGTATTCAGGGGGGTCCTGGACCCCATGAAGCCCATCCACAAACTCCAGATTAAGTACATCTGCTTTAAGTAAAAAAGCAACCCTTTTTTCAGAGGCTTTGTTATGTTTCTTACTACATTCCAATGATCAGACGCTTTTCAAGCTTAGGATGATTGGGGGTGTTCCCCACCCCCAATTACAGAGGAGTTTGTTTTGGGAGAAGGCAGTCTAGTGGTAAATGAAGCTTGGGACTTGTCTGGGAGAATGGAGATGAAAAGAATAGCTCAAGTCTCGTGTTTTGCCAGAAGGAGAAGGAACACAGCGTCCTCACGCGCAAGGCTTGTTCTAAACTTAGCCAGCTCCCGTGGTTCCAAAGTTGGCAAAATGAGCTCCTGCCATCCTAATAAACATGCCGTGGTGCAGTGACTCACTGAGACAGCAGCCCCGTGCGGGATGTGGCTGCTTCTAGCCCGCCAGCCAGGGGACAAAGCTGGGCTGAGACCCCTGGCACAGAAGGGACAGCCAGCGCAGAGCTGGAGAGGCTTGCCTGTGGCCGATCTCAGGCTGGCACCACACAGAGAAGGGAACAAAGGCCTGGGGTCTGGCTGGGTGGGGCAGGGGGGTGGGAGCAAGGGGGAGGTATCTGATGAGGTCACACAGCAAGGGAGGGAGACATTCTGATGACTTCATTTGATGGGACATTGCTCATTAAGACATGGAACAAGGGAGACTCACATGGGTCCTACAACCTACCTAAGGAGGATGGCATTCCTGGATGCCAAGGGATTTCCTCTCTGTGACCTCGCACAGCTGAGCATTCATGGAGAGTGACTTCTAGAAAGAGAGATGCTCCTGCCCTGCCCTGCCCTGCTGTGGTTGGGCTGCCTGGTCAGGCTGTGCAGGAGACCTGTGGTCAGCTCAAGGTGCTGCACTCCTGGGGGGCAGACAGTCTGGAGGGATGAATGGACGTGGGATTTACCTGTGGATGGGGTCATGATTCCTATCTCCAAGGAGCTGGTGGGCTCTCCAGAAAGAATATCAGGCTCCCTTCTACAGTGAACACCAGCCATAGACTCAGTGGGGTGGAGCAGGTGGGAGCTGAAGGTTCCTTGCAGAGGTCAGGAAGAGTCTTCATCTGAGCAGCAAAGAGAAGTTGCAGCTAGGAAGGTGAGCAGCCCAGGGCATCAGGGAACAACAGGTCTGAGGGGTGATGGGAGGCCAGGGCAACGGCCCAGGCCAAGGAAGTGAGAGGTAGGCTGAGGCTGGAGGTGCAGGACATTGGCCCTGAATAAGGCAAGAGTGTACAAGCTTGCTCTGAGTGGGGAGTGGCCTCCTCGTACCTGGGTAGGCCAGAGGGTCAAATGAGGGGGGCCCTGCTGGGCATCGTAGCAGAGGGGTTAGTCACATTCCTTGAGGCCCCGAGGAGACTACTAAGGCCAATGGGAGAAGCTCGCAGACATCGATCCAATATAAGGAAGGGCTTCCTGACAGTCACAGCTGTCCAGCGATGGCATGGAACGTAGCGAGTTCCCCAGCACTGGAAGGCTTCAAGCAGATCTGCTTGGTGAGGAGAGTGGAGATCAGGTTCAAGCATCAAAGGGTCATGGCCTTGAAGTCCCTTCCAACGTTGACAGTCTTTGGCTTGGATTCCTCCAGAAGCCTTACTGTGGTAGAAGGGCAAAAATTCATTTCTTCTTTTCCAAAGTGAGTAAGGGAAACCCAGAAAGACTAAGTGCTGCACTCAAGGTCACACAGAAAGGCAGCAGAACTGGGAACAAAACGTGCCAAAGCCCCAGACTTCCCCATCTGGTTTCCCAGACTCCCCTGGCCAGGACAGAGGGCACCTATAGGACAGGTGCAGCACCATCTGCTGCTTTCCAGGTCTGAGGAGCTCAGCTAACTGTCACCCAGGTGTACAGGTGAATGGGGATAAAAATGTGCTACTCAATCGCCCAGCTCTGACTCTGTCCCTGTGCCTGTCAGGAGGGAATACAATTGTGCAGGTCACTTACTGTGGCTCTAGCTATCTTGGCAAAGAAAACATCTTGACGTTGGGGGAGCTCTTCAAGGCCCCCAGGCCACCAGGGGAACCCAGGTGGCCTGGCTCAGATCTTTGTTTCCCAATGTAATTTCCTTAGAACACAATCTCCCATTTCTCCCCCAACCCTAAGCATTCGCTAATCTGCTTTCTGTCTGTATAGATTTCCCTATTCTGCATATTTCATAGAAATGCAATCTATAATATGTTGTCCTTTGTGACTAGTTTCTTTCACTTAGCATAACGTTTTAAAAACTCATTAATGTTATAGCATGTATCAATACTTCGTTCCTTTTTATGGCCATTTTACTCCCACGGAGAGACCTTACCCAGCAGCCTGTGTATGTTAGAGGAAGGAGCACTCTTGTCACATCCAAGAGGACAGATGATGAGGGGTACCAATATTTATTGAATACCTTTCGTGCACCAGTTACCCCTGCTTAGGTACCCACGCCTGAGAGGGCAGGATTTCATTGCCAGCAAGTGGCAGAGCTGAGACACACGCCCAGGATTGGTTCCCAAATGCCTGCACTCTTCTCACGTGCCAGCTCTGCCTTCTGGGAGACAGGAGAACTGGGTTCTAAACTTGCCCTGCCACTTAACTTCCTACGGAACTCTGGCAAGTCCCTTCCTCTCTGTGGGCTACAGCCTCCTGCCTGTTAAATGGATGGGTGGGAGAGGTAAGAAGGACCTTTTCAGAATGGCATAAAGGATGGAAGGATGAATGGTGCTGAGCACAAACTCAGTGTCAAGGATTGAGAGTACAAGAATTCACCAGGTGAATCAGGAGGGCTTCCTGGAGGAGGGGAGAGGTAGGGGTCGGCTTTGCCAGGAATTGTTTGCATTGGGAACCCACCCAGTGAGCCCCGGAGGCAGCAACTCTTGACACCTTGAGGGGAAGCGGTATCTCTAATGAAAGTTTCCCACTTGGAGGTACATCAGATTGTGGTCCCAGGACATCAGCAGGGTGCTGAGCAGCCTCTATACCATTATAAAGCTTATTAAAAGGCAGCACTTCAGAGCTCTGGCTCAGGAATCATACAGGCTGGAATTCTGATGCATCCCCTCCCTAGCTGTGGGATTAAGACCAATCTACCTACCCTTTCCTAGCCTTACCTGTAAGTGGGATTGGCCATATCTGCCTTGTAGCGTGGTTGGGAGGATTGAATAAGAGTAGCTATGGTGAGGAAAGGGAAGCACTTGGATTCGGGTGTCCTGACCCAGGCCACCTGGCTAATAAGAGGCGGGGTCAGGATCAATCCAGGCAGGCTGACTCCAGAGTCATGCTCTGAGCCCTGGGCCATCGCACAAGGAAGTGCTTAGCGACATGGCCATGCCCCTTCTGTCCCTGCTGCCCAGGTTCGTTGCCCCAGTTGGCCGTAGTTAGAATTTGCACCAAATCAATCAACACGTGCAGGCTCGGGGCCAGCCTGTCTGGAGGGGTGATGGGGCCAACAGGACCCCTCCCCAGAGGGTGGGTGACCCCGGCCCAGATTCTTGGTCTCTGCTTAGTCTTCCTTCCCTGCTTTGCTCCGATTTGGCAGCACCGAGAGTTTTAAACCTCTTGCTCATTACTTCCTTCCTCCAGAGGAGAGGCTAGATCATCCACCATCTGGTACCCAAGCTGCCTGGAGCCTGGGAAGGCCTCCTCCCTCCTCCCCAGGCTAGGAGGGTCCAGACAAAGCCCTCCTTCCCATTTTGGGGCCACCCTGGGGCAATGCTTTCTGCAGTGGCTGAGGCTTGACTCTGTTTCCAGGAGTGATTGTTAATAGTAAGCATTCATTGATCCCTCACCGTGTGACAGGCACTGAGCTCAGCGACCCCATGCAGTGTCTCATTTACCCCTCACTGAAGCACTCTGAGAAAACCAAAACCAAACCTATTGCCACAGAGTCAATTTCAACTCATAGGGACCCTATAGGACAGAGTAGAGCTGCCCCCATATGGTTTCCAGGGCTGTAAATCTTTATGGAAGCAGACTGCCACACCTTTCTTCCTTGGAGCAGCTGGCGGGTTCAAACCACGAATCTTTCGGTTAGCAGCCAAGAGCTTTAACCACTGTGCCACCAGGCTCCTCAGCACTCTGAGGTAGGGTGGTTATTATCCCCATTTACAGATGAGAACACTGAGATCTGAATTCACCCAAGACCACCCAGTTAGAATGAAGCAAGAGCTGCCTAGCTCTTGACCATAGGGCGGTTCCCAGAATGCCCATTACGGGAGCACCTTGACCTGAATCGCCAAGGGCTCAGGTGAGGACAGGAAGGGCTCTTCTCTCAAGGAGACACAACAAGAGAGACACAAGCCCAGGTTAAGGTCCCAAGGCTCTCTCCACCTGAGGCGCAGGCAAAGACATTCTCTATGTGCCTGGCAGGGTGCTAGGCATTTTATACACCTTATTTCATCATTAAAGAGTAACACTAGCCCTGAAAGGTAGGTCTATAGACTTTGCCTGTGGCCCTGAGCAAATTCTCTCAGTGTCTCTGGGGGGTGGCACGCACATGGCTGAAAGTGAGGCAGTCAGAGCCACGCCAACAGCTGGAGTCAGTCAAATGCAGCTCTGAGAACTATTGTTTCTATTTGTCCAGCATCCCCTCCCCCGTTCTGCCCCACAACAATCTAGGCATTCCATGCCTGAGGAGGAAGAGGAGAATGGATGGCGGGTGTGTAACTCTGTCACAGAAGGTGGCATGCAGAGAGAAGCAGAGATGAACACAGGAGGGACCCTGAGAGAGTTCAAATCCCACCTGCCCTTCTGTGGACCCACAAATGGCTCCATTTTCCTTAAACTGGCTTGAGTTGGATTTCTGGGGACCTCTGACCAGCTGGAGATAACCTTCACCAGAAACACCTTCTGCCTCCCCAGGCTTTCAGTGTATGTGTCTCTCAGAAACCCCCTCCTCCTTTCAGCAGAAATGGCCTTCTTTTGGCAACATCTTTCCCTTACTCACGCCTGGATTCACAGCAGACTCTAATTTCCATGCCTACTCATTTCCCACCCTTCAGGAAACCTGGCGGAGGCCCCAGCTCAGCCCTGCCCCCTCCCAGCCAAGCAAGCCTGAGGCTGGGGGAACTCAGGTTGCTCCTGGCCGCTCCTTGGACGTGTAGAGCTTAGGGACCAGCTCTGAGAGCACAGTGTCAGATCTGGAAGGGCAGCCTACCCAAGACCCCCGTTTTGGGGACGAGGGAAAAAACTGAGACTGGCAGAAGCCCTGGTTTGCCCACAGCCACAAAGCTGCCTCCACACCGTTGCACGGGCACTCGGGGCAGACACGTCCCGGGAAGGCTTGGGTAGGGAGGCCCAAGGGAAACCTTCCCACCCAGCAGGGACTCCGAGAGCCCTCCAACTGCAAGGTCCTTGGGAAAAGGTAAGAAAAGAGAGAGATGATAAAATGACTCTCATGACTGACCAGCCAGTTGCTGTTGCTGGGATGGGGAAGGACAGGGCTCAGCCCTAGATCTCCCGCCAGGCTCCCTGAAGGGTGGGAAATGAGTCCGTAAGGAAATTGGAATCCACCGTTAATCCAAGCATGAGTAAGGGCAAAAGGTTGCCAAAAAGAGGCTGCTTCACCTCCAAGTAGCAAGATTTGTGAGGGATGCCCAGCGCCAAGAAACCAAAGCCAGAATTACTTGCCCAGTTTGCTGCTGCCCGGCTCTGTGACCTTGAGCAAGCTGCCTGACGTCTTGGGGCTTGGGAATTCCACTCATCACCTAGGACAGATGCATGTTTATTTACCCATTCATTCGTTCATTCATTCATTCCTTCATTTATCCATCCAGCAAGCATTTATCAGCTTCTGCTCCCTTGGAAAGGGATGCGTGTGTGGTGGGAAGAGCTAAGGTTTTGGAGTCAGATTCACCTCTTTTTGGCAACAATGACTTTGGGCGTATCTCTATGTGCCTCAGTTTCCTCATCTAAAAAATGAGGATAAGAATATCTGCCTCACAGGGTGGATGTAAGGGTTAAATTAAACTAGATGATATAAGAGTCCCTAATAAATGCTGAGCACAGAGCTGTCAGTAGACAATAAATGGCAGCCTGAAGACGATGATGATGGTGGTGGTCCATAAAGCAAGCCTTGGCCAGTGCCTCACACAAAAAGGTACTCAAGAAATTGTAGCAGCTAATATTATTGTTGATTATACCCAATAATGTTGATTATTATTATATCTAATAATATCTAATATGTTGATTAATATCTAATAATCATAACACAACTATATATATATATATATATATATATGAAGTGCTTAACATGCTTCCTGACCAAGGCTACTTAAGAAGTGGTTGCTACCAACGCCAAGTCCCAATACCTAGTAGGTGCTGTTTTCTCCCCTTCAGCAGAAGGCTCAGAGCATCCTGACACTGGTGAAGGGTTCGTGGTCATTTGAGATGGAGCAAGGCACCCTCGGGCATCCACAGAATGGTGGATATAGATCCCAGGGTCCTGTGGAGGCCTCCACACAGGGTAGCTCAGAACCCAAATCTCTATCACAGCTGCTGCTGGAGGAGACAGAGCTTTCTAGCAAACCCCAAGGTCAGGCTCCAGATCTTCCACTGCCCATTCCACCCCGCTATGTTTCCCAGCCCAGGAACAAGCTGGACTCTGCTCTCTCTGCCCAACATTTATATTCCCAGCTATTTATAACTCTGGCTTAGAGCAGCCCATGGCTGGGGCTGAATGGGCAGTGATAAATCTGGCCTCCCATCATGTGGGCAGTCCCAGCGGCCTCTGGCACCCACTGGAGCATTTAGTTTCCCACAGTATCTCTGTACCTTTCTTTCTCCTTGCCTGCCTCTCTCTGGTCACTGTCCAGCATCTCAGTAGGTTGGACCACAAGGTTCAGTGAGAGGTCATTTCACCTATCCGGATAGCTCTGTTCTTGGAGCCCCCAGACCATAGGGTCCTGGCCTCAAGGTACTGTGCTTCTCTTTCAAAGCCTCCCCCATGCTAAGTGGGAGGTGGCCCTGACCGTCTGCAGGAAAATGGAGAAGAAGATGAGGAGCAATGTCCCATAGCTTGGAGGGTTGAGTGGTGGAAGGAGCGAGGAAAAGAAGGAGGGCATTATGCAGTCTATAGGGCCAAGGGAGTGGGGTGGAAGGACCAGAAGCCACTGCGGTGTGGAGACAGGGCAGGAACACAGGGGCTGGAATCTCAGATCTGCCACTTCCTGGCTGTGTGCCCTTAACCTCTCTGAGTTCTGTTTCTTCCCCTGTAAAACAAGGAAGATAAGTCCCACCACAGGGTCACGGCGAGAACTGAGGAGATGTTCGAAGAGCTCCTGCAACTCAGTGCCTGACACACACTCACTGTGTCTGTCTTCCATTTAACTCCCCCAAACACTGATCCCTGGTCTGCAGATGGCTGAAAGATCTGAATCCATTGCTCAACATGTTTTTCCAAGGTTTGACCCTTTAAAAGGGATCAACTTGAGGAAGAGGGAATTGGCGTCAAGTTCAGCCGACAGGGGACTCCTCACCTAAACTGCCCTTATTTGGAGTTGGTCTTTCAATCAAGGGCAGCAGCCGTCCATCCCAGCTTGGGGCCGAATGGCCACAGGAACCCAGGCCTGTCAGAGGGAGGCGACCAGGGAGAGTGTGCCTGCGTGAGGAACTCTGAAGGCTCATGGGAGCAAATGTGTCTTAAGGTGAGAGTCCTGGCCCAGGGCTGATCCAAGGACCTCCCACTGGCTACAGTGGACATGGCCTCCAGTGACTTTGTGGTAACGTCAAGACGATAGAATAGCTCCGCCTCAATGGCATAGGTGAAGACAGGACCCTCCCACAGGACGGGAGCAGGAGGGAAGAAAAATGGCGGCCCAAGGGGCCAGTATGAAGCCCAGCTAGGGAGCCTAGGAATCACAGAGGGACTTGGTGAAGGGAGTTGGTGGTTGTTGTTAGTTGCTGTCATGTCAATTCCAACTCATGGTGACCCCATGTGTGCAGACTACAACTGTACTCTACAGGGTTTTCAAGGCTGTGATCTTTCAAAAGCAGATCACCAGGCCTTATTTCCAAGGCATCTCTGTGTGGATTTGGACTGCCAACTTTTTGGTTAGTAGTCCAATGCTTAATGATTTGCACCAGCAGTGCCAGAGCCTAAGATATCCTGATCGCTGCCCTTACTGCGCCCCCTCCTGGCTGGGAGGCCTGAACTAGCTGGTTGGCCCAGGCTGATGGATCAAGTAGATTACATTTCCCATTACACTCTGGAAGAGCAGGTGAGGGGTGAGGCAAATCGGGAGGGGGCTAGATTTCAAATGTACTCTAAATAATCCCCAGGTTGCCTTTTCATGTGTCTCCTTGGGGACCCGACTTCCCTGTGAGCTCTGGGAGGGAAGGACTGGATCTAGCTTGTGCAGAGTGGTTTCCCAGGGCCCATGACAGAGGCTAGAGTGCTCAGGAGTGAATGAATGAATAAATGATGAAGGGGGATGACTTTCAGGGAGCAACTGCCAGGTATGGGTAGAGGAACAAGACTGAGAAGACAACATTGGTCTGTAGCCCCCAGCCCTCCCCACATCAGGCCAAGCTACAGCTTGGGGTGCCATAGGCAGCTAGGTATAGGGCGAGGAGCATCCCGGCTCTGCTACCTACAGGCTGGGTGACCTTGAGCTCCTAGCTGAACCTCTCTGAACCTCACATTCCCCACCTATCAAAAGGAGACCCTAAGGTGATCTAGGCAGAGGGTTTTCATTTATTTACTTACATCCTTTTAATTTATTTAATTTTCAGTGTATTAAATGGGACAATATATTAAAAATTAAATAAATTAAAAGGCTATAACATGGTCAGTGCTCAATACATGGGCATTTCCTTGGCAAGGCAGGGATGGGCAGGCAGAGAATCATCGCCCCGCCCCAACACCCTTCCCAGCCTTGTCTTCCTGTTGCAATGTGTTGCCAGTTCCCCCAAAAGAGTCTGGCAGCCCTGCGCTGGCTGCTGGCTGCTAGCTGCTGGCCTGCATCCAGGTCCAAACTAGAAACGGGAACCGCCCCAACCAGCAGCAACCACTCACTTTCTTCCTCCCTCCCCATTCTCACACACCAGCCCCCTATAACCACCCTCCATTCCTTTTCTTCTTCCTTCAGTGGCTTCCCCGCCTCTCTTTGTCTCCGTTCTAGAAACCGTTCCAGCCTGCTGGAGAAAAAAAAAAAATGGAAAACACCTCATCCATCTTCTATTATGGGCATGCTCACAGCCCCCTCCTCTGGGACCCTCTAGACTCTGAGAAACTCTCCAACCCCTGCACCCAGCTGAGAGCCCAGCCTGACTCCACACCCTTTTCACGAGACTCACCCTATGAGGGGAATGGGCACTTCAGCAGAAATCAAATACCATTTATTCAGGAAGCAGAACTCAGGGGAGATGGCTTGGCTCCCCAGCTCTGCTACAGACCTTTCTGGGCTTGGGAATTTTCTTCCACAAAACGTGGACCTGCTCTTCCCACCCTGGGCACCTATGCTGAGATGACAGAAGAAGCCCTTCCCAACCAGGGCTGACATCCCCAGGGTCTTGGGCTCAGGTTCCTGCTGTGTCCTCCTTCTTAGAAAAATACCTAGGGTGGCATCCCCACTGCGACCATTCCCTTACCTCGGGCTGAGGAAAAACTCACCAAGTCTCACTGAATGAGTGCTTACTATCTATCAGGCACTATGCTTAGAACTTTACATGAATTATCTCATATAATCTTCACCATAAGCTTTTGAGGGCAATGTTATTATTCCCCACATTTTACAGATGAGAAAACTAGCACAGAAACATTAAGTAACTTGCCCAAGTTCACATATATATCAGACACTGGATTTGAACACAGGCCTCTGACTTCAAAGTTGATGCACTTTGATCAACACCCTTTCTTAGGACAGAAAATGTACAAACCAAAATTATTTTAAGGTAATAAATAAAATCCTCCTCTTAATCTGGATGGAGTTTATGCTAGGGGAAAGTTAGAGGCTCTGGCAGCCTCCACCGTTACTATCTGCCTACTAAGAAGTTCGAGATAAACAAAGTGTGGTATATACATAAAATGGAATACTATTCAGCTATAAAGAGAAATGAAGTCTGATGCAGGCCACTACATGGATGAACCCTGAAAACATCATGCTGAACAAAATGTCAGTCACAAAAGGACAAACATTGTATGATTTCACATATATGAGAAAAGCAAATACATACAGACCAAAGATTATAGTGGTTACCAGGGACAGAAGGAGAGAGGAAAGGGGGACTTTTGGCTTAGGGAGCATTGAGGTTATGTTAATGGTTGTGGAATGATTTGGAAAAGGATAGCAAGAAAAGTTGCACAACTTGAAGAATGTAATCCATGTTACTGAATTGTACGTGTAGAAATTGTTGAGATGGTATATGCTTTGCTATGCATGTTTTCACCCCAATAAAATAAAACAAGAAATAAATTTAAAAAGAAGCTCTGAGACTTTCAGCTGATAAATAAGGGGTAGGAGACAGTTCAGTATAATAAAAAGTACTTGTAGGTGCTGGAGTTGGTTAGGCCTGGGTTTCAGTGCCAGCTCTGGGTGGCCCTGAGCCAGTGATGTCACTCTAGGCCTCAGTTTTGGGTTTTTTCTTCCAGTCTACCAAATAAGATCCTACTGAACCAGCTCTCCCAGAGATAACAATTCTTGACAAAAAAAAAGTAAAATAAATGACCTCAGGTAGTAGACAGTGAATAACAGCAAGAAGACTCCGGAGGGGAGTCAACACTTGGAAGAAGGGAGAGGCATGGGGGAGTTACCCATCCAGACAGAGGGAGCCCCAGATCGTGCATGTAAATTCTACTCAAATCTCTGGCTGACCCTGAACTGCATTTGCATGGCAAAGACTTCACCTGAGGAAGAACTGTGCTGAGATCTGAGGTGCTGTCCAGGGGCAGAGTTTGTCACTAATTGTCTAATAAAACAGAAACAACACTTTTCAGAGTAATATAGTGAAATCCAGAGTCCCCACAACGTCTCTAAGTGGGACTCACACAGGCATACCTCACAGAGCTGCCATGTGATTGATAGAGATGCTGTGGTGGCTGCTAGGCCTCTGAATACAACCAATGGAGGATGAGGAGGGAGAGGATACTGGCCAGTCACATGGAGGGGCATTCTGTTCATTCAGACAACTTCCAGAACCCATGCTTGACCCTCCCTGCCTGGCTCCTTCCTGCTTCCTGACCCTTGTCTCTTCCCTCTGTTCCAGCCCTCCCTCTCCTCTTAAGCAGGCTTCCTTCCAGAAAGGGCAGACCGGACCCAAATAATTATATGGGGTTTATTTTGATATGCAACATAGTGAGGTCCTCAGTCCCCTTCGGCACTACTCGGCTGGCTGGTTGTGCCAGCCTCCCCACCTCACATCAGCCCTACACACAAACCCCTGTTTGGCCTGGCCAGGCTTCATGGTCTTCAGGGACAGGAATAAAGTGGTGAGAGAGGCTGGCAGCAAGTGGGGGAGCCCCTGAACCCTCCTCCCTCTGCACTCCCCTTTGCTCCTGAGGTCCCAGCCCCCAGCATAGCTCTCTGCAGTGGTCTCCTCTGCAGCCATCAGAATTAACAGGGGCAATGTATTCGTTCATTCAGTATTATACACCTACTACACATCAGGAGGAGTCCTTGCATGATGTAAGCGGTTAAGTGAACAGCTACTAACTGAAAGGTTGGCTGTTCGAACCCACCCAGGGGCATCTCGAAAGAAAGCCCTGGTAATCTGCTCCCAAAAGGTCACAGCCATGAAGACCCTATGGAGCACAGTTCTACTCTGACACACATGGCATCACCATGAGTCAGAATCAACTCAATGGTAACTGGTTTTTATGCACAAGGTGCTGGGAATACAGAAATAGGAAACCTGCCCCTGCCCTCAGGAGGATCCCATTCTGATTGGGAGACAGACCCTTTCTGCAGTTAGTGTATACCGCATAGGCTGTTGTATGGCAATGATAAGCACGGGATGCTGTGTGAACAGAGAAGAAGGGCCTGGGGCAAGGCCTGCTGGGAGAGATGGCACCTGAGATGAATCTTCAAAGCTGAGTAGAAATTAGCTAGGTGAAGAAGGTGAGCAGGGGATTCAGAAAAAGTGATCCATGTACGAAAAGGCTCAGAGGCAAGAGAGCTGAAGCCCACACCTCTGGGAAAATGTAGGGACCACACAGTGGCTGGAGCTTGGCATGTGAGGGGAGAAGGGTCAGGGACACGCAGACATCCAGCTGGTCCTTCCGTCTCTGTGTGGCCCCCTCTAATCACAGGGAGGCCCCTGGACAGTTATTATTGATAGAAGGTTCTTCCCTTGATTCAGGCCTGACCCTCCTAGGTTTAGATTTGCCCTGAGGTTCTTGTCACACAGAATAAATTGAATCCTTTGTTCTCACAACGGCCTTCAAGTGTTTGTAGACAGTGTTCATCCTCCCTCCCAGGCTTCTCTCCTCCAGGCCCAGGGCCCTAATCTAATATTTACTGACAACCCCTATGTAGAAACTGGGACTCAGAGAGGTGAAGTAACTTGCCCAAGTTCACACAGCTAAGAAGTGAAAAAGCCCAGTTGTCTAGGTCTTTCTATGGCACTGTGCTACAAGCAGCCCTTTGTTAACGCTCTCTACTCCTTTACCAAGTGATTGAAATAAATTCAGCAGGGGGATACTGAGCAGAAATTGTCCTGGATGGGAAGTGGAGGGCAGGGCAGGGCAGGCAGGAACCGGACTCAGGCCTGTGGAGAAGGCCCCACTGCCCCAGGCACAGGGACAGAATGCCAGACAGGCGTCCGGATGGCTCTCAGTCACCAGACTGTCTTGTGCTTTTCCTGGCTGTTCTGTCTGCCCCCCAGCCAGCAGGAGGGATGGCTGTAGCAGGCAGAAGGGGGGGCCCCCGGGGGAGAGGCCAGCAGTCTCTGGTCCCCATCCTATTTGCAATGAGCCCTGGGCGGGTCGCAGCATTGCTCTGCAAGACGCTCTGGATCTCAGCTGCTGCTGAACTGACCTCATCTGTAAAGCAGCAGCTCGGTTTGGAGCCGAATGATCCTTGGCAAGGGCTGGAATGGCTGAGAAAGAGAGGAATTTTCCTCAAAGGAAAGATAGAGGAAGACTCTCCAGGCAAAGAGCGCAGCCCTTTTCTTTTTCAAGGCCACTGACTCAAGCCCAGTTAGTGGAAACGACAGCCCTGACACCACATGATTTAAAAGAAAGGACAACTCGAGGGTCTTTCCTGTCTCTGAAGCCTCTTGTGGGGGCAGTGCAGCTGCTTGAAGCCAAGCGGACCTGGATTCAACTCTTAGCTCTGCCATTTACCAGTAATGTGGCCTTAAGTGTCACATAACTTCCATGTGCCTTATCCCCCTACCTACAAAGAAGGGAGGACTCCCTGGATAGAGTAAATGGTTAAGCACTTGGCTACCAACTGGAAAGTTGTCAATTTAAATCCATCCAGAGGTGCCTCAGAAGAAAGACCTGGTGATCTACCTCTGAAAGATCAGCCATTGAAAACCCTGTGGAGCACAGTTCTACTCTAACACATGTTGGGTCACCGTGAGTCCGAATCGACTCAACAGCAACTAACAACAACAATTCACCCGTTTAAAGTGTATATTTCAAATGATTTTAGTACATTCACAAAGTTGTGCAACCATCACCACAATCAATTTTAGGACATTTTCCTCATTCTAAAAAGACTCTGTACCCTTTAGCTACCACCTCTTATCCCCTCTCCCCATATCCCCAAGCCCTAGGCAACCACTAATCTACTTTCTGTCTTGATAGATTTGCCTATTCTGCACATTTCATATAAATGGAATCATCTATGGTCTATGTTTTCAAGGTTCATCCATATTGTAGCATGCTTCAGAACTTCATTTCTTTTTATGGCTTAACAATATTCCATTGTACAGATATACCATATTTTGTTTATCCATTCATCAGTTGGTAGACATTTGGATTGTTTCTACCTTTTGGCAATTACAAATAATGCTGCTAAGAACAATTGTGTGCAAATTTTTGAGTGGGCATATGTTTTTATTTCTCTAGGATATATATTTTCTCCAGAAGTGGAATTGCTGAGTCATATGGCAGCTCTATGCTGAACCTTTTGAGGAACTGCCAGACTGTTTTCCAAAGCAGCTGCACCATTCCTGCTAGCAGTGTACGAGGATTCCAGTTTCTCCATATCCTTGTCAGCACTTGTTATTGTCAGTCTTTTTGATTATGGCCATCCCTAGTGGGTGTGAAGTGGTATCTCATTGTGGTTTTTATTTGCATTTCCTTGATGGCTGAAGACATCGAGGATCTTTTCATGTGCTTGTTGGTCATTTATATATCTTCTTTGGATCTATGTCTATTCATTTCTTTGAAAATACTTTGCCCATTATTAAAAATTGGGTTGTCTTTTTATTATTGAGTTGTAAAGTTCTTGGTATATTCTAGATACAAGGCCTTTATCAAATATATGATTTTCCAATGTTTTCTTCCATCCTGGGGCTTGTCTTTTCACTTTTTTGATAGTGTCACTGGAGCACAAGATAAACCACAGCATAGATAAACCCCACAAACATAGCACTGAGTAAAAGAAGTCAGACCCAAAAGAGTATAAATGATATTATTGTATTATAAAAGCACAAAAACAGATAAAATTAATGGTGGTAAGAGTCAGATTAATGGCTGCCCTTGCGGGAGTGACTGGGGACAGGGCACAGGGGGTGTTTAAGTTCTCTTTCTAGATCTGGGTGCTGCTTACATGGATGTATTCATTTTGAAAATTCACCAAACTGTACACTTACGATTTGTAGATTTTTTGGCCTTTATGTTATAATAAGATTTACAGAACAAAACGAAATAAGCAGAAACTGGGTGTGATGCTGTAGTCAGGGGTGGGGTCGAGATGAGTCTCATTCACAGTAGTCCAGGCTGAGAGTTCCTTTTATGTGTGGTTTGGCAGACTCCAGACAGACAGGGGTGGGCACTTAAAGTGATGGGGCCCTGCTAGGCAAATGTGTGGAAGGTGAAGAGCAAATTAATTAGTGAAATCCTTCCTTGCTTCCTTCCTTCTTTCTATCTTTCCTCTTCCCCGCCTCCTTCCCTTTCTTCCTTCCTTTCTCCCTTTTTCCTTCCTCCCTTCCTTCATTTATTCATTCTTTCATTCATTTATACTTTCAGCCCCCATTTATCAAACACCTGCATCAGCCAAGCCCTAGGGAACCACTAGTTGCCATCCAGTAGACTCTGACTCATGACAACCCAATGTGTGTAAGAGTAGAACTGTGCGCCATAGGATTTTCAGTGGCTGAAATTTTAGAAGTAGATAGCTAGGCCTTTCTTTCGTGGTGCCCGTGGACTCGAACCTCAGCCTCTCTTTCAGTTAGCAGCCGAGGTTAACCGTTTGCACCACCCAGGGACTCCTAAGCTCTGGGTACACAAAGCTAAATCACTTACAGCCCCCACCCTCAAGGAACTCACACAATGTCACTGGTGTGGGACACAGATCCATAAACAATTCAGTCCAATCTAGAGGGAAAGGGACCTTGATAGGCGCCTGCCCAGGGAACAACTTGGTCAGATCAGGCTCGTTGGGGGCCAGGGCAGGGAAGTGGGCATCAGGAGGTATTATCTTCTCAAAGGAGGTGAGGTAGGATCAGGGGTCTTAGGCAGTTTCTGATCAGGCTGGCTACAGAGGGAGGATGCTCCTGGCAAAGGGAACAGCCAGCCAGCCCTCCCCCCACCCTTACAGCTAAATGCACGTAATTAGGAGGCAAGTCTAAAAAGAAGGGAGCCTATCAAGAACCAAAGAGAAGGGGCCTGGGGATGATGCCATGGTTTTAGATGATGCAGGCTACTGTGTTCTTAACTGCTGGCTGGATCTGGATCCAAAGTGATCCTGGTACCAGGAGGCTGAGATGATTTCTCAAGGAGTTAGCTTCTTTCGAGTCTCCCCTGTGGAATGCAGAGATGGACCAAATCAGGAGTCTCAGGCAGACAAAGCAAATGTGCAAATCTGGCTGGGTGTGATGCAGTAGGGAGTCGTGGGGTCTGTGACCCTTGAGCTATTGTGAACTGTCTACAGGTACTCAGATTCTGTCGTTTTCAAAATGTTGTTCAGGCCAAACAGAACAATCTGGTCGGTGGGTCCTAGTCTGCCCTTGGAACAGTCTGCAGCCTCTGCACGAGCTTATCTCAAAAGTATCTCCAAATTTAAAAAGAACGAGCTCTGTAATTTACTGTGTGGATGATGGGGTCCTAGCTCGAGAGCTGTGGTCACATGAGGTGATGCATCCTCTGCGAGGGTTCCCCTCCTCTCCTGATGAAGCCTCTTAGGGAACAGGGCCACCCCTGTGAGCCTTTCCACAGCTTTCCCTGACCCTCAGAAGCAGAACTCAGGTTGATTTCTTCACTGTGGAAAAATACTGGGAATCCTAACAGATCTTGATCCAAGTTCTGGAAAATTCCAGGCGGCCAAGAGGCTTGGATGCACAGTTATCCCATGAATGGGGCGGGAAGACCTGTGGGGCATGCAGCAGGAGACCACCTTCTTCTCTGTGAGCACCTACTATGTGCCAGGCAGTGAGCTGAACCCTTAGCTCACGTAAGCCTCGTAACAACGCCTGAGGATGTTTATTATGATTATCCCCATTGCAGAAATGATGGTTCGTGACTACCAAGGGTAGGTCTGCCTTGCTCTCTCTTGGATCTTCTGTCATGAGGATGCTCAAGCAGCTCTATAGAACAGCCCATATGACAAGGGACTGAGGCCTCCTGTCAACAGCCAGGGGAGTGAGCCATCGTGGAAGTGGATCCTGCAGCCCCAGTCAAACCTTCAGTTAACTTGACTGCAGCCTCACTAGAGATCCTGAGCCACAACCACCCAGTTAAGCCACTTCTGGTTTCTTGACCCACAGAAACTGTGAGAGATAAAAACTAATCTACTAGGTAGGGGGATGATTTGTTGCATAGAGATCGATAACTAATACAGGTTTCTTTTCAATGTTCAGGAGGTCAGGACAGGTACTTTTGCAGCTCACACATATTGTCGCTTATCTGCTGGCTCACCGTGTTGTCTTGGGGCAGCCGCTAGGCCTGCCACTGCTCTACCTTCCCTGGCTCTTTCTTTAGCTTCTCTGCCTCACGGGTCGGCTGTGTGTTTAGCACCACAACAAAGAGTGTCAGCTTCTCCTGCACGACACCCACACCTTCAAGGTCAGGGGCAACAAGAACTTGCACGGCTTTCAGACTGTCCTCGAGGGTTTCAGGGGAAGTTTGTGGGCTCCAGCTCACCCTTCCTCCCCCTGACTTTACATCCATCTTCCCTTCCCAACTGCCTGCCCTGTTGATGTAAAGCTCCAGCACCAGATGAGAAAACAACAGCTTTGCAGAGACTGTTTACGCAAGTAATTGTATAAAAGCAAATCCCTGGAGCAAATCCCTTTATATATCTGATAGTGGCTCTGCTTCTCTGATTGAACCCTGACTGACACATCCCTTCAAGCCTCAGAGGGCACAGAGGCAGAGCACACGACGTATTATTCAGCTTTGAGAAAGGTGAGGGCGTTGTCCCATGTGGTCCTTGCTCCCAGTCTTGTTGCAGAGTCTGGCCTGAGCCCCACCCAGGAGAAGTGCCAGACCCTGTTCCAGAACCTAAATGGAGTCATCAGACCTAGATCTAGAATCCCCACTCAGCAGTTTCTGGCCACGTGACCTTGGGCAAGTCACTTCAGCTCAGTTTCTTCCACTGTAAAATGGGGATTTAATGCCAATTTAGTAGGATTACTGACACTAGATAAGGTGTGTGAGCCCTGGGCACACAGGGACCACCTAATAAATAGTGGCAGTTATTATGATGTGACCTCATGGCTCAAGGCCGGCTGATTAGGGCTGAGATAGGGAAACCCTTGCACTTTTCATGTTCCTCCAGTTCCCTTTTGTGAAATTGGGTGACTAATCCCTATCCCTACCCTTTTGGGGATGTTGAAAGGACAAAAACAGGAATCGATAGGAGCAAAGTTCTTAAAACTTGCTATCACAAAGCAAGGGTCTCCAATGACAGTTGGATGGATGGCTAGAGCTGGAATAGACCTTAGAGGTCATCTCTTTCAGTATCCTCAACTTCTTTGTGAAGAACAACCATTTTTAATAGCCCTCAAACCTTGAGTGTGTGGCCAGAGGAAGTTGAGCCTAAGACTGGGAGGGGAGAAGGTTGGCAGACCAGTTACCAGAAGAAGAGAGAGTAGGAGGTTTAGGAAGAGAAGCTCCATCTAGCTGCTCTCTCTACATAACTATTTATGTATCTATTTATTTGTGTATATATGCATTCATCTATCTATATAGCTAGTTATTTACTAAACATTATATAGCACTTACTAAGTGCCAGGTACTGTGCTAGGCAGTTTGTTACCATTGTTAAAAAAAAAAAAAAAGTTGTTTCGAGTCAATTCCTACTCATGGCAACCCCATGTGTTTCAAAGTAGACTATAGGGTTTTTTTTTTTGTTTTTTTTTTTTTTTGCTGCAATCTTTACAAAAACAGATCACCAGGCCTTTCTTCCACAGCACTATTGGGTGGGTTTGGACCGCCAACCTTTAAGTTAATAGTCAAGAACAAATCATTTCTGCCACCCAGGGACCTTATCATTTGTTCAGCACCTAACATAACAATTTGCACATGTGGCTCCATTTGATTCGCCCAGTAATCCTGCAAAGTCGTTGTTATTGTCATCATTCTGAGACAAGGAAACTGTGACTCAGAGACTTGCACAATGTCACAAAGTAAGCAAATGGGGGAGCTGGGATTCTAATTGAGTTTTGTGAGATGCCAAAGCCCACACGCCTCCCACTACTGCTGGGTATGCTAGAAATTCAGGCAGGGCCGAGGTTGCCATGGGTGGAAAGATTCAACCAGTTTGGAGAGCTAAAGTTAATGGTTTACAAAGTTCTTCAACACCTAAGAAAGACTATAGGACCTACTAGCAGAGTTGAGAATCCCTTTCCCACTTTCTTCATATTAAAGATGAAGAAACCGGGACTTGTGAAGTTAAGACAGTTGCCTAGATCCCACCTGGCCCTTTCAATATTCAACACTCTTTATAGGAATACTCCTATCTTTCCCCAAAAGGGTACAGCAAATCAGAGAGATCAAACGTTCTTTAAGCTCCTACCATGAGCTAGGTGAGTCTTAGGTGGTGTAAACGGTTAAGCACTTGGCTACTAACCAAAAGATTGGCAGTTCAAACCCACCCAGAGGCACCTCAGAAAAAAAGCCTAGTGATCTGCTTCCAAAGCTCACAGCCATGAAAACCTTATGGAACAGAATTCCACTCTGATACACATGGGGTCACCACGAGTTGGAGTCCGCTCAATAGCAACTGTTTTTTGTGTGTGTGCCAGGCACTGTAACACATTACCTTGCAACCACTCTGAGAAGGAAATGTCTTCACTCCCATTTTATAGCTGAAGAAACTGAGGTTCAAAACAGGGCTTTGAACCAGTTACCAGCTAATACATTAACCGCGTGCACCACCCAGGGACTCGTGCAAATAGACACTCAAGAACCTTCCCCTACAACCTTCCAGTCACGCTCTGACAGGCCTCAATCTTAGAGTAAAATCAGCCTAGGCAATAATATTAGCTAAATCAAAAACCAAACCAAACCCAGTGCCATCAAGTAGATTCCAACTCATAGCGACCCTACAAGACAGAGTAGAACTGCCCCATACGGTTTCCAAGGAGCACCTGGTGGATTCGAACTGCCGACCTTTTGGTTAGCAGCCATAGCTCTTAACCACTGCACCACCATGGTTTCCAATATTAGCTAACATTCATTCAAAGGAGCCCTGGTGGCTCAGTGGTTAAGTACTCAGCTGCTGACTGAAAGGTTGGCAGTCCAAACCCACCAGCCACTCCTCGGGAGACATATGTGGCAGTCTGCTTCTGTGAAGATTACAGCCCTGGAAACCCTATGGAGCTGTTCTAATCTGTCCTACAGGGTCATTATAAATTGGGATTGACTTGACAGCAAAGGGTTTGGGTTTTTTGTTTTTAACATTCATTCATTCAACAATTATTTTTTTGGGTTCCTACTTTCTGCCAGACCCTGTGTTAGGTGATAGAGAAGTAGCAGTGAGCAAAGAAAGACAAAAACAGAGTCCCTGCTTTCGTGGAACCCAAGTTCTGACGGGCTATTGGGTGCCTACTATGTATGCGTTTATCTAATACAATTTAACAGTGAATTCTTTTTTATATGTTGTTGAATTCTATCAGCTGGAATTTTGCTGAGGATTTTTATGTTTATGTTCATGAGGGAGATTGGTCTGTAATTTTCTTTTTTTGTGGTGTCTTTACCTGGTTTTGGTATCAGGGTTATGCTGGCTTCATAGAATGAGTTTG
>NW_004444074.1:2661882-2743216 GCF_000243295.1 Trichechus manatus latirostris
GGTTTATTTAGTTGTTCTACCTCTGTTTGTGTTAGTTTAGGTAGATAGTGTGTTTCTAGAAATTTTTCCACTTCCTCTAGGTTTTCAAATTTGTTGGAGTACAATTTTTCATAGTATTAGGTTATGATTCTTTTAATTTCAGTTGGGTCTGTTGTGATATCGCCCATTTCATTTCTTATTTGGGTTATTTGCTTCCTCTCCTGTTTTTCTTTTGTCAGTTTGGCCAATGGCTTGTTGATCTTTTCAAAGAAACAGCTTTTTGTCTTGTTGACTCTTTCAATTGTTTTTGAACTCTCTATTTCATTTATTTCTGCTCTAATTTTTATTATTTCCTTTCTTCTGGTGCCCGTGGGCTTAACACAATAATTCTTTGAGGTAGACACTACTACTACATCCATTTTACAGATAAGGAAATTGAGGCACTGAGAAGTTAGATAACTTGCCTAATAATAATGGTAATAACCACTGTCTATTGAGGACCAAGCATTTTGCAGTCACTATCCGGGTAGTAGCACGGGGGAAGTGAAGCGGTCTGAGCTGGGCCAGGTCTGGGTTTGAGCCCCAGCTGACTATTTGCCTTCACATTATTCCTTCCATGCATCCTAAAGGAACACACTCTTAGGTGACTCTAGGTCTTGTGAAATATCTGAAATATCCCGGCTGGAGTGAGTTTTCCTGCCTCCCTGAAATCTAGGAGGGAAAGCAGAGGAGAAAGGACCACTCTGCTGAAGCCAGAGGTGCCTCAGGTGCATGCAAGGGCGAGGGGCACCTACCCACAAACTGGGTCAGCTCCTGACAGGGGGCAGAGCCTGGAATGTGAGCGCCGCCCTATAACTGCAGATTGCACTTGCTTCCCAGATGGAGCCCAAGCTGCCCTCAGCTCCTGGAGATTCCAAGGTGTGACCACATTTCAGGGCCCACAGATAATCAAACTCTAGGGAATATTGTCTGCAAACTCGAAACGGGGTAGGGTGGGGCAGGGTACGAGGAGAATAAAGTTGACCGCGCGTCTGTGGAAAAACCACTGGCCTGTGGGGTCAAGAGTCCTGAATGCCCGTCCCCCATTTCCCAGGATCAAGACAACCTCCCCAGGCTCCCCGACCTGTGACTGTGAGGGGTCTGACTCGCGAGCCTCCTGGGCAGCTAGTGGAGAAGTGCAGGGTCAGAGGCCGTTCTCTGCCCTCCCGGCTCCTGGCCGAACCCCAGGGAGTCGGGTGCGGCCGCCGAAGGAATCCTGCTCCCGAGCGCGGGAAGAAGGCGCTGCGGGCTCCGGCGCTGCGGGCTCCTGCGCCCTCTGTGGGCGGAGAAGCGCCGCGCAGCCCCGCTTCCCTACCTGGCAGCTGCCCGGGCCGGGCCACGTTGGGGGCAGGATTATGTCACTGCGGAGAAAGGAAATGAGTCACCACTCCCCTGGGCTGTGGGGCGGCTCGGGGCGAGTATGGAGACTCGGCCACAGGAACCCGGGACAATAGAGGGAAGTGAGAGGAATGTGGGCCTGGCTGCAGCAGCGCTGTCCCCTCCTCAGCCCCTGATCATGGACCCTGCAGAGGGAAGGAGGTCGGGTGCCGAGGTCGGGGGCGCTGGGCGGGCACAGATGTGTCGGACAGAGGCCAGAACTCCGGCGGGAGTGGGTGGGGGCGTAGCTTGAAGGAGGATGGGGGCCCCAGGGTGTCCCAGCCTGAGGAACACCCCAGGTCATCCTTCCAACACCCTAACCTGACCCCTCAGTGACTCCCCCCTTGCCCTTAGCACAGTGCTCTAATTTGGCTGAGCTTCAGAATAACCCAGGGGCTTGTTAAAACCCAGATCCCTGGGCCCCACCCCAGAGATTTTGATTCAGTAAGTCAGAGCCGGGGCTCCACGGATTTGCATTTTTAACAAACTGGTAAAAGGTGACCCAAGGCAGCAGTCCTTAGCTGCTTTTCTGAGTAGCACCACCTTAGAACAAATTCAAGCTCCTTAGCTGGCCTGTGACAGGACTTCTCTTAAGTGGTTCCACCAGCCTCCCCTCTCCTCACTTCCTATTCCCTCCACACGTGTTCTAGGAAGACTCAGCTACCTGCTTTTTGTTGTTTCTCTCCTCTGTGTTTGCACAGATGGTTTCCTTTGACTGGAACACCCCCGCCCTCCTTTCCTCCCTACACACACTCTATTGCTGCCCAAACTGGCTGACTCCCATGACCCTTTAAAGTCTTCTCCTGGAGTCCTCTGACCACCTGCTTCCCGTCTCCCTTTGGAATGGACCAGCCTCCTTATTTGCTCCTGCTGTAGCCAATACAGAGTCCTTGGGTGGTGCAGTTAATGAGCCAGGCAGCTAACTAAAGGTTGAAGGCTGGAGTCCACCTAGAGGTACCTCTCAGGAAAGGCCCGGAGATTTGCTTCCAAAAACTTAGTTATTGAAAACCCTACGGAGCCCAGTTCTACTCTGACACATATGGGATTGCCATGAGTTGGAACTGATTCCATAACGACTGGTTGGTACCTAATACCACGAGGAATGCATATTCCACACTAAAGAGATTTTTGTTAGTTAATTTACACATTAATTTTGCTACTAGACAGTGAACTCCTTGAGGGTGGGAAACCACTCCATTTTGTGTCCTCTACTCTTCTTGGCTGAAAGCAGAGAATAGTAGAAACATGTTTACTTGTGTTTTATTGACTATGCAAGGGCATTCGACTGTGTGGCTCATAATAAATTATGGATAACATTGCCAAGAACGGGAATTCCAGAACACTTAATTGTGCCCACGAGGAACCTGTACACAGACCAAGAGGGAGTTGTTCAAACAAAACAAGGGGATACTTCCTAGTTTAAAGTCAGGAAAGGTGGGCATCAGGGTTGTATCTTTTCACCATACTTATTTAATCTGAATGCTGAGCAAATAGTCCAAGAAGCTGGACTATATGAAGAAGAATGGGGCATCAGGTTTGGAGGAAGACTCTTTAACAACCTGAGATATGCAGATAATACAACCTTGAAAGTAAAGAGGACTTGAAGCACTTACTGATGAAGATCAAAAACCACAGCCTTCAGTATGGGCTGCGTCTCAACATAAAGAAAACAAAAATCCTCACAACTGGGCCAATAAGCATCATGATAAATGGAGAAAAGATTGACGTTGTCAAGGATTTCATTTTATTTGGATCCATAATCAATGCCCACGGAAGCAGAAGCCAAGAAATCAAATGATGTATTGCATTAGGCAAATCTGCTGCAAAAGACCTCTTCAAAGTGTTGAAAAACAAAGATGTCACTTTGAGGACTGACCCAAGCCAAGGTATTTTCAATCGCCTAACAAGCACGTGAAAGCTGGACAACAAATAAGGAAGACTGAAGAAGAATTAATGCCTTTGAATTACAGTGTGGGCAAAGAATATTGAACATACCATGGACTGTCAGAAGAATGAACAAATCTGTCTTGGAAGAAGTACAGGCAGAATGCTTCTTAGAAGCAAGGACTTCATCTCACGTGCTTTGGACATGTTATCAGGAGGGACCAGTCCCAGGAGAAGGACATCATGCTTGGAAAGCAGAGGGTCATTAAAAAGAGGAAGACTGTCAATGAGATAGATTGACACAGTGGCTGCAACAATGGGCTCAAGCATAACAATGATAGTGAGGATGGCGCAGGACTGGGCAGTGTTTGATTCTGTTGTACATAGGGTTGCTATGAGTTGGAACCAACTAGACGGTACCTAGCAACAACAATTCTTAACAAATAAGGTAGGCAGTAGGAAAGTCCGACTTTTGAATGGATGGATGAGGGGCGTGAAAGGAAGGGTGAATAGACGTGTAGGTAGATGGATGCATGGGTGGATGGATGAATTAATAGATTTGTCCCATTCTGTCTAGGACTCTCGGTTGTGATCCCCGTCAGGGTGGTCATTGGTTGTAGCCGGGCACCATCTAGTTCTTCTGGGCGCAGGCTAGTGGAGTCTCTGGTTCATGTGGCCCTTTAGTCCTTTGGGCTAATATTTTCTTTGTGTAGATGGACGGATGTTCCCAGAGTGCAAAAGGGCCTGGGATTTTGCAATGGTGGAGAGCCTGTCCTCAGAGGCTGTGTCCATTGACCTGGTGTAGTGAGGTGAACAACTCAGTTTGGTTTTCCAAACCTGGACGTGAGTTTTGAGCTTGTGTCTTAGGCCAAGGATATCCCGCATGCCCTTTTGGCAAATGTCATGGTGAAACTGAATGAGTCCACAGATCTACATTCTAATCCCAGCTCTGCACTTACTCTGTGACCTTGGACAAATGGCTTATTCTCCCTGGGCCCCTATTTCCCTGTCTATAAAGTGGAGAAGGAGGAAGGTGCTAAATCAGACACTCCTAAGGTTTTGTATGGCTCTAAATCTTAGTCTCTTTTTTTCTTCTTTCTTTAATCAATCTTTAAACGTTAATTATGAAATATTCTAAATAGGTACAAAAAATACTGTGACACCCACGTACTTGCCCACACACATTTAACAAATGTTAACATTTTGCCATATTTGCTTCATATGTCTCTTTTTTAAAAAGGAAAAAACCCTGATAAACCTAAACTCTCCCATTCCTCTCCCCTGTATAGATAACCACTACTCTCAAGTTAGTAGAGATCCTTCTTTCCTCCTGTATGTGCTCTTACTACGTAACTATGTAACCACTAATAATATGTATACACATAGTATCATTTTGTATAAATCCCTTTGAAACTTGCTTTCTCATTCAGTGTTGTTTTCAAGATTCATCCATGTTGATACATGTAGATCTGAATCATTCATTTTACATGCTATATAGTTTTCTATTGAATGAATAAACCTATTTACCCATTTCCCTGCTGATAGACTGTTGGGTGTTACTGTTTTTTGGGTTGTTTTTAATTTTATTGAGCTTTAGGTGAAAGTTTACAGCTCAAGTTAATTTCTCATTCAAAAATCTATACACATATTGTTTTGTGACATTGGTTGCAATCCCTACAATGTGACAACACACTCCCCCTTTCCACCCTGGGTTCCCTGTGTCCATTCATCCAGTTCCTGTCCCTTCTTGCCTTCTTGTCTTGCTTTTGGACAGGAGTTGCCCATTTGGTCTTGTATATTTGATTGAACTAAGACGCACATTCCTCACATACGTTATTTTTTCTTTTATAGGCCTATCTAATCTTTGTCTGAAAAGTGGCCTTCAGGAATGGTTTCAGTTCTAAGTTAGCAGAGTGTCTGGGGGCCATAGTCTCGGGGGTTCCTCCAGTCTCCATCAGACCAGTAAGTCTGGTCTTTTTTCGTGTATTTGAATTCTGTTCTACATTTTTCTGTTTTTCTGTCTGGGACTCTCGGTTGTGATCCCTGTCAGAGTGGTCATTGGTTGTAGCCAGGCACCATCTAGCTCTTCTGGGCTCAGGCTGGTGGAGTCTCTGGTTCATGTGGCCCTTTCGTCCTTTGGGCTAGTATTTTCTTTGTGTCTTTGGTTTTCAGAATGGGACCAATAGATGTATCTTGGATGGCTTCTTGCAAGCTTTTAAGACCTCAGACACTATTCACCTAACTGGAATGTAGCACATTTTCTTTATGAACTATGTTATGCCTATTGACCTAGATCCCCCGAGACTATAGTCCCCAGGCCCCGAGTGTTACCATTTTTGTTATTACACAAAGCACTACAATGAAGATTCTTGTAGGCATATAGTTGCTGGATCATAGTGCATACACACCTTCAGCTTTTACTAGATATTGTCAAATTCCTCTCCAATGTTTCTCTGAAGCCCTTGGGGCCATAGTGTTTCAAATTTCAAAATATTTCCAATTTTTAAAATGTAACGTGCTATATGATTCCATATATATAACATTCTTTAAAAGACAAAACCGTAGTGACGGAAAACAGACCATTGGTTCCAGGGGTTGTGGTAGGGGAGAGGGTGTGGCTATAAAGGGAGCGAGAGAGTTTTTTGGGGTGATGAAACTATTCTGTATCTTGTGATGGTTGCACAAATTGACACATGTGCTAAAATTCATAGAACTGTATTTAAAAAGTCAATTTTATGGTATGATAATTAAAAAATAAAAATTTAAAATGCAATATGGTAGATATGCCACATGTTACATAATACCTCCAGTGGGGTTAAGGGCAACACCCTATAATCAGGTATTAATATTTTTTCAGCAAAATATATGACTATTCACATCAAATGGAATAAATTGAGATTATAAGTAGCCTCCAATTTGTTCAGATCAGATTTTGTCATGAAATGAGTTTGAACCAAACTTAAGACAATAACTTTCAGTTTTCAGAGCTTTTTGGATTTTGGAATTGTGAATAACAGAGTGTAGGCTTGTATCAATTTATATTCCTACCAGAAATTTACGGGTTCTCATTTCCCCATATCCTCACCAACTTGGTGTTATCAAGCTTTTGAATTTTTGCCAATCTGATGGGTGTGAAATGGGGTCTCATTATTTGGAT
Organism: Trichechus manatus latirostris; assembly: GCF_000243295.1. Taxonomy (NCBI): domain Eukaryota; kingdom Metazoa; phylum Chordata; class Mammalia; order Sirenia; family Trichechidae; genus Trichechus; species Trichechus manatus. The sequence continues at coordinate 2,668,319 of NW_004444074.1, forward strand.
TTGACTTCCCATGGTCACTAGTGAGGTGGGGCAGTTTTCATTTGTTTACGACCGTTCAGTTTTCTTCTGTGAATTTCATGTTTCTCTTCCGAATTATTCTTCTTTTATTGATTTACAGGAAATCTTTATATATTCTGAATACCAACAAGTTGCAATGAATTGCAAATATCTTGCCTTTTCATTTTTGCGGTACTTTTTGTCGTTAAAAATTTTAAATTTTAAGATATTCAAGTTTATCAGTATTTTCCTTTATGATTAGGCCCTTTGTATCTTATTTAAGAAACCCTTCCCCCCTTGAGTTCATAAACTTCCTCTTTCATAAGGTTTTTTTTTTTTTAGTTTTAAAAGTTGGCTTTTTAGTTTTAGTTTTTAAAAATACACCGGCAATTTATCTTTGTGTGTAGTGTGAGGAAGGGATTTAATTTTATATTTTGCCAAGTTAGTTAGTTGTTCTGGTATCATGTATTGATTGGTCTTTTCCCACTGATTTATAGTGATACCACCTCTGTCATAGCCCAAGTTCCTATAAATAGGTGGTCCATTTCCAGGTCCTTTTTTCAGTTCCGGGGTCTCTTTGTCTATCTTTGCTAATAGGTAAGAAAAGCCCCTCCCCCCTTATTCTTCTTCCACAGTGTCCTAATTATTCTTGTACCTTTAGCCAAGCTTTAAAGAAAATTAAAGAAAAGCTTACCAATTTCCACAGAAAAACAGTTGGATTTTGATTAATACAATCTCTGAGCCACAATTTCCCTGTTAGGAAGGAAAGAAGAGAATATCTTTTTTTTCTCTCTCTCTCTCTCTTTCAACAGAGAGAGGGCAGTCATACCTCAGTTATTACAAGGTTACATTTCAGGAACTTCCAATGTCTAGAAAACAAGTGAAAATAAAGAGGGCAAAAAAGACCTCTGAGCCGGGATGGATACCACAGAGCCCACGTGCTGAAAGTCACGCGCTTGCCTCACAGGAGGCGGTCCCAGACCTCCCCCAGGGCCTAGGCACTTTCACTTTAGACATTGTTCTAAGGAACTTGATTACCTGGCTTCCCAGATTACAGCAAATTCAAAGCTTTAACTTAGAAAAGAACGTGCAGAGAGGAAAGCATGCTGATTAACTAAAGACTGACAAAGACAGAAAAATCTAAATAATGATCAAAAATGGATACGGGAATGTAAGAGCGCAGCAGAGTGGGGCCACTTGCTTCCGGAACCTTGGAGGCACCGCTGTGCGTATTATAAACAGAAGGCAGCTCTGCTCCACGAAGTCACTCAGGAGGCACCTTCACTATGTGGCTTCCCAGGGCTGCTCTGGCTGTGACCATTCCAGCCAGAGGTGAGAAAGGAAAGTGAGGAAGTTCAAGTCCAACATTACCTCTCAAGCCAGTGAGGTGGGAAGATGTATCCACCGTCTGCAGCCCCATCCCATCGTGAGAACTTGGCCCTATCCAGCTGTACAGGGGCTGGGAGATGGAGTCCCTTCACTGGGAAACCAGGTCATGTAGGGACTTGCAGCCACTGTAGAACTTTGGCTTTTACTCTGAACCAGATGAGGAGCCACTGGAGAGTTTTGAACCCAGCAGCGACCTGACCTAATTTGTAAAAGATCCCTCCAGCTGCTGTGTTGAGAAGACTGGGGCGGGCGTGGGGGTGGGGGGTGGGGGGTGGAGCTGGGAGGGGGTTGGTAGAGTTGGGTGGGGACAAGGGCAGAAGCTGGGAACTCAGTTTGGATGACCTCCTCTATGAAGCTATTACTGACCCCCTCATCCCCTCAGGTGGAGATGACCTCTTCCTTCTGTATTCCCCGCACTTCCGCAACATGTGTGACACTTTAAAGCACTTATCGTTTGCTTCTCCGTCTTTCTCCAGGATGATATACCCACAGCACCTGGCCCACAGCAATTGCTCATCGATGTATATTCAGGCTCAAGCATGGTAGATGCAATTAAAATAACAGCTGGAAACTGGTATGTTGTTCAGGGTTTTTTGATTGCAAGCAACAGAAACTTACTCTAGATGTCTTAAAAGAAAAGGAAGGAAGGAAGGAAGGGAGGGAGGGAGGAAGGAAGGAAAACTTAGGAGATACCCAGAATCCACCGGAAGGCTGGAGAACTAGGCTGGGAAAAAGTAGGGGAAGCAGAAGAGTTGCTTGGCTGTTAGAGCACCCTGCTGGGGTGAACAAGCCAACTACCTCTCCTGACCTTATTTCAAAGTCCTGGGGAAGGGTCTAATTGGAAGAACTTAGGTCCCATGTTCACCCTTAGGTCTCACTGGGGCAGGAAGAGGAAGGACTGGGGCAGAAGCAACCTTCAGGGACCTTTGGCTTCCATGCTGAGAGGACTCCGTTCCCTGACTTACTGTCGCACCAAGGCTGTGCTCACTGCGGGGAAGTACTGGGAAAGGAAGCCAGAGAGCTTTCAGGGCAAATGAACGCTGAGTGGCCAAGTGCCAACAAGCGTCCGCTACAATGTACACCCCCCTTCCCCCCACCGCTAGAAAAGCCTAGACTCATGAACGATGACCCTCCCAGGGCAGGGATGCACTTAATCATCTTGGTATCCCCGGTGCTTAGCACAGTGCCTGGTACTCAGCAGGTGCTCGGCTCACGTTTACCCAGTGATTCGACGGCTGCAGTGACTAGCTATGGAAACCCACGGGCTCTTAGAATTTTTTAAAACATCGATTGTATGAATCAAAAGGGGATGAGATGGCAGCAGCCGCAATGAAGAAATGGTTGCCAGAAAGAAACTGGGTTTCCTCAGGGGACGAATTACAGTGCTATTCCTTCTGGCCAGTCCCAGAGGCCCCACTAATGTGGCTCTGAGCAGGATTAACATGTATTTAAAGAAATTGGCCCCATGCAGCCCTGGCTGAAGCAGTGGAGGGATTGAGCAGCAGGAGGTGGGCAGGCCTCCAAACTCTCTCAGGGAGCCATGGATCTGGGCCCTGAGATGGCTTCCGGGAATGGGGCCCTGCAGCCTCAAGGGAAAAACCAAGCCAGAAGTTTCAACTGCACACGCTGCAAAGCCAGTGTCTTCCAAGCCAGCCTGGAGACCACACAGTCCAGAAGTCTCAAATGTGCTTCTGGGGTCCCCTAGGGGACAGAAGTGTCCCAGGTACATCCTGGGGGTGAGGGTGATGAGGTGGCTGCACTCTGAGCCCCTCGTCCCATAGCATTCATCCAGAGCAGCAACACACTCAGGTTTTCCATGGAAAATTCTGTTCAAAGAAAGCGTTCCTCTTTTTACCAAAAAAAAAAAAAAAGTTTGGAATCTAGTTCACTGACCTAGTGCTCATCTCATTTTACAAAGTTTTATGGGGTGCGTATGGATGCAGGACACTTATTAGATTCGTGACCTTATTAACCCTTAGTTTCCCCATCTATAAAATGGGGACGTCAGAGGACTGTGGTGAGGTTGAGTGGGATAACGTACACGGCTGGATATTATTTGGAGACACTGATCAGTGGGGGTTTTTTCTCCTCGGGTTTTCCCTTTTCCTTTCCCACATTCAAGCAGTTTGAGGGTTTTAGCAAAGTGGAGAGGGAGAGGAAGGAAAACAGAAGGAGCCAAAAAATCTCCGTATTTTTCCCCACCAGACTGATGGAAAGGGGACTCGGAATCAGAATGAGGCTCAGTTATAGAATGCAAAGAAAGTTCTGTTTCTCACCCGCCTGAGTTGAGGCACTAAGATGAAGACCTACTGTGCATGTTGAAGGCGTGGGACCCAGAGGAGGGCTGCAGTGGGGCCAGCCAGTCCTGCTCCAGCTCTCTTTGCCCTCTCTACTCAACTGCCTCCTCCTCGCCAAGCCCATCTGTTCTCTGCTTACAACTCTGGCTCCCTTGGGAGTGGGGCCGGGCCATTTTTTATGAGCCCTGTAAAACCTTGTGAGGCTGTTTCCCTGTTCCTCTGGGTCCATTAGATTCTTGCAGGGGCTGGGAAGAGGGTGGTGGGAGAGAAGGGGGCAGGCTGGTCTTGGGAGTCCAGTGCTCCCCACACCCCCCAACCCCAGCCCTCAACAGCGAGAGGGGGACTGGCCCCAAGACTTGGCAAAGACATTTGCAAAGTGACAAAAGGAGAGGAGGGGCCTAACAAGAAAATAGCGGTCACATAAGGAAATACCTGGAAATGTTTTCCAGACACATTATTCTTCTCTGGGGTAATTTTTGGGGCCGACAGAGCCTGGAGCCTAAGGCTGCCGGAGGTGACTCAGTGGCCCCGAGCAGATATGCAGATGCTTCCTCTCTGCAGTGAGTGCATGTATGTGTAGGTGTGTATGTGTGTATGCATGTGTGAATGTATGTGTATGTGTGAATGTGGGTATAGGAGTATGTATATATGTGTATACATGCATGAATGTGTGTATACATATGTGTGTGTATACACATGTATGTGTGTGTATGTGTGTAAAAATGGCGTGGTGGCGTCAGAGGTCCTCGGCTAACTTCACAAAGCGGAAGAGAGAGAATCATTATCAGCAGCACAAAACTGATTCCTATGAGGTGGAGATCAGACATACCTCCACCCTCCAACCTTTTTTTTACCAATTCCGACACAGGCCATCCCTCCCACAGCACTCTCTACTTCTCTGCTGGGTTCGATAATTTGTTGCAATGACCACACAGAATTCACAGACCATACTCACAGTTATGGGGTTTCTTAGGCAAGTACCAGGTTACAACTCAGAATCAAGATCAACAGGCTACAACTCGGGATCAGGATCACAAGCATCTAGGCAAAGTCTCCCTTCTTCAATGCAGGACAGCCCTCTCGCTCCTCTTGGCCAAGCAGGGCTCCTCTCGACCCCCTCAAGACAGGCTTCCTCTCTTGGCCCTCAGCCGGGCCTCTGCCCTGGTCGGGCAAGTGTTACAAAGCTCTTTTAGCTCTGCTGATAAGTGCCAGAAGGCACCTCACTCTGCCAGTAAGCCTGCCCTAAGGCACTCAGCTCTCTCGCTCCATGGGTCCGCATGCCCACTGTAGCCACCTCGCTCAGTGGGCCAGGAAGCCCACCGCACCACCTCACTTTGGTCTCCTGGTTCTGCTGCTGCTGTTTCTCTGCAGCTGGATTCTGCTGTGCTTGCTGCTGCTTCTTCTTGTCTTCAGTATTACAGCTCTGTCTGTCTCCTGGGTCTAGGAGGTTCTCAGAGTAGAGACCCCATGCTCAACAGACACACTCCACTCCCGGCTCTCCTTCTTGGTGGTAGTGAGGTCCCCTCTTCCTACCTCTGGGACAGCTCATTTTAAGCCTAGGAGGATGGTGAAATTGACCAGTCCTCTGGTTAAGGTTCCATACACCTTATTTGCATTGTCCCACCCCCACAAGAGTTCCATCCACCTTATCTCCATAGCCCCACCCAGTCATTTTGTGGGAGTCACAAGACTGTGAATGGCTAAAAAGGCCACATTAAGTAATTCACCGCACCACGATGTGTATGTGGGTATATATGTATATATGCACATGTACATGTGTATGTGTATAGTGTGTGTGTAGTGTGTGTGTGTGTATATACACGTGTATGCGTGTGTGAATGTATGTGTGTATATGTGTGTGTGTCTGTCTCAGGCCAGAGATTCTCCCTAGATCTTTAATGCCAGCAGCGCATTTAGCAGTCCCCTAAATCCAACCACTTCTTTTTAGAGATGTTGAAACCAAGGTCCCAAAAACACAACTTGCCTAAGGTGGCACCATTTTCCAGTGATAAAGAAGGAAGTGGCTGGGACTGTGCATGGTCTCCCACAGTCACTCAGTGAAGACAGGAGGAGTTAGCAGGCCCAGCACTGATGCCCACCTTGGGCCAGGCCCTGTGAATGCAGCCACAAGAGCCACCCCAGCAGACAGTGAGCAAAGGACATCCAGCAACCCAGAGAATTGTGGGAAGTAACAAATAGTTGTTTGCTTTAGGCCTCTAAATTTTGGGACAATTTGTTGCACAGCAATAACTGATACATGAAGTTTGTATCTTCAGCAGTACAATGAGGTCCTGATGATCCTGGGGGTGAGCTGGTGAAAACTTTTCTAGTATTCTGATTTCTACGTATCCTACTGTCATGGCTATTTCTTTATTTCTGATTATAAAAAGAAAATGAGAACATACCAAAAAAAGTTTTTTAAAAAAGTTGATATAATCCCACACTTAAAAATAACTATATTTTACATTTTCATGACTTTCAGATTTTCTATGTGTAAGATACACACTTTTTTTTTACAAATAAGGATCATACACTATATGCAGTTTTGTGTCCTGCTTCCTTTATGTAACACTATATCATGAGCCTTCGTGGTGCAGTGGTCAAGAACTCGGCTGCTAACCAAAAGGTTGGCAGTTCGAATCTACCAGATGCTCATTGGAAACACTATGGGGCAGTTCTAGTCTGTCCTATAGGGTCACTATGAGTCGGAATTGACTCAACAGCAATGGGTTATATCATGAGCAAGGACCCCTGGTGGTCCGAGGGTTAACTGCTCAGCTGCTAACCGAAAGGTTGGTGATTCCAACTCACCTAGTATCTCCTCTTCCCCAAAGATTACAGTCAGGAAAACCCTATGGAGCAGTTCTACTCTGTCACATCGGGTCACTGTGAGTCGGAATCAACATGACAGCACCCAACAACAACATATCTTGAGCAATAGTTGATAGCTTGAAATGGCTTCAAGGACGTGGTTCTAAACAGCCACATAACAGTCTCTCATACGGATATACCATCTTGTATTTAACTAAGCCCCTAATGTTGAACATTTAACTTGGTTATTTTTTTTTATTAATAAAACAACACTGCAATCAAAATCCTTAGAAAGAAGTATTCCAGTGTATGGCAGATTATGTTCTTAGATAAGTGTGCCAGGGTGGAATTACTGCATGTTCTGGTTATTCTCCATTTGCTCCCTAGATATGTTCTACACCCTTCCCCTCCCTGCTGTGTGCCCCAACACTGACCCCTAAGCACCACAATCCACATCATCCAGATCCCCTGGCCTCTTTCAGTGGGGTTCAGCCACCGAGAGGCAACAGTAAGGAAAAGTGCAGACAGGAGGGAAGAGGGTATTTATGCCTCCCTCTTGCCCCCTCCTTGCTTTGCCACGGTGGTTCTGGCAGGGACTGTAGCCCAAGGACTGTAACTTCTGTGGGGCAGGCCCCAGTGGGACTCTGTACTGAGTGTTAATGGCTTCCTGCTGTTGTACATGCTGCAACTTCCTGCTGTTAGTTCCCTTAACCCTGTCCAAACCCAAAAAAACCAAACTCGTTGCCAACCAGTCGATTCCGATTCATAGCCAACCCTATAGTACAGGGTAGAACTGCCCCATAGGGTTTCCAAGAAGTGGCTGGTGGATTTGAACTACTGACCTTTTGATTAGCAGCCAAGCTCTTAACCACTGAGCCACCAGGGCTCCAACCCTGCCCACATCCTCTAAATAATTGCTTTATTAAAGATATCAAAATTTCAGCTGGGTGTGGGATATTGGAGAGTATTTCTAGAATATTCTAAAAAATATTTAGAAATATATGATTTCTTTATTCTAGAAACGTGGTATTTCTAGAGTATGTAATATTTCTAGAATACCTTCTGTCATGGATTGAATTGTGTCCCCCAAAAATGTGTGTCAACTTGGCTAGACCATGATTCCTAGTATTGTGTGGTTGTCCACCGTTTTTGTGATTAGGTATGATTATCCTAGGTTATAAATCCTAACCTCTCTGATGTTAATGAGGAAGGACTAGAGGCAGTTATGTTAATGAAGCAGGACTCAATCTACAGGATTAGGTCATATCTTGAGTCAATCTCTTTTGAGATAAAAAAGAGAGAAGCGAGAAGAGAGAAGAGGGACCTCATACCACTAAGAAAGAACCTCCGGGAGCAGAGCGCATCCTTTGGACCCCAGGGTCCCTGTGCTGAGAAACTCCCAGACCAGGGGAAGATTGATGATAAGGACCTTCTCCCAAAACCAATGGAGAGAGAAAGCTGGAGCTCTGAATTCAGACTTCTAGCTCCTAGACTCTGAGAGAATAAATTTCTCTTTGTTAAAGCCATTTACTTGTGGTATTTCTGTTATAGTGGCACTAGATAACTAAGATACCTTCCAATATGAACAAGTTCCCCTTTGCTGGTCATCTTTTTCAAAATGTTATTGACTCCATTGCCTGTGACCTTTAGATTCATTACGTGAAATTCCCCTCAAAAAATCCAATTAAAATTTTTACTAAAATTGCAGAAGACCTAGATATTAATTTGTGAAGCATTGACATCTTTTCATTATTGAGGCTTCTCATTCAGGAATATATGTCTCCATTTATGCAAATTGTATTTAATGCCTCCTAGAAATCTTTTGTTGTTTATAGGACATGCACATTTTGTGTTAAATCAGGTGTTTTATAAATGGCCACTAAAAATGCAATCTCAATAGCGCCAAAGAAATGCAAATCCAGAGAGAACAATGACATGATATTTTTTAGTCTTTCAAGTTAGGACATGTTTTTAAAAACAATACTCAACTTTGGGATGGATTTAGTGAAAAGGGCATTCTCATATACTTCTGGTGGGATATAAATTAGTCTAACCATTCTGGAAGCAGGTTTGGCATTTTGTGTTATAAGAATTTAAAATGTTCACATCCTTTTAAATAAAATATTTCCTATCCAAATGCTTCATTCAAGGCTGCTTTTTAGTTCTCAAAGAAGAATGTGAATAAATGTCCTAAATCCATGATCAGTGGTTTAATATGATTTTTTAAAATAAAATTTAAAAAGTACATACCCTTTGACTCAGTGTATAAAGTCAGAGTCCTTCCCAGAAACAGACCCAAGTACATACAAAAATATAGTCTATATTAAAGGTGGTGTTTTAAATCAGAAAGGACTTATTATATTAAAAGAGAGAGACTGAATAATGGTGTCTGGGAAGCTGACTATGTGGAAAAAATAAGTTTAGATCTTTACCTCAGACTGTATGTAAGCTGACCTTACAAATGCCAGTAAATTTCCTTAAACTAGCCCAAGCCAGATTTGGCCTGCCCCGCATGCGCAAAGGGCCAGCTGTAACCGCTAATTGACCTTAACAGAGGATGCATCAACAGGTGGAATGAATCAGGAGAAAAATCATCACCTGGACCCTATTTCGAAGTGAGAGGTCGGACAAGAACCACGTCACCTCCTGTTGCTTGGCCACCTTCAGTAATTTTTCCCTCCGCAGTATGCCTGCGCAGCCACCATCTTGCTGCCCAAACCACATATAAGCCCTGCTTCCCCATAGCTCAGGGAGCTGGATCTGAGGAACTTCCTCCCGGCTCCTTGCTCTGCACTTGCAATAAAATTACTTTCTCTTTCTCAAAGACCAGCATCCAGATTTTTAGGAGGTCTCAGTGCGCCAGACAAGGACCCACCTTTCTGGGTTCAGCAATAAGATCTTATATGAAAATACATTCCAGATGGATTAAAAAGCTAAATGAAGAAGGAGGAGGAAAAGCGGGGAAAAAAGGGAGAGGGAAAAGAGGAAGAAGAGAAGAAGAAAGGAAAGGAAAGAAGAAGGAATCCAGATTTAGAAGAAAATTGTGGTAACATTTGTCTGGTACTCAGATAGGAACTGTCCTGTAAGCAAAACACAAACGGAGACAGTATAAAGGAAAACATCAGAAGGTCAGACCACATAAAAACTTAAAGGTTTGGTGTGTCCAGAATCACCAAAAACAAACCCAAAAGCTACCTAGGCACAACAATTGATCCCTATTCACCTGGAGCAACAGAGGAAGAAGAAGAGTCAGGAAGAGGAGGAGGAATTGGAATGTGTGGCTATTGTCTCCATGAACAACCACCTCCTTTGCCATGAGACCAGAAGAACCCGATGGTGCCCGGCTACTACTAGAGAACATTTTGATCAAAGATTCTATAGAGGAATCCTGATCAAAAGGGGGAAAACGTAGAACGGAATTTCAAATATTCATGGAATCTAACCTTTCTGGAGCCATGGAGGCTGGATGAACTTCTGAAACTATATTCCTGAAAGAATCTTTAAACCTTAAACCAAAAATATCCCCTGAAGTCTTCTGAAAAGCAAACAATAGTTTAGCTTAACTAGTAAAGAATGTTTGCCTTGAGCATTATGCTTTTTTAAGATCTATCTATATAAGATCAAACTGACAACATAAAAGATTAAATAGGAAATTTAGGGGACATCAAGTTTATGTTAATGGGAGAGGAACAACTCAGAAGAGGGTGAAAATGGTTGCATAATTCAAAGAATGTAATCAATGTCACTGAATTGCACATGTAGAAACTGTTGAATTTGTGTATTTCTGCTGTGTATATTCTCAACAGCAATAAAATAAAATAAATTACAAAAATACTTCAATCTGTAAAAAAATCAAAAGGTAAATTCTAAACATTAGAAAAATATTTGCAACATATATGACAGACTCAACATTATTAATATGTAATGAAAACCAAAAAAACCAAACTCGTTGCCATTGAGTTGATTCTGACTCATAGAGACCCTAAAGGACAGAGTAGAACTGCCCCATAGGGTTTCCAAGGGGCGCCTGGTGGATTCAGACTGCCAACCTTTATGGTTAGCAGCTGTAGCTCTTAACCACTGTGCCACCAGGGCCCCAATATGTAAAGAGCTTCTATAAATCAATAAGAAAAAATAGACAAATGGACAAAAGCTATGACTAGGCGATTCACAAAAGGAGCAATGCAGATGTTCACATCTATTTTTAAAACGCAGCAGACACATGGTCTTTGGTATGCAGAAAGCAGGAAAACAAATTAGGCTTTCAACAGAAAAGGCATTCACTCCTTTCCCATTTGCCCCTCTATTTGAGGCCATCTCAGGGAACAGGAGGTCTGGGATACCGCGGTTTGCCTTGTCCCAGGGTAGCTGGGAAAAAGGAGCCCTGGTGGCGCAGCGGTTAAACACTCGGCTGCTAACTGAAAGGTCTGTTGTTCAACCTACCAGACGCTCTGCGTGAGAAAGATGTGGAATCGAGAAAGATGTGGCAATCTGTTTCTGTACAGACTACAGCCTTGGAAATTTTATGGAGCCAATTCTACTCTTTCCCAGGAAGCGGCTGGGGCTGCCGGGGATCCGGAGAAACAATCCCATCCTTTGTTAAAGCTTTACCCAGGCCAGAGTCTATTTGTCCTTCAGGGAAGGGGTGATTCTTCTCCCAGTTTACCAGTGAGGACAGTGAGCCTCCAATAACCCACCCAGTTGGGGATAGGGCGAGCCCTCCCGAACTGCTTGGTGAGGCTGTGCAGGCAGAAGCGGGGCCCCTCCTCCCGGCTCCCGGCCCGGACGCCGCGGCCACTGGGGGGCGGTGCTGCCCAGGCAGACGCGCTCCGGCCGGCGCGGCGAGCGAGCTCTAGGCCCGGCGGCCGAGGGCGGAGCAGGGAAGGCTTACAGAGGCCCCTTTCTTTCCCTCGGTGGATGAGTCACAGCGGAGATCAGAGTCAGAAATGGCCGCGGATCCAATGGGACTCAGAGAAGGGCCAGAGTGTGGGCTTGGCTGGCGTGGGCGCTTCTGCGTCACCCTGGACTCGCTCTGGACGCATCTGGTTTCCTTGGGTTTGGCAGGGCGCGCAGGGAAAACTGGGTCAGGCGAGTGGCCTAGTTTGCTGGTGAGCAGGAAGGGCGTCCTGATATACCTCCTGGCTCATTCATCTGACAAGTATCTGAGGAGTTCCTGCTAAGTGCAGGGCCGTGTACCAGGCCAGGGAGGGAGAGTAGATGCTCTGACAAGCAACTTTTAGTGAACGCCTATGAGTTTAGTGAACTCACCTGAGTTCAGAATGTGCCATCTCAGGACCCTGGGGGCTGGGCCTGCTGGGGTTTGCCTTGGGCGGGTCCTCAAATCACTGGTCTCCCTGTCACATTTGAATTTCAGCTGCCCAAATTAGAGCTCCTCATCCTGGCACTGAATCCCTTTGTAATCCAATGCTGCCCCCCACCCCCCCAATCTGGCCCCAGCCAGATGGTGCTCACACACACAAACACACACACACACACAGACCCCACATCCTGTCCCAGTGTATAACAACCTCCTGCCTCCCACACCCACCCAAGCCCATCCAGTGTCCTCTCTGCTTCTGGCTTTGGCTTGGGATTGGCCAAGACCTCCACTGTTCTTTCTTTTCAAAATTCTCACTTTTTGCTAGTAAGAGTGGCCTAGCATAGGCTGTGGCTCACGTTGTTATTGTTAGCTGCGTCCAGTCAGCATGGCCACCCCACGTACAAGGGAACGAAATACTGCCCGGTCCTGCGCCATCCCCATGATCGGCTATGGGTTGGACCATTGTGATCCTCAGGGTTTTCACTGGTCCAAAGGCATGAGCTGCTGCCCCTCAATGAAGCTAGAAGCAGGGCCCGTATAGACCAGGTCTGTTTGGCTGGACTGAGGAGGTGGGTGGACCGCTGGAAAGAGCCAGAAAGGATGGGCCTCTAGGGAGAAGGAGAGGGAAGGGTCAAGGAAAGGAGGATTGGGTCAGACTGGCATACAGACCTCACGGGCCAGGAGGGAGGTCAGTGACAGAGTCAGATGGAGGAGGGACTGAGTCCGAAAGAACCTAACTCTTCTTTCTTCCTCTACCTCTTTCTTTCCTTCCTCTTCTCTACTGTCGCCTACTCCCCCACCCTACCCCAGGTTAGGGCTAGTGCCGGAGAGACATTGTGGTGATCTTGGAGTTGGGCTGCAACAGGGTTTCTCTTACAAGTTTTGCTAACAAAACATCATCTTATGCCCCTCAGCCCACCTCCCAGTGGCCCAGAAGCATCAGAGATGGCTCTGCCTGTATTATAGATGGGTACACAGAGGCTCAGAAAGGCTCAATGACTTGCTAGGAAACATGGCCACTTAGAAGGAGTCAGGCAGAGGGGATAAACTCTCAGGCCTCATTGCCCTCCGCATCTCAGAGGATGTGGCCAGAATGAGTGGGAGTGCAGGCATGCTGCACTTTTGCTGGGGAGATCTTGTTCATGGAAGCAAAGGCATCAGTTTGTCTTTGCTGTTGTTGTAGTTAGGTGCCACTGACTTGCTTCTGACTCATAGTGACCCTATGTCCAACAGAACAAAACACTGCCTGGTCCTGCACCATCCTCACAATCATTGTTACATTTGAGCCCATTGTTGTAGCCACTGTGTCAGTCCATCTTGTCGAGGGTCTTCCTCTTTTTTGCTGACCCTCTGCTTTACCAAGCATGATGTCATTCTCCAGAGACTGGTCCCTCCTGATAATATGTCCAAAGTACATGAGACGAAGTCTCACCATCTTCGCTTCCAAGGAGCACTCTGGCTGTACTTCCTCCAAAACAGACTTGTTCATTCTTCTAGCAGCCCATGGTGTATTCAGTATTCCTCACCAACACCATAATTCAAAGGCATCAATTTGTCTTCAGTCTTCCTTATTCATTATCCAGCTTTCTCATGCGTAAGAGGCAATTGATAATACCATGGCTTGGGTCAGGTACACCTTAGTCCTCAAAGTGACATCTTTGCTTTTCAATTTGTCTTTAGGATTTGAAAATTGTTCTTTAAAAAAAAAAAAAGTTTTGTTGTAGAATATCCAAACAATACAGAAGTGGGAGGCGGGGCCAAGATGGCAGAGTAGTCAGACGCTTCTGGTGGACCCTCTTACAACAAAGACGTGAAAAAACAAGTGAATCCATTATATATGGCAGTCTGGGCGCCCTGAACATCAAAGGCAGAGTTGAGGAACCAGACTGAGTGGCAGAGAGAGGGAGAGACGGTTTAGAAGCAGGGAGGAGTTGCCAGAGCTGACCTGGTCAGAGCCTGAGCACTTCAGGCCTGATCAGCTTGGGGGTGAGCGGTGAGGCAGACAAGCAGCCATGCTCAGGAGGCACGTTTTCTGCACTGGGAGAGACCCAGTGCCAGAGAGTCTACACGGCCACCCAGAACCAGTGAGAAGCAGCCCTGGATTGGTGAAAGATGAGTTAATTGTGTACAGCCTACCACATGGATCAAAAACAGCCCTCTTAGGGAAAAACCTCTCTCCCATTTACCTCCCTGCTCCCTGCTCTGCAATGGGTCCCAGGCCAGCTTTGGCAATTGCCAAGTCCCATGGGCTGGAAGTAAGATCCGTCACACGCCCAGAGCCATTCTCCCTGCCTTGGAGAGTGAACAAATTAACAAACAGGGGAATAAATAAACTGCTGGCTCCCCTAAGCCAGGAAACCAGGGTAGGCAAAGCTCCTTTGCCTAGGTATAGGCATAAGGGATCCACAGACTCTGAGTGCCTTTCCCCCTGCATAGACTTGTGTGGGCCCATCTCAACAGCGTAGGCCCGCATTACCACAGTACAACAGGATATGTACCGGAGCTGTGAAGTGGCAGGTTCTTGACATTTGACACTGCTTTGCCCATTACGCAGAGTCTTCACCTACCCACATCAGGGGCCTGAGGACTGGTGGCTCCACCCACACCACCTAGCCACCTGCGATAGGGGCCTATGAATAAGAGGTGCCCCCCAGTCCTTACAGCCAACAGCATTAGGTGCTCATTGTCCGGCTGCAAAACCCACCCACCTATGAGCTCTAGGAAACAGGGACACGCCTTCTTCCTGGACACTCGGGGGCAGCCATCAGTCCCCTGCCTTGCTCAGAGTGTGTCTCCCAGCTGCAGCCAGAAGCCTGTGCCTACACCAATCACCCATGCCTGTCTAGGACTGTAAGTGAGAGCTTACGTCACACACTTGGTGGCTATCTACCTGGACACCTGAGCTGAATCCATACAGGAGGAGTGGGTGGAGTCCTGAACTCCCATACCTAGTAACAGAGCTAACCACCTGGTGACAGGACATTAGAGCTTCAAAAGTGCCAGTACTCAAACTAGCTCGTATGAGCAGCCTATTTGGGCATATCAAAACAAAACAAGAAGCTAGGACACAGTAAGCAAACATAACATAAATGAATATAACAACTTATTGATAGCTCGGAGACAATAGTCAATATCAAATCACATAAAGAGGCAATCCATGATGGCTTCAGCAAGCTCCCAAAACAAAGAATGTAGAAGTTTTCCAGAGGAGGAAAATTTCTTGGCATTACCAGAGGCAGAATACAAAAGATTAATATACAGAACTCTTTGAGAAATTAGGAAGGAAATGAATCAAAATGCAGAACATGCAATAGAGGAAATTAAAAAGATTAGAGAAGAGCATAATGACAAATTTAACAGGCTGCAAGAATCCATAGAGAGACAGCAATCAGAAATCCAGAAGATTAACAATAAAATTTCAGAATTAGACAACTCAATAGAAAGTCATAGGAGCAGAATTGTGACAATGGAAGTCAGAATTAGTGAGATTGAAGATAAAGCACTTGACACCAACTTATTTGAGGAAAAATCAGATAAAAGGATTTTAAAAAATGAAGAAACACTAAGCATTATGTGGGACTTTATTAAGAGGAATAACTGAGTAATTGGAGTACCAGAACAGGAGCGGATAACAGAAAATACAGAGAGAATTGTTGAAGATTTGTTGGCAGAAACCTTCCCTGATATCGTGAACGATGACAAGATAACTATCCAAGATGCTCATCGAACCCCATATAAGGTAGATCCTAAAAGAAAGTCACCAAGACATATTATCATCAAACTTGCCAAAACCAAAGATTAAGAGAGAATTATAAGAGCAGCTAGGAATAAACGAAAAGTCATCTGCAAAGGAGAGTCAATAAGACTAAGCTTGGACTACTCAGCAGAAACCATGCAGGCAAGAAGGCAATGGGATGACATACATAAAGCCTTGAGGGAAAAAAACTGCCAGCCAAGCATTATATATCCAGCAAAACTGTCTCTCAAATATGATGGCGAAGTTAGGGCATTTTCAGATAAGCAGAAGTTTAGGGAATTTGCAAAAACCAAACAAAAAATTATAAGAAATACTACAGGGAGTCCTCCGGTTAGAAAATCCGTAACATCAGATAACCACCCAAGACTAGAACACAGGACAGAGCAACCTGATAACAACCCGGACAGGGAGGTCACAAAAGTAAATCAAAACTAAAACACTGAAAATAGGGAAACAGATGTCAATATGTAAAAGATGACAACATTAAAACAAACAAACAAAAAAAACTTAAAAAATGTAGACGTAGATTTTTCATATGGAGAGGAAGTCAAGGCAATACAAAGAAGTAAAAGACTGGTATAAACTTAGAAAAATAGGGGTAAATATTAAGGTAACCACAAAGGAAACTAACAATCCTACAAGTCAAAATAAAAAACTAGAAAAATGTAAAGACTCAGCAAACACAAAATCAACAACAATGAAAAAGATGAAAAGAAAATACCTAAAAAACAATGACTCAGCACAGAAAATTAGGTGGAACAAAGAAACCGTGAACAACACACAAAAAAAGACATCAAAATGACAGCACTAAACTCATACCTATCAGTAATTATGCTGAATGCAAATGGACTAAATGCACCAATAAAGAGACAGAGAGTGGCAGATTGGATAAAACAAACAATGCAGAAGTGTATGAAATAGAAGACAAATGATTCTGTTCTCCTCCAGTTCAAGTCTCACTATTAACAGTTCGGTGTAAATCCTTCTAAGCTTTTTTGACACATTAAAAAAAAAAAAATACACACACATATGTATGTGTGTGTATATATGTGTGTGTTCATGTGTGTATGTGTGTGTGTATATGTGTACACGCACACGTATATCATCTCATTGAGCATACCCATTGTGGAACTTGCTGTGTTCTCTTACTATAGTTCTACCTCCTTCCTTGCAAAGGCTCCTAACATTCCACCGTCTAGTTCACCTGGTCCTTATGCATGAGCACTTAAGGAGTTTTCTAGCTTTGTCTTTATGGATGCACAACCTTGGTACACTGTGGGAACATGTCTGGGGAGTAACTCTAAAAGTAGAGTTGCGAGAATGATTCTCTGCATGCTTCTGCTAAAAGCTTTAATTTAAAAGCTTGTAACTGCAAGGGGCTGACGGGTACAGGGCAAGCTGCATCGAGCCACCACGCTGAGCAGCTCCAGGTGTCAGCCTCCAATTACCTCTCCCTGGACACCTGGACACCTGCTCCCCTGCTCCCTGGGCCTGTTCTGCGTCCCTGAAGCAGGAAGCAGCTCCGTCTAAAGCTCTGCACGGACTGTGGACTCTGGGCTCCTTCTGCCTCCCCTGACCCCTCACAATCACCTTGTTTGCCATCAAACACCCTCTGGCTCTCAGAAGGACAGATGGACATCTGTCCCATGATGGAGGGACCACCCATTCAGCCATGCAAAGTCTCCCTTTTTCATCCTAGCAGCTTCTGCCTACTGTTTTCAGTTTTGTCCAGTCGATTCTAACCCACGGCAACCTCACGTGTGCAGAGTACAACTGCTCCATAGGGTGTTCATGGCTGTGACCTTTCAAAAGCAAATCTCCAGGCCTGTCTTCCAAGGTACCTCTGTGTGGGTTGGAACCACCACCCTTCTGGCTACTAGTCCAGCACTTAACTGTTTGCATCTCCAGGGACTCCTGCTTACTAGCTTTGGTAACAAACCTATCCACCACCTGCCCTTTAAGGCAGTGACAAAGATAAACAGTTTGTTCCCAAACACGAATCAGTCCACCTTCACTGTGGCAGAGCTGGGTTGTTAGGCCTAGCTCTGCCATGGCTTCTGTCTGCTTGTGTCTAAATGCAAGGTCCTGTGTACACAAAGGCTCTGGATATCTCTGAGAGTGGAACGCTGCCATACCCAGCATGATTTTAAAGAGTTTTTCTCCCCTGAGCCCTGCAAAAAGGAAAAAGAGTGCACGTGGTTGTGACTCCGTAAAAATGGTGTGGGGCGGTGTCTGACCTCCTCCAACCCCCAAGGGGGAAGGAGAACCAAGATCGACAGCACAAGGCTGACTCTCCTGAGGTGGAGGCCAGACAAGCATCCTCTCTCTGCCATCTTTACTAAGTCTGACACCAACCATCCCTCCTGTGGCACTCTCTGCTGGGTTTGATAATTCACTGCAATGGCCACACAGAACTCACAGACCATACTCACAACTACGAAGTTTATTAGGGAAGTAACAGTTACAACTCAGGCTCAAGAACACTCCGGATACAGTTCTTCCATCAGGATAGACTTTCACCAGCTGTGCTCACAGGCATGCTCTCCCTGGCCCTCAGTCTCTGCCCAAAGGCACTCAGCTTTCTCTCTCCGTGGGCCGGGAAGTCCACGACGCTGTCTCCTGCTGCCCTGTCTCTCCTGCTGGTCTCTCCTTCCTTGTTGGTGACAGGTTCCTCTCCACTATTCTGGAATTGGCTCTCTTTAAGGGAAAACTGACCATTCCCCTTGGTAGGCCACAATCACCCTATCACACAATCACCCGGGTGGGATTCACAAGCCCTTGGCTAGAAAGGCCACACACAAAGTAATTGCATCACAGACTCTTCTTCCACAGAACTACCCAGCAACTTGAACGCTAGTAACGAGCATCGTACATTAGTGGGGAACGTTCAGACCCACTCGCCGAGCATTCACGGAGAACCTTCTGTGTGTCGCTGTCTCTGCTGAGAAGCTAGATGTAGAAATATGGTCCCAGCCCTTAAGTCTGTCCTCTCGTCTGCAAGGGAGACAGATACGTAAACAATTCAATACCATGTGATACGTGCAAGAGTAGATGTAGGTAGAAGGAGGAAGACTGGTGATATTCAATGATGATGTGGAGTATTTATTACCTGTGAAATGTTTGGGGTGGGACAGTACCAGTCCATTTTCTTTTTTGGACTTGCACATTTTTACTGAAGGCTATATGTTCTCTGAAGTCCCTGAGTAGAATAAACCTTTTACGAACTTGGCTGGTAACCCAAAGGTTGGCAGTTTGAGTACATTCAGAGATGCCTCAGAAGAAAGATCTGGCGATCTACTTCCAAAAGATCACAGCCATTGAAAACCCTACAGAGTACAGTTCTACTCTGACACATGTGGGTTCACCATGAGTTGGAATCAACTCAATAGCCAACGGCAACTGGTCTGGTTTTAAGTGTTTTCTGCCTTTGCCTCTTGTTCTAGAAATTCCCATTGCCTCAAGGAAACATTTTAGATTAGACAAAGGAAAGATCGTAGCTTTCCCAGTCTAAAAGCAAAATCTCCATGACTCTGGCCCACCTCACTAAAACCTGTTGCTGTCGAGTTGATTCCGACTCATAGTGACTCTGTAGGACAGAGTAGAACTGCCCCACAGAGTTTCCAAGGAGCGCCTGGTGGATTTGAACTGCTATCCTTTTGGTTAGCAGTCATAGCACTTAATCGCTACGCCACCAGGGTTTGCCCCACTTCACTTGTGAGCACGAATTGTCTGTCTTCTCCATAACCTCATACTTCATCCATCATTCACAAGAAAAAGGACACTGCATGTTGAACTCACTGGGTGTAAAACCTTTTTTGGCAAAATAATCCCCAGTGCTGGTGAGGTTGTGGTGAAATTGTCCCACCCACACACTGCTGCGGTTTAAACCGACTCTGCACTTTTGGAAAGCCATTTGGCAGTATGCACAGGAGCTGCAAAGCATGACTTTTGACCCAGAAGTCCATCTTTGGGATTACAAAAGCTGTGTCACAGCACTATTTTTAATTGCAGAAAAGAGAAAGTAACCTTAAATGTAAAAAAAAAAAAAAAAAAATCCCACTGCTATCCAGTTGATTTCAACTCATGGCCACCCCATAGGGTTTCCAAGTCTATAAATCTCTACGGAAGCAGATTACCACATCTTTTTCCAGTGGAGCTGCTGGTGGTTTTGAACCACTGACCCTTCAGTTAGCAGTCAGTTGCTTTAACCACTGAGCCACAAGGGCTCCTTTTAAATGTACAACCACAGGGAAATTGTTAAGTAGACAGAAAGCTCCTTCGATATAGGGACTTTTTCCTATACATAAGGCCTAGTATATCCTGTAGCTCATATTTGTTGCTGTTAGCTGCTGCCCAGTTGGCCCCCAACTCCTGATGAGCTCATGCATAACAGAACAAAACACTGCCTCGACCATTGTGATCCATAAGGTTTTCACTGGCTGATTGTCAGAAGTACATTGCCAGGCCTTTCTTCCTAGTCTGTCTTAGACTGGGAGCTCCACTGAAACCTGTTCAGCATCATAGCAATGGCTCGTAGTAGGCCCTCAGTAAATGTGGACGAGCTGGTGAGAGGCAGTGTGGTATAGTAGTTAGGGGCACAGCTTCTGGAGCTAGCCTGCCTGATTCGAATCCCAGCTCTGCCACTGACAAACTGTGTGACCTAGGGAAAGTTATAGCCTCTCCCTGTGCGTCAGTTTCCCCCTCAATAAAATGAGGATGATGATTAGAGCAGGACCAATCTCATGGGATTATGAAAAGAATTAAAGAAGCTAAACTCTGTGAGGTAGAAATGGGTGTAAGTATTAGCTATTATTTTTATTATTATTGAATAAACTAAAAAATTCCAAAATATCACGTGGCATTTAAAAAGGATAATGCTTAACACTAGCAAAGCAGAAAAAATACTCATGATGTCATGGTCTCCTTCCTGCTGGCCCTGCCTCATGTCTTTGCCTTCTCTGGTACCTTCTTTCTCACCTGTCAGGTAGCTATCTCTGCAAAGCCAAACTAACCCTATAACTGCAGCGTTGGACTTCTACTGCTTTAGATGCCCTAAAATTCCTAGAAGCTTTTTACACCTCTACACTTTAACTATGAGGAGCCCTGGTGGCACAATTTTTAAGCGCGCAGCTGCTAACCGAAAAGTTGGAGGTTCAAACCCACCCAGCAGCTCTGCAGGAGAAAGACTTGGTGATCTGCTTCTGTAAAGATTATAGCCAACAAAACCCTATGGGGCAGTTCTACTCTGTCACATGGAGTTGCTGTGAGTTGGAATTGACCCAATGGCACACCACAACAGCAGCATACCTTAACGAACTACCCCTCCAAGCTGGCAAACTCCTCCTCATCCGTCCAGGCTTAGCATCACCTCTCAGAGCCTTCCTTTCCTGGCAAGGCTGAACATCGTTGCTCACCTTCTCTGAGTCATAACAATTGGACAGAAAGACAGCCTACTGCCCTGCCTGCCCCCCACCCCGCCCTGGTCAGATAGTCATGCGAACAAATACTGTCATTGTCAAATGTAAGCCAGTACCCTTTCTGGCCCCCTTGCTATCTCCCCTCCATCCTTAAGCCATTATTTTCCCAACGTAAGTATTTGCAAACCATCATCATAATTTGAGCCATATCTACCAACCATCTGTACTATAATTTACTTAATACTTTTTTTAAATCGACTTGCTTTTTAAAAACATAAATAAATTTATTTTAAAAAGGCTTGAGAGTAGGCTGGGGGGCTGGCTGGACCACAGAAGAGGAGGGAGGGGACCAGAACAGGAGTTGTGGTTCTGGAATGGCTAGAGGGATCGGGCAGGGTCCAGGTGGGCAGACGCCAGGGCAATGGGAAGTTTAAGCAGCCAAGTCACGGTCAGATTTGCATTTTAGGAAGATCTCCCACGGCTACAGGGAGCAGAGGGGACACTGGTAAGGGTGGGTGTGAGATTATAGCCAACATTTGGAAAACGAATTCAAAATTTGGAGTGCGTACATTTTTCTCTCCATCACCCTTCTATCAGTTTATCGTACGGTGATGACTGTGATGCAAGGTCACCCACAGTGAACAGGTTTCAGTGGAGCTTCCAGATTAAGATAGAATAGCAAGAAAGGTCTGGTGATCTACTTCCAAAAATTAGACAATGCAAACGCTATAGATCACATAGCGTTGTCTGAGACTTGAACTCACTCACTTTGGACATATCATCAGAAGGCACCAATCACTGGAGAAGGACATCATGCTGGTAAAGGAAAAGGCCAGCAAAGGTGAGGAAAACCTTCAATGACGTGGATTGATACAATGGCCGCAGCAATGGACTCGAGCATATCAAAGATCATGAAGATGGTGCAGGACTGGGCAACGTTTCGTTCTGTTGTATCTGGGGTTGTCATGAGTCAGAGCCAGCTCGGCGGCAACTAACAACGTTTTTCTCTGGGAAGAGGATCTCAGAAGGGTGCCTTACTACAAAAGGGTTAAGAATCAGGGCTCCCCCACCATGGAGCTCACTTCTAGGAAGCATAGAGGTCCAGACTGAAGCTGCCTGGAGGCAGGCAGGGCCAACTCCTCCGCAGTTAGCTCCCTGGTCTAAGGAAATCTTTCTGGCCCTGGAGTGTTCGCATCCACCCTTGACCTTCTCCCTGACTGGCTGACCGTGTGTGCTCAGACGCACAGGCTGCCACGCCCCTGAGGAATGAGAGGCTGCTGCATCTGCTCCTTCTCTTCAGGCCTTCCTCAGGCCAACTGTTATCTAAGGAATGTGCCGTGAGGGGTGAGGGGCGTGACCTGCAGAAGTGAGCCATTGAGTGT
Source organism: Trichechus manatus latirostris (assembly GCF_000243295.1). Taxonomy (NCBI): domain Eukaryota; kingdom Metazoa; phylum Chordata; class Mammalia; order Sirenia; family Trichechidae; genus Trichechus; species Trichechus manatus. Next base: position 2,690,689 of record NW_004444074.1, read on the forward strand.
ACTTTTGAACTGGGAACCAGCAGCCAGGTAGGAAGGCGGAAGTGCAGGGCAGCAGGCCCTCCCCAGGTGGAGTTTCTCAGCTTCCTCGCTGGTTTGTGGTGTGCTCCCTGCCCTGGTCCCCTCGCTTTGAGGGTTCCCAATCACTGTAGGGACTGATGGAGCAGTAGTTCCAACAATAGGATAGAAACAAAACAGCTCCTTGGATCTGAGTCCCAGTCTAGGCTCTGCTAGTAATGATCATCTTGTCTTGGTCAAATTGATGGTGTTAGGGATTGACTTGTGTCCCCCAAAAATGTATGCCAACTTGGCTAGTCCATGATTCCCAGTATTGTGTGATTGTCCACCATCTTGTCATCTCATGTGATTTTCCTATGTGTTGTAAATTCTACCTCTATGATGTTAACAAGGCAGGATTAGCGAGTTATGTTAATGAGGCAGGACTCAATCTACAAGATTAGGTTTTGTTTTAAGTCAATCGCTTTTGAGATATAAAAGAGAGAAGTGAGCAGAGAGACATGGGGACCTCATACCACCAAGAAAGTAGTGCCAGGAGCAGAGAGCATCCTTTGGACCCGAGGTCCCTAGGCAGAGAAGCTCCTAGACCAGGGGATGATTGATGACAAGGACCTTCCTCTAGAGGTGACAGAGAGAGAAAACCTTCCCCTGGAGCTAGCCCCCTGAATTCAGACTTCTACCCTCCTAAACTGTGAGAGAATAAATTTCTGTTTGTTAAAGCCATCTGCTTGTGGTATTTCTGTTATAGCAGCACTAGATAACTAAGACAGATGGATTTCACTAAAATTAAGGCTTTGAACCAAATCAGTGGTTTTCAGCTGGGGATACACCTCTGAGAGGCCTCATTGTAGTTCAGACTCAAAATCTCCAGGGAAGGGGCCTGACAGGCATGTTTTCTGGAAATTCTGCAAGTAACTCTGATGGCCAGTGCTGGCCTTAGCTCGTCTCGGGGTCCCTTGTAGACCCTCCATTCTCCGGGGAGTCATGAGGTATGATGTCTGTGAGCTTGGGGAGTGGGGTGGAGCCCGATGGGGGCAGAACCCAGGTGCTGTATTAGGAGCTAATAGCAAAGAAAAAAAAGACTTTAACACATTGAATTATGTGCCAGGGCCTATCCCAGTTTGTAATTATTAAATCCTTTAATCCTCATAACAACTTTATGAGGATGGGATTATTTTTTTTTTTAATTGTACTTTAGGTGAAGGTTTACAGAACAAATAGTTTCTCATTACACAGTCAGTACACATATTGTTTTACGATGTTGGTTAAAAACCCCACAACGTGTCAACACTCTCCCTTCTCGACCTCGGAGGACCTGTTTTCTTTTTTGGTGAAAATATACATAGCCAGAGATACATCAGTTCAAAAATTTCTACATGTACAATTCAGTGACATTGATTACATTCTTCCAGTTATGCTGCTATTCTATCTTTTTCCAAATTATTCCACCACCTTTATCTTCAACTCACTGCCCCCTAAACTTCCCATAAAACCTTTTGAGTTGCTGTTGTCAATTTGCATAGATAATTCTTTTTTTTTTTTTTTTTTGGTACTTTAGGTGAAGGTTTATAGAACAGAATAGTTTCTCATTAAACAGTCAGTACATATATTGCCCTAGGACAATGGTTAACAACCCCACGACATGTCAACACTTTCCTTTCTCAACCTTGGGTTCCCTATCACCAGCTTTCCTGTCCCCTCCTGCCTTCTAGTCCTTGTCCCTGGACTGCTGTGCCTCATTAGTCCCGTTTTATTTTATGGGGCTGTCCAGTCCCCGGCTGAACGGTGAACCTCGGGAACAACTTCACCACTGAACTAAAAGGGTGTCCGGGGGCCATACGCTCAGGTTTCTCCAGTCTCCGTCAGGCCAGTAAATCTGGTCTTTTTTTATGTTAAAATTTTGTTCTACCTCCTTCTCAAGCTCTGTCCAGGACCCTCTATTGTGATCCCTGTCAGAGCAGTCAGTGGTGGTAGCCAGGCACCATCTAGCTGTACTGGACTTAGTCTGGTGGAGGCCTTGGTAGCTGTGGACAATTAGTCCTTCAGACTAATCTTTTCCTTGTATCCTGTTCTCTTCATTCTCCCTTGCTCCCTAAGGGGTGAGACCAGTGGAGTATCTTAGATGGCTGCTCACAGGCTTTTAAGACCCCAGACGCTACTCACCAAGGTAGAATGCAGAACATTGTCTTTATAAACTGTTATGCCAATTGAGCTAGATGTTCCTTGGCAGCATGGTCCCCACAGAGAGGATGGGATTATTACCATCCCCATTTTACGGCCAAGGAAGCAGAGGCACAGAAAGGCTGTTACTTGCCCAAGGTCCCGCAGCTAGTAAGTAGAGCAATGTGGGCAGGTACGCTGCAAATTCGGCTGTCAACAGATTGTCTCTGCTATCTCCGGTGATTAATCAGTTAACCAGTTGCTGGTGAGTCCATTCTAACTCATGGTGACCCCATGTGTGTCAGAGTAGAACTGTGCTCCACAAGGTTTCCAATGGTAATTTTCCAGAGGTAGATCACCAGGTCTTTCTTCCAAGGCACCCCTGTGTGGACTAGAAAGTACAACCTTTCAGTTAGCAAACTGAGTGAGTCTGCACCACCCTTGGAGTTCTGCCTCTGATCAGCCTAGCATGTCAGGAGTGATTAGTGATTCTGCATCTCGCCCTTATAGCAATTATGAGGTTGTCTCTTCATTAGCTGTTTAGTAGTTTCCAGGTCTGTTTACCTCTGCCTGCTAGACTGGAATTCCTTGAGGGCAGGAACTGTTTCTTAGTATCTCCAGTGCTCAGCAAATTCTGGCATGTGGCAAGTGCTCAATGGCTGCTGAAAGAATGAGTGAATGAATGAATGGCGAGTGCTGGGATAAAGGGAGGCACAGATGCCGAGGAATGGTAGAACAACCTCTGTCTGGACAGAGGCTCAGCTGGTTCCCGGGGTAGTTCGTACTGATCTGTCTATACCCTAGTCAGTGGTTAAGAGGTTGGCTGCTAACCAAAATGTCTGCAGTTCGAATCCACCAGCTGCTCCCTGGAACATCTATGGGGCAGTTCTACTCTGTCCTATATACAGGGTTGCTATGAGTCAGAATCAACTCGATGGCAATGAGTTTGGTTTTTTGGTTTGGTCCATACCCAAGAGGCAGCTAAACGATGTTCTCTGATAGTCTCGGCACAAACAGCCCGTCTCAAGGAGTTGGCCCAAGTACTGGTTCCAGCAAAAATCTCCACCCAGCCAGGCTGCAGTCCCAACCCTCTCCTGCCTCCCGTCCTGTAGAACGAGGCTCCTTGCTCAGGCTCCAGGGTTTGAGGGCAGGAAGCTGAGTCTGATTTCCATCCACTTCTTGGTCTCCCCTCCCAGGCCTCCCCGATCACCTGACCGCTCACATGAGACCCAGAGTGGGGTGTGGCTTTTTTTAAGGCTTTTTGCATTTATTAAAAATATATATAATAATAATTAAACTGCACAATACACTCAGAAAATCTGATTTGCCTCCAATGTGTGTGGGGAAGGAGAGGGGCCATTACAAACACCCAAGGCAGTTCTGCGGAGACTGATCTTAGGCTAGGCACAGTGTTAAGTGCTGTTTGGGCTCGATCTCATTTAATTCTGTCAGATAACCCTGGCCTGTAGGTACCATGAGCATGTCTATTTCACAGGCAAGGAAGAAGAGGTTCAGAGAAGTTCAGAGATTTTCTCAAGACCACACTGCTATGAAGTGGTGACAGCCAAGACTTTAAACCTTGATTCTGCAGCTGAGGGTCTTACAGGTGCCCAACCAGCCTTCACCTTGGCCTTGGTTATTCTGGTGAATAACCAAGGATGTGTTTCGGTCCTTTCAGTATTTATTTGTTGTTGTTAACTGCTGTGAGTCAGCCCCCTACTCATGGTGACCCCCACGCACAATGGAACGAAGTGCTGCCCAGTCCTGCACGATCCCTATGATCAGTTGGGGGTCAGACCGTTGGGATCCATAGGGTTTTCATTGGCTGATTTTTGGGAATAAATCACCAGGCGTTTCTTCCTAGTCTGTCTTAGTCTGGAAGCTTCACTGAAGCTTGTTGAGCATCACAACAACACACACCTCCACTGACAGACAAGCGGTGGTTGTGCTTGAAGTGCATTGGCTGGGAATCAAACCCAGGTCTCTCCATGGAAAGTGAGAATTCTACCACCAAACCAGAAATATTCCCCAGTATTTATTTAGTGCCTGGAAAAAAGGACAAAGTGACAAAGTGACCCACTTTCCACAGAAAATCTACAGATAGGCACCCCACCTCTCTTTCTCTGTCATATACAAAGTGGGATCCCAGGCATGGAGTCTCAAACGTTGTTTCTGAGAGAAGAAATAGTATGTGTTTTTTTTTCTTTTTTCTTCGTACTTTTCTATATAGCTCGAGTGTAAAGAATCATGAGCATATGTCTTTGAAAACAACAAAGTCGTGAAGACATTACTTTAAAAACATTATGTGCAGATTTATACTTGTTGAGCATGTATTTACTCTTACATCCTTTTTTTGGTCTGACTGCCAGAAAGCTCAAAGTTGAATTTTGTGCTTAGTTGCACATTGAGTGTTCTGTGATCTTTCTTTCCAGGGTCTTGAATCAGACAGCCTTGGTTTGAATCCTGACTCTGCCATTTTTTAATCAAGTGGTTTTGGCATTAGTTAACTACTCTGTGCCTCAGTTTCCTCATTTATAAAATGGGGATATCAGTATCTATTTCACAGGCTGTTGTGAGGACTAAATAACGCAGGTTAAGTGCTTAAAACGGTGGCTGGATCATAGTGAATGTTTATAAATGTTAGCTATTTTTTAATTTTAAGAGATTTTGGTTGGCTGGATTATATTGTTAAGCCATTTTTCAGTAAGAGCTCACAGATGTTATATCCCTTAATTTGTCATGTTGCAGAGTCTGTATTATTGCCTTTATAAATAAATGAAACTTGACTGGTACAATATTCCTGGGTCACACATTCCTTCTCAGAACTGTTTGTCATAGCTCCACTGTCTCTGGCACTGAGTAGTGATAAAGATGTCTGAAAAAAACATTTTCTCCCTCACAGATGACTTGCTTTTACTGCCTGGATGCCTGAAAAAAAAATCTTTACCCTTGAATTAAAAAAATGCAAGCAAGATACGGTTTATATCAGTTTTTCTGAGATCCCAGGGTGCCCTTTTAATCTATAGATTCCATACTTCGTTTCATTTCATGGAGATTTTCTGCTAATATGTTTTTAATTACTTTTTCTTTTCCATTTCGTGCACTCTCTGTTTCAGGAATACCAGTTATGTTCATGTTGAATCATTTTTGTCCTGTTCAGGCATTATTGTCTAATTGCTTTAATCTCTTTGCTTATTTCAAGCCTTTCATAATTTGATTGTTGGCTTTGTCTATTTGTTCCTTGACGTTTCTGATTTATTTGTTAGTTTTCTAATAGTGTTGTTTTGGCCTTATTTCACACTTACATATGCTCTCAACCTCTTCAACCTCCTGATTCTTGTCAGAAAAGGATGGACATTCTCATTGGCATCCATGAAGCCAGCTATTTGGAGTCCCTAGATACAGACACCATCCAACAGGCAAGTCCAAATCATTGCTGAGGAGGGACCCAAGGGAAGTGAAATAAAAATGGTTGTGACTTAGACTGGAGAAACCCCGAGAGTATTACCCCCAGATACCCTTCTGTCTCAGTGGTGAAGTCACCTCCGAGGTTCACTGTTCAGCCGGGGATTGGACAGCCCTATAAAACAAAACGGGACTAATGAGGCACAGCAGTCCAGGGACAAGGACTAGAAGGCAGAAGGGGACAGGAAAGCTGGTGATAGGGAACCCAAGGTTGAGTAAGGGCAGTGTTGACATGTCGTGGGGTTGTTAACCAATGTCATAGGGCAGCATGTGTACTAACTGTTTAATGAGAAACTATTTTGTTCTGTAAACCTTCATCTAAAGTGAGAATAGCATAACTAGAAGAACGTAATCGATGTCACTGAACTGTGCATGTAGAAATTTTTGAAATGGTATATCTTTGGCTATGTATATTTTCACCAAAAAAAAAAAAAAAAAGGTGGAGAAGGGAGAGGGTTGACATGAGGTTGTTAACCAATGTCATAAAACAATATGTGTACTGACTGTTTAATGAGAAACTATTTGTTCTGTGAACCTTCACCTAAAGTACAATAAAAAAAAAAATTATAAAGAAAAAAAAATGGGACTTCACAAAGTAACACGGCCCCTGAAAGTTCCCATGGAGAGATTTGAACCTGTAAATGCCACAGGGATGAGGAGTCTGTATATGCTTGGTTTTGGAGTCAAGCTAGACCTGGGTCTGAGTCCTTCCTCTGCCTATTGGGCAAGTTGTTTAACCTATCTGCGTTTCTGTTTCCTTATCTTTAAAAATGGAAATGATCGTATTTGACTATGGAATTTACAGGAGAATTAAAAATAGTACCCATAAAACGCTTAGTACAGAGACTGGCACATAGTAGATGTTTAATAAATGTTAGCTCTTCCCACAGTGAAATGAGCTAAGCTGATATTCTGCTTAGAACACTGTTTAAATTCATAAAGAATTCTAGAAGCAAGAACTATTTATCTGGAATCAAACTGACAACAGTAACTCAAAAGGTTAGATGGGAAGCTTAGGGGGCAGTGAGTTTATGTCAATGGGGAGGAAATATTCAGAAAAGGAAGGTGAGAATGGTTGCACAATTTGAAGGATGTAATCAATGTCACTGAATTGTACATGTAGAAACTGTTGAATTAGTGTGTCTTGCTGTGTATATTTTCAACAACAGTTTAAAAAACAGAACTGCAGAAGTATGTGATTTTTGAAAATCTACTTAGCATTAATGAGTGATTTGGCTAAAATCCAAAATATTTTTAATTCCTGTGCTTGTCATTGTGTCTTCACCCCCTATAAAAATGGCGTGGCAGAGCCATCTGACCTGCTCTAGCTTCACAAGGGGGAAGGAGAATCAAGATCAATAGCCCAAGTCTGATTCCCATGAGGTGGAGGTCAGACATACCTCCTCTTGCCAGCCCTTTTTACCAATTCTGACACCATCTGTCCCTCCCACAGCACACTCTGCTTCTCTGCTGGGTTCAATAATTAGCTGCAATGGCCACACCAAACTCACAATACTCACAATTATGGGGTTCATTAGGGACATAACAGGTTACAATTCAGGTTAAGGAAATACTCAGGATATAGTTCTTCCATGTTGTAGGAGAAAAACATCACAAAGTTGAGTAAAGCAAAAAGAAAGTTTTACTGCTCTGACCAGGATCACAACAGAGGGTTCTGGACAGAGCTGGAGAAGGATGTAGAGCATAATTCTAACCCACAAAAAAAAGACCAGATTTACTGGCCTAAAGGAGACTGGAGAAACCCTGAGAGTATTGCCCCCAGACACCCTTTTAGCTCAGTGGTGAAATTACCTCCGAGGTTCACTGTTCAGCCTGGGAGTGGACAGCCCCGTAAAACCAAATGAGACTAACGAGGTACAGGAGTCCAGTGACAAGGGCCAGAAAGCAGAAGGGGACAAGGAAGCTGGTGATAGGGAACCCAAGGTTGAGTAAGGATATTGTTGATGTGTTGTGAGATTGTTAACCATTGTCATAGGGCAACATTCGTAGTAACTGTTAAATGAGAAACTTTCGTTCTGTAAGCCTTCATCTTAAGTGAGAATAACAGCACAATTCGAAGAGCGTAGTCAATGTCACTGAACGCGCATGTAGAATTTTTTGAAATGGTGTATCTTTGGCTATGTGTATTTTCACCAAAAAAAAAAGGTTGAGAAGTTAGAGGGTTGATAGGTTGTGGGGTTGTTAACCAATGTCATAAAACAACATGTGTACTTCTGTTTCATGAGAATATTTGTTCTGTAAGCCTTCACCTGAAGTACAATTAAAAAAAAAGGAAGTTTTATTTGGCATATATTCAAAAAGGTGAAAGTGGGAAATGGACAGCCATGCTGCCAGAGCCATGTCTGCCCAAGTCCAAGGAAATATCACAGAAAGACAAAAGTGGGAAAACAGACAAGTATATTGCTAGCCATGTCTTTCCAGTCCAGAGAATATTACAGAATAGGCAAGAATGGGAAAACAGACAAGCATGCTGCCACAGCCGTGTCTGCAGGAGTCCAAAGAACAGTTACAGAGCCGTCAGTATATATTAACATTACAAGTGGGCAAAACCATTGAAAGCTTCACCTTTTCACAGATTGGCTAGAAACTGTGATCCTACATTTTGAATTGTCTTTCTTAACAATCATTGGTGCAGATTTCAGTAACAACAGTCAGGAGAGTCTTCATTGGTCCAACAAATTTCTATTCACTAAATGCTAATAGAAAAAGGTCAGAGTGGAAAGTCTATTGTGTTCTGTTTGATTGGCTTTATGTGAAAGGTTCCTTAAAAGATATTTTCCAAGATTATCTTAGCTATTGTCTTTATACCTCAGGGCCCAGTGTCGTTGTGAGTCCTTGTGAGTCCAGCTCCAGCTGGGTCACATTCCCTATGCTCAAGGAGAGGGAATAATAACTCCAATATTATTTCCTAAATCATCCATCAGGACAGTCTCTTCTCAGTCATGCCCGTAGGCAGGTCTCTCCCTGGCATTGGCCCTTCAGCCCCTAGGCCCGGCCTCTGACCTGCTTGGACAAGTGTTACAAAGCTCTTTTAGCTCTGCTGGTAAGTGCTCAGAGGTACCCCACTCCGCCAGGAAGCCTCCTGTCCATAGGCACTCAGCTTCCTCGCTCTGTGGGCCAGGAAGCCCACCACGCTGTCTCCTGTCAGTCTCCTGGTTCTGCTGCCTCTACTGCTGCCATTTCTCTGCTGCAGCTCCTTGCCGTCCCCCTGCCACAGCTCTTGCTGTCCTCGTTCTGCTGCCTCCAGGGCTTCTCTCTGCCTTCAGTTTTACAGCTCCTCTCTGTGTGTCTCTCTATAAGCCTAGCAGGATGGCTAAAGTGACCAATCTCCGTCATTAGGGCTCCATACACCCCATCTGCATAGCCCCACCCAGTCATTTGGGGGACCTTAAAAAGACTATGGCTAGAAGGGCCATATTAAGTAATTTATTGCACCGAAGGCCACCCCCTGGCTTTACTAGCCATTGGCCCTTTTATACTTGAAGGATTAACTTCCCCCTCCCAATCATTTTACCAGTCCAAAACAACCATTAATCAGTCCTTCAGTAGGGCAAAGAGTCCTCAGGGTAAGGTTACGCAGGCACCAGCCATTCAGGTCTGCTGCAGGTATCCACCTAATCTGATCAGGTTCTCCAAAAGTTTGTCTTATCTTCACCCTTTCTGGTGTCTGAAAAATTTAACTGAGAAAAGATTATTCCCTTGCTCTGAGCCTCACAAGGTATCAGCATAGGAAAACCTTTAAGGGACTTCAGGTCTGGCCATTGTACTCCAGTCCAGCAGTGCCTCCCCCTTAGTCCACCTTTTCGCAAACCTTCTACCATTACAGTTTTTACAATAACAATTAACCCTGTTAACAATCTGACATTCACAATGCTTGTGTTCCTGCTGGGTCAGCTCCAGGCAAGTAAATCTAAGTTTGTCCAGCACAGCTTTTTCCCCTAGATTTGGCAGCTTGTAACCTGACCTCGTGTTGACCTTTAACGCCAGGGGCTGCAAAGTCAGCTGACTTTCTCACCTCCAGTTACTCTTTTGCTGCTTCCTGCTTCAGCCTGTTTGAGCTGGATTGTGCACATGGACAATAAAAATGATTTGTGTGAGGTAAGTTCCTTAGGAGAGCAGTAAGGAAGAAAAAATTAACCAAGTTCCAACGTAATTTCCCTAGGCAGTGGGCAAACGACAGGGCTCAGCAGTCATTTTCTTGTCTGTGTGGGTTTAAATTGCCAAATTATATTTGGAGTCATTCCTTCTATGTTTGTTTTTTTCCATATTTCAGTGAAAGGTAGGGTGCGTTGGGAAAGATCTAGTCTGATATAGCTGACCCAAGGGGGTTGGCAAAGACACAGATGGGGACTATTGTAAGGGTCTGATGGTGACTGAGTGCCTTTCCTAAACCATAGTGTCCCACTCAACCTCCAGGCTGTTAAGGATAGAAACCAAGCTCTGGAGACAGAGTAACTCAAATATAAATCCTGGACTGTCATTTCTTAGCTGTATGACCTTGGGAAGTGGGTTGGTCTCTCGGAACCTACACAGCTATAAAACAGGGATAGTACTTCTTCACAGGGTTGTGGGGAAGCACCAGGAATAGCGATGAGCACACATGGTCGGTGCTCAACAAATGGCAGTAACAAATGTCCAGGGCCAACCATGTACCTGATGCTGTGCTGATACAAACTAGAAGCAACACCACTCATATAGGGAAGGTATTATTAAAACATTTTGATATCAAAGCTCAGAAAGTTACAAGCTATTAAGCTGCAAGGCAGCAATCACCCAAATCTTTCCTGGGATAGCACTTCCGGAAAGTCCTCTGGGCAGCACGCCCTGGGACAAGAAACTGGACCAACCTGCTATGTGAACATCCTCCTGATTCAAGGCCAGATGGGGCCAAGCCTAGAAGGCTGGGCCTTTGCCAGGTGCTGAGCAATGTGACCCAGACACACACTGATGCAGCTGTTTTCTCTAGGCCTCTCATCAAGCCAGGGGGTGGTCTCTCATCTTTCCATGGCTTCAACAACCAGTCACTGTGACCCAAATGCTAGCCTGGGGCAGAGCCCTGTTGGAGGCTGGGAGATCCCCTCAGGTGTGAGGAATTTGACTTCTAAATGAGGCACCAAGATCTAAGGAGTAACTAGTAATAGGAAGGCCAAGAAAGTGGTACGGAAATTACAACTCTTGATGGAGATCAAGAAATGAGGGGACAGACCACTTTGGGCTGGGTCAGCTTGTCTGTGACTACCGGAAAGAGGGCATCTACATAATGGGTCATAAAATCAAATATCTGCAATAATCAGGCACGCAGTGAAATTGAGTAAAACAAGCGAAACAGGCTCATGTCACACAATAGGGAATGGTGGGGACCTTTGACCTGAGGCCACATGGCCCTCTTCGGTTCCTAGGTACCTGCAGACCCTTGCAACACAGCAGCCTCCCAGAAACATTCGCTGATGTTTCTTTTCGAAGTTCAGTTGATATCATCCAACCAAATCATCCTAGTTTGGGGTCTTAGAAGTGGGGAGATGGTTGGGGAATACATAGTTATGGAAAGTGTGCTCTAGCAGAGCTTACATCTAATAAAGAAGCATAAAGGAGGCATTCCTGCTGGTCCTATAGTCAGCTTTAACTGTGCTTTCCCTCAATTGCTATGAGACAGACACTATGAATCATAAGACTTACTGGGTTTCCCATTTTGCTTTAGTTTAAAGCCAAATATTTGGCTCACTTAGTGAAAAGTTTACGGCTTCCATTTTATATTAACCTCCTTCTTATATCACTATCTTTCTCAGGTATCTTTTAATATTCACCATCCTTATTCTCTTTTTTTCCTATAAGATCATCTCATTAGTAATCAGCCATTGGGAAACATATACACAAAACAACTTATTGGAGTAACCTTTCACAAGTCATTTCATCTGTCTTATTTCCTGACGTGCGCTAGGATGATTTCTGTATTTCACACTTCATGCCTGGAAAACAACTTAAAAAAAGAACCACTTTAAAAAAACAAACCAACCTTAGCCTCATTTAAAAAACAAAAACTGTAACCATCACTGATAGGCAACACTGTATTACAGGTTTTCTTAATCAACGCCTAGAGTTTACCTTCAGACCAGAAGAGCAACTTCTCTGGATTTCTACCATTATCTCTAAAAGACAAACCACGAGGATAATCATAGTTATAGTGTCTAATAGACAAAATAATGCAGGAGTTAATAAAAATTGAATAAATTTTTCTTTCCCCAACCCCAGCCTCATTCAACCTTTTGATTCCTCAGTTGTTAAATAAACCTATATAAATGCCAAATGACAACCCAACAAAGCTACCCAAACATCTGCAATAGGTCACTTTACACCTGGTTCAGGTCAGGTTTTTTTTGCTTTTGGCTAAAGGCAAGCTTTGCAAAGGGCAGATTAAGTTGGCCGTAACTCATCTTCATTCCTCCCAAATATCTTACCATAAATGTAAGCCAACATCCCTAAAACTATTGCTCTGAGATAATTTTTAAAACTTACACCAAAAATATTTCCCGAAGTCATCTTAAAGCTGAACAATAGTTTAGCTTAACTCGTAAAAAAGGTCTTCCCTGAGCATTATTATGCTTTTAAGAACTACCCATACGGGATCAAATTGACAACAGCAATTTGAAAGATTAGACAGGAACCTTCGGGGGCAGTGGGTTTATGTTAATCAGGGAGGAACAACTCAGAAAAGGAGGGTGAGAATGGTTGTACAACAGCAACAATGTCATCGTGTCACTGAATTGTGCATGTAGAAACTGTTGAACTGGTGTATGTTTGGCTGTGTATATTCTCAACAAAAGAAGTAAATTTTAGGAAAAAAAAAAGTAAGCCAACATTATGTGAGTATCTTTCCAGGTTGCACTGAATTATTTGCCACCAACAACCTTTACTTCTGAGGAAAAAGGCTTTAAAATGTTTTAAAAAGCAAAACAAAAACCCTAGTATACTCCAGTTAATGCTTTACCTATGATTTTATCACTGACGTACAATACTAAACCCTCATGTAACTCTACTACACATAAAAGTTAAAATGCATTATCTTAGGCTTACATTTAAATGCTTAAATCACTTACAAACCCTATTCTGATTTATCTGGAGGCTTGATTCAGCCTCTATGGTTTCTGGCTTGTGAGACAATGCTTAACTTCTTATGCTTTGTATTTTCTTATTCCTGTGCTGGCTCCTTGGTAGCCAAGCCCTGTGCAGCCATGAGCCATTGCTTCAACCCACAAACATGCTGTAGTGCAGTGTGGCCTTTTTTAAATCTGGCTGCCCTGACGACAGTGCAAACCAGTCGGATCCAACTTTACCTCAATCACAAGCAGGCAGGGAATTTCAAGAATCATAAATTTTAAGACTTGCCAACCAAAGATCAAGCTACAGGTCTTCAAGTGATTTCATTACTGTGAAAGGACAGTTTGGCCACCAAGTGCCAGAGTCATTTTCTTATGTTCACACGCACCCCGTGGGGTGCTAAAAACAGGAAATCAAATCAGAACATAAATGATCTCTTGCCAGGTCCCCCAAATGGCATGCTGTGGTAATACTGTTTGGAACAAAGAATAGAAGAGAAAGAAGCAGGATTTTAAAATCGAGTAGCCAGAATCTGATTTAACCCAAATCATGTGGGGCTATTTGTCCCTGCGGTCTACCCTACCTTCCTTAGGCCACTCAGTCTAAATGTATTATCATCACCCTGTTATCCTTCCTGGCAAAATGTAAGGGCACTTCTCCCTCTGCAGTCTTCCTTTCATCCTGACACTGCTGTTCTCACAAGAAGAGGTAGCCATCAATTCTGTACTTCTCAGAGAATGTATCTTCTAAAAATGCTATTTTTACTTGATTGGGTATGTTAGCGTGGAGAGTAAGTAACTTAATGACGCAAGAGTAAACTACAGTGTTTTAACATTTCAAATTATAAAGCAGATATAGTACAGGGTAAAATGCAAAAACAAAAAAAATTATGAGGTTTAAAGATAAAAATAAGATGCAACCTGTGCTTCCTTTTGTAATCCTCAAGAGGTAACCTGGGTAGATTTTCTACTGGCTTTCACCTTTATAACTTACATAAAGTTCCTTAACAGAGCCAACTATAATAATATCCAAATTTCTGTGGAAACAATCAAATCTTCAAAGGCACACACCACTCGACTTTTTACGGCTAATTTAACCAGATAGGTTTCCTATAATCCTGTTAAACCCATTGCCATTGAGTCAATTCTGACTCATGGGGACCCCATGTATGTGAGTCGAACTGCACTCCAGAGTTTTCAGTGGCTATAATCTCACCGTAATCTTAGTGTTATGTTCTATATATATGGATGGGGTCACTATGATCCAGAACCAACTTGCCGGCATGTAACAACAATCTTACAGAAAGGTCCCTGGGTGGTACACACTGTTTGTACTCGACTACTAACTACTAACCTAAAGGTTGGCAGTTCAAACCCACCCAGCTGCACAGCAGAAGGAAGTCCTGGCTATCTGCTTCCATATAAAGATTACAACCAAAAAACCATATGGATCAGTTCTACTCTGTAACACAAGGGTTGCCATGAGACAGAATTGAGTCGATGGCAATGGATTTGGTTTTTAATCTTATGGCAGATCACTAGGCCTTTCTTCTGAGGTGCTGCCGGCTGGATACAAAACTGCCAACCTATTGGTTAATAGCCGAGTACAAACCATTTGTACCACCTACAGGCCCTATAAGCCTGTTAGTTCCTCTTGTAAAACTGTATTTTTCTTTGTTTTAGAGCTTTCCTACGGTTTTAAAATCAGCATCACTGCAACAGTTCTCCCAGAACAAACCAATGTAAAAGTTGTATTCACCAAACGCTGAATCAGCCCTAAAGCAGAGACCTAATTCTTCATTATCCTTCTGGCTTAATTTCCTTGTGATGCATCATCAATCTTACGGTGGGGATAGACAAAGAGCATTAAACTTTCCAACGTATTTCAAATACCACGCACAATAGTTGTTTTTTTTTTTTAACAAGTCTTTAATTAAAAAGTCAACAAAAATATATAATCAAGCATTTTACATAATGCATACAGCATACATTCTTAATATCTGCAGGTAAGATAAATAACAGAAGGCAAAAGCAGATATACTGTATTGCTTCTCTTTGGCAAGCACCAGTATCATCCCCTGCAGAAACAGGATACGTGTAAAAAACAAAACAAAAACAAATACCATGGTCTTAAAGTAACTGTCCCTTAGTACAAACAAAATATTTAGCAATAGTACAATAAATGAATTTTTCAAATTGAGTATGTAATACTTTATACCACAGGGGTTAAAATAGATTGTTTTCCAAAATTAAGGCCTGGAGCAGTATTTAAGAAAAACAAAACCAAAAAACCCTTTTTATTAGTTATATCCTGGTCCTGTTCTAGATTTAACAGTGTCACATTCAAACTCCACCTACCAGATGCCATTTCTAAGGAAAACAAAATGATTTCCCTACAGAAAAACTGTGTTTTACATGCAGGGCAGTTGTCTAACACCACCCCCCCGAGTCAAACACACATTTAGTATGAGGCAATGCAGCTTCGTTATGTCAATATTTACCATCTAACTCAGTATCCCAGAGTAAAAAACTTCCTTCCACTTCACAGCAAAGATATATATTGTGGTTCTACTGAAGCAATATATACATGTCAGACACTAAAAATTAGAAAAGCAAAAGAAGAGTTCATTCAACACATAGCAGCTTATATCTAAATATATACATGTATGTATATGTTTTCACAGTTGGACTAAAAAAAAAAATAAATTTACATTTGATATTTTCAGAAATTTCTCCTCTATAAATAATATTTTAAAAGCTCAACTGATCAAACTGCAGTACAAGAACATATCAAATTAAATAAATCTTTTAAACCTTTAAAAACAGATACTTGAAGTCAGTAAAGCTTGAGGTTTGTGTAAAGTGTACTCTGTTTGTCCCTATTAGGGAAGGCGGAGTCTTCTAAATACGATAGGAGAGAAACTCCAGAACTTTGGAAGGAACGGGCAGCTTCTGAACTTCTTGGGTGGGCATCACTCTCCGGACTGACATACGACATAAATGCTGAAGGCTAGGAATCTGCCTTGGAGTGGCCCAAAAATACACACTTCCATCATGCGTCCTAAATGGAAACACAAACCACAAACCCAGTCACTCAAGCATGTATTTCAACATCCCTACAGGAGCCCTAGTGGCACAGTGGTTAAGCGCTTGGCTGCTAACCAGAAGGTTGGTGGTTTGAACCCACCAGCCACTCCTGCGTGGGAGAAAGAAATGGTAGTCAGCTACTGTAAAGATTACAGCCTTGGAAACTCTATGGGGGCAGTTCTACTCTGTCCTATAGCATTGCTATGAGTTGGAATTGACTGGATGGCAATGGGCTTTTTGGTTGGTTTACAGCTCAAATAACCATCATCCAAGGCTTTGTATTAGATTCACAAACTTCACATTAAAACCTAATTAAGGAGACCCAACCAATGATCTATTCTATCACAAATTAACAGTATTATAAGGAGTACTTATGGGAGATTTACTGACAATAAAATAAAATAGTGGCTACTCTGACTAAAAGCACCTTAAATTGCCTTTTAAAAAAATAGAAAGGTATATTTACCCAGCAGCTAAAACACTGCCATCAGTAGAAAAGGCACAGCAAAGACCATTGCTCAAAGATGCAATCTGTACTGGGTAATCCTCATCAATTCTCCAGAACCTCACCATTCTGAAAAGGAAATGAATTGTCTAGTGAATGTTTAGCAGCCTTGAAAATTCAGAAAGAAATACCACTATGTTCTGAGTCACAAAATACACACACAAGGCACTGCAGCAGGCGATCAATGTTGTTCCATGATATATTTTACAGCCTATCCACCAGTTCTTAATTTGGATCAACTCACACTTAGACTACAATGCATGGCTGCCTTCCTTCCCTAGGTCTATGATGTTCACAACTGGAAGCTTTCTCCTGACTTTTTCATAATCAAAACATAACCAGTATGTTTTTCTAAGACAATGAACCCTTTCACTTAGGCGGTGTGTGGCGTAGTATCTAGGCACACAGCAGAGAGTTGATGTTCAGACTTTATCTGAGCAAACAGGAAAACAATGGTTGCCGGCAAATAAAAAAAGAACTCCTCCTCCTGCATGTTAGCTCACATTCTGGAAAGATGATAATGAGCTGCTTTCTGAATTGATGTTACCAAATGGCTTGATCCTATATCCACGCACGTTGTATGATAAAATCTTGAGAAAAGAAGGCCACAACTAGTCTCTGCTTCTTACCAATAAGCAGCACATCTCATGACATTTCATCTTGTAGCCTCAATCTCAGTGGGTATAAATTACTGTTTCTATCATTCATTTCACTTTGGAAATTTCCTTCTGCTTCAACCTTTATAAGCTATTACTGAAAACAAAATTTCTGTGAGCTGACCCAAAAGCTAATTAAAATCTACCCAAGTATGCCTCAACTAGTTAACATGTAAGGAACACAGGGAAAGACATGTTTTATCTGTAGACTATGCAGGTATTATTCAAGCCAGTATTCTTTAAGACACACCAACATCTCTCAAGTCTTTGTCTAGAAAAAGGACATTAAAACCCAACTTGCAGAAAGTTTTTTTTTTTTACACTTAAGAATATTTCCATTATGTACAAGTATCAAAGGAAATTAAAAAAAAAAAAGACCAAGCTATAATTTACACACTCACTTATCATCAGCAAGGCTTGCAATATGCAGTCCATCATGACTAAAAGATACAGAGCGTACCCATCGGTCATTTGCTCCTCCAGCAAATATTGGAGTAGGTGGGGGAAACAGGTGCCTGAGGACAAATACATGTTTTCAGTGAATATAAGGTCACTTCACAAAACAAAACTACCCAGGTACAAAGTACATCTGTCTCTGAATAAGGTTTAAAGTGAACTTAATGAACCCAACTGAGAAGACTGAGTAGAGCTGATTTAAAAAAAAAAAAAAAATCCCACTGCCACTGAGTCGATTCCAACTCAGAGCAACCCTATCGGACAGAGTAGAACTGCCCCATACGGTTTCAAAGGCTGTAAATTTATACAAAAGCAAACTGCCACATCTTTCTCCCATGGAGCAGCTGGTGGGTTCGAACTGCTGACCATTCAGTAGGCAGCCGAGCATTTAACTACTGTGCCACCGGGGGCTCCTCACAGAGCTGATATATCCAAACCAAACAAAAGGGGCCTTAAAAGAATTACTAATCTCTCTTTTACAATGTGGTTTAAGACACTAAGATTATGTTCTTATCTACTTGTTTGGGTTTAACTTTGGTTTTAACTATTTACTCAATATAAGAATACTAGAGATCTGCTAAACTCTAAATATTTTAAATTACTGCGCCTACAGAGTCAGGTACTATTAAACAACAAGACTAGTATCCAGAAAGACAAATTTATTTATAGAATTTATACCTAAAGTTTTGCATTATTCACGGGCTTAAATAACACCAAATTTTTAAAATTATGATAGACTGCATTGTTAGTAATTCTAAACATTCACTTAACATCTTAAAAGCTATACTGATAATCAGAGATGAACTGTACACTAAATTCATGCTGTACACACCCAAATTCCATCAGAATGTCTCCAGTATGTGGATCCCAGATATATACTCGAGTATCATAAGATGCAGTAGCCAGTAATGCTCCATCAGGAGAAAAGTCACAAGCTACCACATCATGGTGATGTCCTTCTAGTTTCCGTATCATGGTATATTTGTCCATATTCCATAGGAAAACCTGCAATAAAAAGGCAATGTTATAGCTTCATTCAAACTCACAGAGGACACAAATGGCACACTTTAAACTAAAAACGCTAAATTCAATTAAGATTATATTAAAATTAAACATTATAAATTATGAGTAATTAAAAGAATATGCTCAGTGTCATAGATTAAAATCAGTCTTTAAGTTAATTAAAGTGACATGCAAATTCTATTTCAAATGTTTCTGTTAAATGTTAATTAAAAAATAAGCCTACACATAAAATAAAGGCAATGCAATTTAACCACAAAGTTATACTGAATTCCATTTATTCCAAAACTAATTAAAATATACAGAAATAAATAGGGTTAAGTACTACAAACCCCCTTCTTTTTTTTTTCTTTTTCAAGAAACTACCAAATTTTAAAAAAATATACAGACAGAAAATGTAAGGTTAACAAATTGTTACTCCATTGGCATCTCCCTTTGAGATAATCACTTGTTTACAATAGGCTTGGATCACCAACGTGAGCCTAGGAAGAGAAACAGATACTGCAAGCAAAGAGAATTTTCACAGCCAAATGAAATTTCTTTGGCAAATAACAAGGATGTTAAACCACATTACAAAATGAAAATGCTACTTTATAAAAACAATACAATCACAACATTTCTTGAATCAAGATTTATCAATCTTACTTTTCCCAACTGACCACAATCATTAGTTATTTTAAGTATAAAACATTTAAATTACTTAAGTACAAGTTTACATATAGTTTTAGATTCTAAAGCTCAGTAGTTATACTGTGCAGAATAGCTCTAAATAAGATTTAATGTATATTTCAGTCTGTTTTATTAAATGTAAGCTTGGAGGTTTATAACAATCCAAATAACACAATCTCTCCTCCTCTTGGAGTAAAGCAGTCCTTTTTGCTACTTTTTTTTTTTCCTCTGCACAGACATAATTTATTACTTCTAAAGGAAAATAAACACAAATTTTAAATTGGATCAATGACTTAATCTATCTCTAGTATCTCAAAGAATTCCAAAAAATAGCACAGAGAAACCATCTGAAGACCAACTGCTTTACATTAAATTGGTTTCACTTGTCAGACTCCCAATTCCAACAAACTGGAAGATAAATTTACTCGGAGGAGTCAGTGGGTTTCACTGTGGGGAAAATTATTTTAAAAAAGAAAAAAAGAAAGAAAGAAAAGCAGAAAGTGGACATCGACCAGCACCTGCGTACGTACAGTACACCTTGCAGCCGAATGCAAGGTTACTTCATCCTATGGTAAAGGTCGCCCCCAGCCCGGTAGCCAGAGATGCCACTCTTTCTGCCCAGCTAACACCATTGTGCGCCTGTGTGCGAGTGGTGCCAGCATAACCTCAATCACACCAATATTGCTGCCACCACCTGTGACAGGGAAAGCAAGAAGCATATGGAAAACACACAGCCTAAAATAGCAATGTCAACATCTAGCTTTGTTCTTCCTACGATTTTAAAAGAACTAGACCAAGTATTTTGTTCTAAACTTCTAACATTTGCAACTACCATTTAACATACTTCTTAGCTAAATAAAATGCATTTCACCAGCCTCCCATCCCCCATTAACTCAAAGTATATTGTGATCAACACATGTATTTGGACTTCAACCATTTTCATAAATACCTGAAGCTAGTAAGATCTCTTTACACAACTCAGAGCTCATAGACAACTAAAGAGAGTTCGTCAATAAGCAAAACCCTCTTCAGAGTCATTTACTTAAGCTGTCTACATATATGCTGTAAGACAGACAATTTCATCTATAATTCATTCTAGGACATACATGAGTGCTATTGTTATTCTTATTAAGTTTTAAGTTACTTTTTTTCAGTTAAATGTCCAGGACCAGCTGGGACTCAAAACTTTAAAAACAGCAAACTGGACAAAAAAATAGAACAACAGAGAAAATAATTAGCAAGGGAATGTCTTAAAATTTGGACTAATCTCTTCTATAGCACATAAACTTCCTAGATCTTACAAAAAACAAATCTGACATACCCCTCATTTTATGAATATTATCTCTAACTAAAAGCAATCCAACTTCTCACTTCACAATCAGTAACTATACTAAATTAATTTCCTTCATGCAAATTCTCCCCCATCATGAAATAAAACATTTATTTGTGACACCGAGCACAGACTTAATAGGTTACTTAGATTTATAATGATTATGCATACATAATCCAAGTCACAATGAACGTACAAGAACTTTGATACATACTGCTTTACTGGCTCCAACTGAACACAGCATAGAAGAGTCGGGAGAGAATGCACAGCTGTACACCCAGTTCTGATGTCCCCTCAATACTTTCATCATATTTCCTGAACAAAAGGAAGTATCTGTTAACCCTAGAATCCATTTCAAATGAGCAGCATTTCAAAATGGCAATAAAGCAGAAAGTCACAAACTTCTACAGCTGACATGATTCATCTAGCATATTACATATGATAGCAGGGGTTGGCAATCTACACCAGTGTCTATTTTTGTTAATAAAGTTTCATTAGAACACAATCATGCCTGTTTGTTTACATATTGTCTATGGCTTTTTTCTTTTTTTGCACTACAAAGGCAGAGTTGAGGAAGTACAAAAAGACCGCATGGTCCACAAGCCTAAAATGTTTACTATTCTTTTACTCCAATCTGCCTATTCTACAAACAGAAACTGGAACACAGCAAGGTTAAGAGACGTGAATATCTTCAAAATGCTTTCTCACCCTTCTTTCCTTTTGGTAACTTACACTCCACTCCCAACGCCCCTGTGTATTATCCACAGTACACATTAAAACTATGCTTAAGTATAATTAACTCTTAATTTTACAAATACTTGCGGACTGGCTACTATATGCCAGGCACAGAGGATACAACTAAGACAAAGTCCCTACGCTCTTTTGGCTCGTACATTTTACTGTGCCTACATCCTTAAAACATGTGTGCATAACTGAAAACATGCTGAGATAAGTAAACACTATTTAATATGCAAAAGAAAACAAAAATTCATCAAAGAATTTTTTAACTACTGGGATTTCTCCCATCCACAGCTGAAGAATCAGAACACTGAAAAAATGCACAGGAGGCACATCATGGTTTTGTAATGTTAGCACATTATTTTATCAGACAATGGTTACTATCCATCAGCTGGAACAATTTCTGCAAATCTGATGGGTCTGTTTGCTACTACATTCAATTTAAGCTGCACTATCTCTTGAGCAAGGATATGAATCTCCAGGTTAAGGATGTTTGAGCACCAACAGACCTCCTTTAAATATAAAGCTTTAGTTAAAAAATGTAAACTATTTTATCAGGGGCTCTTAAAAAATGTACACTCTTTTGTAAGAGGGAAGAGATGCTCATCTCCGGTCCACTCAAACAACGTAGCTTCCCAAACCTTTGTAAGCATCACAAATATTAAAAGTTTTAGAAAAGGCTCGAATACCTTCCTACTGAAACCAATACAGCTTTCTAACATATCTGAAGGGTGTCTTTTATTTTTAACAAAAGAATTTCTTAGCATTACATGTTATGAATTGTGGTATGTAAATTATGTTTTAATCTAAACTTTACTGGTTTACTAAATTATATGTTTTTGTTACTTCAAAAACCAAAAACCAAACCCATTACCATTGAATTGATTCCAACTCACAGAGACTCTACAGGACAGAGTAGAACTGCCCCACAGAATTTCCACGGCTGTAAATCTTTACAGAAGCAGACTGCCACATCTCTCTCCTGCGGCGCGGCTGGTGGGTTTGAACTGCTCATCTTTCAGTTAGCCGCTGAGCACTTAACCACTGCACCACCAGGGCTCCTTGTTACTTCAACTTCTACTTAAATTTTCACTAAGCAAATGCAGGAAATTAATAACCCTCCCTAAAAGAAATAACACAGATCAGATTTTGTAAAACCCTAACACTGATCCAAATTTTGTCCTCAAATAGTTGATACAGATCTGCGTGGTTAGTTTCTGAATAATTTTAGATTGTTTACTTAGAGTAACTGCTGGCTCCTATTCTGGGTCACATTTATGTTTCTGTTTGATTTGTACTGGGAAAAGAACCAAAGGATTAAGCGTAGAAAAGGAAACTTTGATCATACGCCACTTATAAATGCCTCAGATGATCCCAATACCTCTCACTAGTAATAGCAAAGAACTAATCTTTTTTTACAGCCTAGGCAAATAACATACCATCATCTTTCAGGTCCCACACTCTCAGAGTTTTGTCTCTTGAAGCTGACACTAAGATCAAGCTCCCATCTGGAGCAAAAGTTAAATCTCTGACCACTTCAGTATGATCTACCAAGTTAAGGAGGAGTTTTCCTAAACACAACAGGAAATATAAAAAAAAAAATACAATGTTAATATTTTTAATCAGCTTCTACTTTTTAAAAATGGGTTGCTCATCACTAAAAAAGTAAACGAATAGCAATTCTTGGGCACCTCTTTAGTTTAGCAAGTGTTAAATGTAGATTTAGATTCACTATTTGTTTTAAAATCATTCTTTCCAGGATACCAAAGCCTCAATTTATTAGAAAAATGAAAAAAGAACTGCTGAAATGTAAACAAACTCCTAGACCAAGTTAATTTAATATCAAGAAAAATCCTACATTAACATCTTCTAAATCTTTGTATAGTACAATTTTAAAATATAAAATACTTCCTTAGTATTACTGATGGACTGTCGAACTTCCCAAAAGGTACACATTATCCCACAACAACTTAAATTTCTGAACATAATCTCTGTGACAAAATACACTTTATTCATCTAATACTGTAAGAGTTTTACCTTCTAGGAAAATCTATGGCTTACCTTATTTTTTTTTCAAGAATCCAATCGAATTTATTATCCCCACTCTATGTTAGTATCACTTGCTATGTTTTGATGTATGTATTATTTTTTGTCATTGTTGAAAATATACATAGCAAAACATATCAATTCAACAGTTTCTACAATTTAGTGACACTCATTACATTCTTCTAGTCGTGCAACCACTCTCACTCTTCTTTTTTTGGGTGACAAATATTCTCTTTAATAATGGTATATTATTTATAGAATTTTAAAAAATAGTCTTAACAATAGATACAGCCTGTTGCCATTGAGTTGACTCTAACTCATAGCGACCCTACAGGACAGAGAACTGCCTCATCACCCTCCTTTTCTGAGTTGTTCTTCCCTCATTAACATAAACTCACTGCCCCCTAAAGTTCCTATCTAATCTTTGGAGTTGCTGTTGTCAATTTGATCCTGTATAGATAGTTCTTAAGAGAGCATAATGCTCAAAGGACACTTTTTTAATAGTTAAGCTAAACTGTATTGTTCAGTTTTAAAATGACTTCAGGGGATATTTTTGGTTTAAGGTTTAAAGATTATCTCAGGGCAATAGTTTCAGGGGTTCATCCACCCTCCGTGGCTCCAGACAGTCTAGGGTCCATGAAAATTTTAAAAGCTGTTCTGCATTTTCCCCTTCTGATCAAGATTCTTCTGTGGAAGAAGATGTTCAGTAATGGTAGCTGGGCACCATCTAGTTCTGGTCTCATGGCAAAGGAGGCAGTTGTTCATGGAGGCAACTAGCCACACATTCCACATCCTCCTCCTATTCCCAACTCTCTGTTGCACCAGGTGAATACAAACCAATTGTTTGTTGTGCCTTGGATGACCACTTGCAAGCTTTTAAGACCCCAGGAACTACACAACAAACTAGGAGGTAGAAGAGAAGCACTAAACATGTTATTAGGCCAATTAACTGAGATGTCCCATGAAACCATGACCCTAAACCTCCAAACCAAGGAACCAAATCCCATAAGGTGTTTGGCTGTACATAAGCAGCCTCAGCAGCTACTCTTTTTTTGTTGTTGTAAACACACCCTATTTTACGCAAATAACACGTTTTCTGTTTGCGTGATAATTTTTTTTTAAAAGAGCAACATGCAAAAAATGGCAGAGCGGCACTTATGAAAATACCTCATGGGGGAGGGCGCGGTTGGCAAACAAACATAGAAGGTGGGCGTTATTTGTGTAAAATACGGTATCTTGCACCCTTCTGCCAATTCAACTTTTTACAGGTGTACAACTTATTACTGTACAACATTTTATTGTGGTTTAGGTGATACTTTACATAGCAGTTTCCCATTCAACAATTTATACACAGCTTGTTTTGTGACACTGTTGCTATCCCCTCAACGTGTCAATACTCTCCCCACTTCCTCTCCTGTGGTCTCATTTTTTCATTCGTCTAGCATTCCTGCTCCTTCCTGCCTTTTGAACTTTACTTTTGGGCAAATACTGCCCTTTTGGTTTCGTATAGTTGCTTGTTCTGGGGAGCACGTTCCTCACGGGTGTTATTTTTCACTTTATAGGCCTGTCCATTGTTTGGCTGAAAGGTGATCTCCGCAAATAGTTTCAAGTTTGAAGGGTGTCTAAGGACCACAGTCTTAGGGGTTGCACCAGTCTCTATCAGATCAATATGTCTGGTCTTTTTTTATGAATTTGAATTTTGTTCTACATTTCTCTCCTACTCTGTCCAGGGCGTTCTATCGTGACCCCAGTCAGAGCTGTCGGTAGTGGTAGCCAGGCACCAGCTAATTCCTCTGGTCTCAGGCTAGTGGAGGCTGTGATTCATGGGGTCCACTAGTCCTCTGGACTACTTATTTCCTTGGGCCTTTGTTTTTCTTCACTCTTCTTTGCTCCAGGTGGAAAGTGACCAATAGTTTTATCTCAGATGGCCGCTTGCAAGCTTTTAAGACCTCAGTTGCTACTCATCAAAACAGGATGTAGAGCACTGTCTTTATGGACTATGTTATGCCCATTATCCTACAAGACTATGGTCCTTGCACTTCAAGCCCAGTAACTCAGTGTCATGAGGTGTTTGGATATGTCTAAGAAGCTTCCATAACTGTGCCCCCTATGTACTCTATTACATATATATACACATATATGTATATATATATATGTGTATATATATATACACATATATAAAAATATATATGCAGCACATACTTATACATACAAACGCCCACAACTATACCTATATATATACGCAAATATACTCCCATACTCCCTCCCACACTTATACAGCATATATATTTACCTATGTAATTACTCACAAATTTCTGGTTGTTATTACTTACATTTGTTTTTAATTGCCAAAAGAATTTAACTTTTCAACCTATCTAGTTAAACTTTAGATAAAATGTCACTAAAACCTTCCGAAGGTTGAAACAGACCTTTTGTTATTGAGATTTTACACAGGGAAGTATACACTATTCTAGAAGAATGGTTATTAATAAGCAAATGGAAATAATTAAGGTAAAACAATTTGTTTCTTAATATCTTCAATTCATTATTTATTCTTTTCAACTGTTTCTTCTGGGAACAAAGTCTAAATTTAAACCCAAAATATCCTGTAATATAGTTCATCTCTACTCTGACCTAAAGTCCTAGAAAGACTTTTTTTTTATTTTATTGTTGTACTATAAGTGAAAGTTTACAATTCAAGTTAGTCTCTCATACAAACATTTATACATACAGTGTTATGTGACCTTAATTGCTCTCCCTATACGGTGACAGCACACTCCTCCTTTCCACCCGATTTTCCGTGTCCATTCAACCAGCTCCTGACCCTCTCTGCCTTCTCATCTCACCTCTTGACAGGAGCTGCCCATTTAGTCTCATGTATCTACTTGAGCTAAAAAACACTCTTCGTGAGTATCATTTTATGTCCCATAGTCCACTCTAGTCTTTGAAGAGTTGGCTTTGGGAATGGTTTTAGTTCTGGGTTGATGGAGAGTCCGGGGGCCATGCTTTCTGGGGTTCCTCCAGTCTCAGCCAGACCATTAGGTCTGGTCTTTTTACCAGAATGAGTTCTGCACCCTACTTTTCTCCTGCTCTGTCAGGGACTCTCTGTTATGTTCCCTGTCAGGGCGGTCACTGGCGGTAGCCAGGCACCATCTAGTTCTGGTCTTAGGCTGATGCAGTCTCTGGTTTATGTGGCCCCTTCTGTCTCTTGGGCTAATACTTTCCTTGTGACTAGGTGTTCTTCATTCTCCTTTACTCCAGGTGGGTTGGGACCAATTGATGCAACTTAGATGGCTGCTCACTAGCATTTAAGACCCTAGACACCACTCAGAAACCAAGTTTACTTTGAAAGCCCCTAAACCATCAACCACTGAAAAAGTATGTAAGAAAACACCTTGTTACTTAAGTCAGAGAATTAAATTACTAGTTCATAAGTGATAATTAACTAAATAATACCTAGACATCCCCTTCCTGCTATAATATTCTCTTAAGATTGATCAAGCAGTGTCAACTCTATAGTTTTCTAAAACTAAAACCATGAGCTGAATAAATGCTATTCAGACCAATTATAAAGACACACTCATAGTACCAATCCTTGCTTTTCAGTATGTTAAAACTCTCAAATCATATATTCCAGTGTCTGAGGTTTACTTTTAAAACTATGACTAAAAATAGCTTAACTTTATAAAGAATCCATACCTGTATATACATCCCATATTTTGATACGCCCATTGTTTAACCCTGTGGCAAGGAGTAGCTGATCTTGTCCAAATTTGAATCGATGCCATTCTATATTCACACAGCGACTTTCTTTTTCTGGAATTGAAGAGCCAAAAGCAAGACTCCAGACTATATCTCCACAGTCTATAGTATGTTCACGAGGCTTATTTTTCTGGCCATCACTATTTTGTCTTGGCAATCTTAAACTGCTTGAATTGGTGACATTCTTGGGGCCATGCAAGAGACTAGAGGGGAGGAAAAAAGACTGAAATTGAGCCATTATCTACTCTGGTCTCCTGTGGGTACAGAATAATTTTATACTTTTTGTTTGTTTGCTTGTTTATTAAAATAACCTCAACCTCAATATGATTACAGTGATACTGAAAAACCACAAACACCTATAGATAGGAGGGTGAAAAGTTACTATTTGGGCTATTAGAACATAACTGAACAAATTCAGATCATTCTAAGAAATTCTCAGTAGCTAAGGTAAAAAATAAAGCAATTTATAACTTATTCATCGTCCAAATTTTCCTCAAGCATTTGACAAAATCCCATCCTTTCTACGTCTAGTGTAATATATAATAAAACATTGATGAATATAACCATGAAGGTCTACTAGACATAAAAGCAGGGCAAGATTAAATGTAGTATATGATACATTTTAGAAAAACTTCCAATATACACACTCAACCCCAAGCAGAGGGATCATAAGTACATTAAAAAGTAATTTCATGATCTATGTACCACTGTTATATAATAAAATTATTCAAGTCTCTCTGCTGTGAAATCCAAAATGAATCCAAAAAAGCTTCTCATAATAAAGGTCACCTGCCTTGGCATAACACGTATGTACTAACGAGGCACAACTAATCTACCTTTTAATGCACCAAAAAACTTAAAGACACAAAAGTACCTGAGAAAATTCTATAATGTCAAAGGCCAGACAGTCCTTTACACAAATTTTCCAATAAGTATAGTCAGTCTATAATTAAAATACATTTACAACACAGTCAACAAAGGGAAAACTTAAATATCAAAATATTTTATCACCTCACTCAGAAAAACTCCACAAACAGATACAAAGTGCAAAGAAGAAAAGAGTCTTACAAGTTCTTAAGGCACTGGGACCACGGAACGAGCTTTACTGTACGATGTCCTTGTGACCAAGCAAAGTACGAACCATCTGGCGCAAAAGCAACCGTCCAATTTTCACAACCACATTTCTTGTCAAAAGGAGCTGCTGGAGCTAAAAGTTCACCTATAGTACGTGATCTCACTAAATGGAAAGATAAAAAATACAGTTATCATATATAATCAACAATGAATTTGAGACTGCCTCTGTATTACTTTGGGACTCACTGAACTCTATGGAGTTTTCCCCTTTTCTATGCTGACAGGTTATACAAAGTTTTACTTTCTACTCTCCTAGGGGACATATGTGATGTGAAGACCCCTTACTGATAATAACTATCTTTAAGTTTTGGTAAAAGTGATATTCTTAAAATTTCCAGATGCAAGATTTTTTTGAAAATTGCAATAAAAAACTGTTCAAGTAATAACAATGTAATGACCAATTAGGGCTAGCAATTTCTGAAGTCTGATTTTTGGGTTACATTATGTTTTTATCAAATTACAGTACTAACATTTAAAATGCAAGAGACTAAAGTTACTTTGCAAGAAAAGTACTGTCCAAATTACTAAGTTTTTTTGGCTTTCGAAAACCATAAACCATTATAATATACAATATGACATCATTACTCAAAGGAAAGCATTAGAAAGTGGTCTTTTCTAACATGATTATCTTTTTCAGGTCCAGATCACAAAATCACAAAACCCTCAGAACCAAAAGGAGCTTATTCAGTCCAACCAATGCTTTAAAACGCATTACATTTGTGATTCTCAAATGGTGGTCCTTAGGCATCTTCCCAATGGGCTACAAACTGACCCAAAAGTGGAAGTCCAGTAATTATTTTGGTTCTTAAGGACAGTGGACAATTTCATACATTTTTAATTTATTTAGGATTACTTGAATTTAGCATGCATAACAAAAACTGGCATTTACCAGAGTACGGAGAATCTGACTTCCATATTTCACAAGAAGCATGATCAACAAGCTCCTACTGTACATGTGCACATGCAGTTAGCTGGAAGTTCCTCAATCCTGGAACAGGGACTTCTTTTATCAGGGTATCACTAATGTCTTAGGATGGACTTGATTTCAAATTTTGCTACTCTTTTCAGTTATAAATTATTTATTATTATGGTCATTTTAGCTTCCCCATTACTTGTTTTGTGGTTAGTTGTCTGGTCAACTCTACAGTGTACAGTAATATATTTTTACATTACTTTTGGCCTAAACTTTCCAACAACTAAATGCTAGAGCAGATATATATACAATTCCCCAAAATAGACTCTTTTGGTAACATTTTCAGAGTCTGAACATGTACTATGTCAACAGCTAGTACAGCACCTGGTATGACAGGTCCTCAGTAAATATTTATTGAATGAATATGAAAGCACATGTATAAACTCCGGTTCTTAAGTGAATTAAATATGTTCCACGCCCAATTCCTCCATACATTAACAGGTGAGTTAAGGTTTTAAAGAACAAAACAAAACAAAACAAAACAAAACAAAACTGAGACCCATTTGAGATTATCATAAAACTTCCCTTTTAATGACTCAAAATCTTCCTCCCAGTCACCCCACAGTCACCCCACCCACTCACTGGTCCGGACCTAAAAGAATGAGCCTAATGTTGCTCTCACACGACATTCATATGCTGAAGAGAGCCACAACATCAGCTCCTAAATCTTTCCAACAGGCTAAACATCTCTAGTCCTTTCATCATTCCTTAGGTTACATGGTTTAAAGTCCATTCCCCAGCTTCACCTTCATCACACTTCTCCAGGTAAACTCAGGTAATCAACGGCCCTCATGAAAGTGACACCCACGCCTAAACACAGTAATTCAATTTGGTTTAATCACAGCAGTAGACTCCTACATACACTTGCACTATTAACTTCACTGGCAGTCACATGCCTTTCTTAACAAAATTTCACAAATGGCTGACCTCTGATATCTGCAAAATGATTTTTTTAAATATACAAATGAGTTCAGAAAGGGTATGCTGCTCCAGGTTTCCTTACATTCTTCCAAGCCCAGAGTCTTATGTGGCCATTTAGCTAGGGTACCTTACGTGGCTGGCTACTGAATTTGCAATCTTTGCCTAAACTACATCTTTTTAAAATCCATAAATTTTTGGGAGAAAGAACACAAAGTACAAATAAGGGAGGTAAGTTTAAAAACTGAACTGCAAAATACAAGCATTATCTTAAAACAAGAAAGTCTCTAGTTAAACTAGATGAGTATACTAGTATCATTTCTATCTCAAAAAATAAAAGAACAGCCTTTGCATCCAGCTTCAAAAACATCTGTAAATTAGACTAGAATTCAGCTTTCCCCCCAGTGGCACAGTGGTTAAGAGCTTGGCTGCTAACCAAAGGTTGGCAGTTCGAATCTACCAGCCACTCCTTGGAAATCCTATGCAGCAGTTCTACTCTGTCCTACAGGTTCTCTATGAGTCGGAACCTATTCGACGGCAACAGATTTTAGCAAGCATAATCAAGACTAAATTTCCCACAGAAGAGACTCATTTTTTTAGTCTGTATTTTAAGATCACTTTGTATTTTTCTTCTTTTACTCTGGCCACCAAAAAAAAAAAAAGAAAACCTGGTTCAAATGGCAAAGACCACAAAATAATAAACCAATTTATTCTCGAATATACAGAAATTCAAAAAATATATAGAAATTCACTATAAGAACTGCCAAATAAATAGAAGTTATAATGTTCAACAAGGATTTTACTAAAAAAATGCTTGATAGTGTGTCCTTCCCTGTTAACAGGCACACCAAACGATTTCTGAAAGCATCTCAATTTAAATCTTTACTGGTAGATTACTAAAAATCTAGCATGAAGTTTATAATAAAGTGCTGGGGGCGGAGGGGGAAACGACCCTGTAACCATTTAATGTTATATCCTAAGAAATTTATGATTCAATGACCTTGTAGAAGGTAAAGGCTGTCTGCCATGGAAATCAGCCGTAAGGCACAACACCACATTATTAATAACACATCATCTGAGTCATTGCTGAACAAAGCAAATACGGTTTAGTGCCTTCTTCACATTCCTCCCTACAATGTCTTAATCAGAAAGGGAGGATCTGCGGCAGTGCCTTGGGAAAGAGGGCAGTAGCTCAAAGCAGTAACCCTCTGTCACAGATTTCTTTCATAATTCATGGATCCTGTCTCTGTTCTTTAAGTATGTCCTTGAGAAACCAAACAACTACAGTTAATACCGATACAATGCTACACAAAGACGTAAGTGTTTAACCTTATATCCAAATGATCCTTTAAAAAAATTTAAAAAAGAAAGCAACCAAAAGTGGGGTTTTAAAAAAGCTTAGAAAAAGCCAAAGTTCTTTTAGGTATTTGGCACTTAAGTAGTTAACTTTTTACTATATCCCAGTAATAAAACACTGAGACCTAAATATTGGGGAGGTGGGGGGGGATAAATAAATAAAAGGCTACTTTGTGGATGGTTTTTCCTTATGAAGGTATGTTAAGCAGCTCTATTCATCCCTTGGAAGAGAGGACTGGAAAAGTTTTCAAAATGATTCATCAAGATGAAGTAAAAGACAGACAGATGAAAGATAGATCACTCATCTGTCATCACTGTGTGGTGGAAAAAACCACCGGATGAAAAATAAGAACTCCTGAGTTTTGTGCCCCACTCCTACATGTACTTACTGATCATAAAGTACAGTTAAAACAAAAATTGGACACATGTTTTGTGTGTTCTCTGCATCTTTAAAATAGTTATTAAAACCAAGGTTAAGGTCCCCTCCTAAACAGCCATTCAACTTTATTGCTAAGAGAACAAAAGTCCAGAATTCTAAGGTCTAAAGATTCACCCACACACAAGATAAAGGGTGTTTTGGCTACTTCAGCTTCTTCCTTTCTCTAGAAATACCTCCTCTATGTATTTTATTGAAGACATTCATTTACTTAAGGATAGTAGGGAAATGCAAAGACTGCTCAATGGCCACCTCAAATTTTTAATTACCACAGTTCAGTTCAGTGTGACTGAGTCTATCAGTCGATGCACGGCATGCCCTTTTCCCCCTAAAAGTTGTTCCAGTTATTTTATCTTAAGTGAGAGGATTCCAACAATGTGAGCTGCTTTCAGCCCAGCCTTGGGGTAGGTCCTGAGACCCTTAACCTCTACTGCCCTGTCTTCAGGGAGGCAGGCTAGCCTGGAAGTCAGTTTTTAGACCGCCTTTCCAGAGCTTGCTCTCTGTACAACAGCTTTCCTTCTGTCACCCCACCCAACCATTCTGCAACTCCCATATGTGTATGAAAGATAATTGAGTCTCCTCCCCCGAACCACTGCGTTTTTGAACCCCATACTATTTTTTTTTTTTTTTAAAAGAATTGCTTTTTCCAGGCTGTGGGGCACCTCTTCACATCTCTCATTAAAGACTGCTTGGGGTGCAGAAAGCCCCCTGCTTAGAACACACAGGTTTAGACTTCCCATTCTAAGCTTAACTAAAGAGTCTCCGCGACTTGATCAGTAATCCCTGGGAGTAACCCCTCCCCGTCCACTCGACAGTCCCAGTCGCGGTGCCAAAAGAATCACAGGATGCGGCCCAGCGCCGACCTCCGATAAGGGAACTAGGGTTCGGAGGGGCAAGCGCCTGAGCACCCGATGCAGGGTAGGGCCCCGGGTTCACCCTCACCCATCGCCCAGGTTCCACTCCACTCTAAGATTCGCTCATCTGCCTCCCTAGTGCCAGGCGCACAGCAAACGCTCCATCAATACTGAACCCAGTTACCACTCAGCAGACATCCAACGCGGGGCCGTTTCCTTCCTCTTCGCTTAAGGGCTTGCCCCCCCCTTACTCTTCTTCCCTAAGACTCAGAGACATTTCCTCCCGAACCTCCTCGGGGTAGTCCCTTCCACTCCCAAGCCCCCGCGCGCTCACCCCTCCTCACCCACCATCCTCTGAGAAGCCCGCCCCATTCCTCACCGATCTCTTTCTCGTTGACCCTCGGGGGAAAGCTGGCCATCTATGGGGCACCGTCTGATTCCGGGGACACGATGCAGACGCAACGACAGAGAAAGGAACGGCGAGCGCTGAGGGGCGTGACGCGGGCTCGGTCCCTCCCGATCCCGGGGACGGAGGGGAGGGGCGAGGGCGGTCGCTGGGGCTTCTGCCGACTGCCCCGGCGAAACTCCCAAAGGCCTCGGGCCAAACTAAGGAGTTAAACACAGACAATAGACCCTGGTCCCTGCCTCACACCTAAGGACCAAGACGCTAACTCTGACGCTGCGGACTGCAAACGAAACACTGGAGACAAAATGGCGGGCGGCACGAGCGATATCAGGGCGGCGGAGGCGGGGCCTCGTGACGCTTCGCCTGAGGCCCGCCTGCCGCCGCACGGGACGTGACGGCCTTTGCTCGCCGCCCCAGCGCTACGTGCTCCTGGGCGTTGTCCGAGGGGGAGCCGCGGGGGAGACCGGGAGGAGCGGAGAGGCGGGAGAGGAGCCGTAACCTCAGTTGAGCAAAGGCGAGACGGCTGAGTAGGAACTAACCGCCTGTTCGTTTAACCTGATTTCGTTTTCCCGGGCCACGGTGCCCTAGCTTAGTATTTAGAAGTTGAATTGCCTTTAAAAAGGACACAGATACGTAATGGCAAATGTTTTGTAGTACGTATTTCACCACAGTGAAAATTTTAAAAGATAAAAATATATTAGCCCACAACTTAAGTATTGTATGACGTTAAACCGGCTAAACCTAAAAGAACAAAAAAAGCCTTTCAGATTTTAACTAGATTTGGCCGGCTGCTCACCTCCCACATGCTGGGGAAGTGGAGGTTGCGTAGATGAGTTTTAGCGTCGTTATCCCCCACCTGTCTGGCCGTAATTGTGCCTGACGGGAGCCAGCTGGTTTTAGGAAGGGTGGAGGTGACCGAGCGTGAGGAACAGGGTGACCTGGGCATGATCGCGCCCCGCCGCGGGCCCTCCTTGGACTGCCTTTGTCCTGGGTGGTCCCTGCAGCCGGCCTCCTCCGGGCCTTCAGCGGGGCTGGTGGTCTGCGAGGTGTCCCGGATGCTCCTGTCAGCTCAGAAACGACCCTTCCTCCACCAGGTATCTCCGGGCGGTGCCTGCCAAAAAGCCAAGTACCCGCTTACAGGAGGCATTTTTGCATTTTAACGGATCCTTCCATGAACTCGAAACCTCATTACAAAGGAGAGCATCTAAGGCTGAGAATTTCAAGTATGTGGCAGATACCGACAGGAGAAAAAGTTGAGTGATGAAACAGACCTTTTGAGAGATCTCAAATGAGAACACGTAGTGCAAGTACACTTCATCTGTTTCTTTGCCTAAGTGTATAATTCTTCAAATAGTGAAATGCTGGGTAGCAGATATAAGAAATCATCAGCCCTCCTTATTTTTCTAAATTTGCTGCACTAAGCCAACCCATTTACTGAAGGCTTACTCTGTGCCAAGCACAGGGGGCTAATTGATGAATATTCAGAGTAAATAGAACAAAAGAGAATTTTTAGCGCAGCCTTCTGGCTCATATATCAATGCATCAGTCCCATCAATTCTTTTAACCAATGCCAGTACCCCTGTTTAAGGAGCCCTCGTGGCTCAGTGGTTAAGAGCTATGACTGCTAACCAAAAGGTCGGCAGTTTGAATCCACCAGCTGCTTCTTGGAAACCCTATGGGGTAGTTCTACTCTGTCCTATAGGGTTGCTATGAGTTGGAATCGATTCGATAGCAACGGTTTGGTTATGGGTTTTTTGGTGGCACAGTGGTTAACGCTGCTAACCAAAAGGTCAGTGGTTGAACCCATCAGTTGCTCAGAGGGAGAAAAGACCTGGTGATCTGCCCTGCACTTAAAGATTAAAAAAAACAAAAACCTAACCCATTGCCCACTGAGTGGATTCCGACTCATAGTGACCTTATAGGACACGGCAGAACTGTCCCATAGGGTTTCCAAGGCCGAAATCTTTACAGAAGCAGACTGCCACATCTTTCTCCTGTAGACCGGCTGGGGAGTTCAAACCACTGACCACTGTGCCATCAGAGCTCCTTCCTGTAAAGGTCGTAGCCTAGGAAGTACTATGGGGCCATTCTACTCTGTCCTATAAGGTCAATATGAGTCGGAATTGATTGAATGGCACACAACAGTACCTGTTTACCTGTACTATACCATACAAATTCATGGAAAATATCTGTTCTTGAATGTTGATTTAGTAAATAATATTGGAAGCATTTATTCCCTCTCCTTGAACATAGAGAATGTGACTTAGCTGCAGCTGGACTCAACAAGGACTCAAAGGACACATCAACTGGGCCCTGAAGTATAAAGACAATAGCTAAGATAATCTTGGAAAGTATCTTTTAAGGAACCTTTCACATAAAGCCAATCAAACAGAACACAAAAGACTTTCCACTCTGACCTTTTTCTATTAGCATTTAGTGAACAGAAATTTATTGGACCAATGAAGACCCTCCTGACTGTTGTTACTGAAACTTGTACAAATGATTGTTAAGAAAGACAATTCAAAATGTAGGATCACAGTTTCTAGCCAATCTGTGAAAAGGTAAAGCTTTCAATGGTTTTGCCCATTTGTAATGTTAATATATACTGATGGCTCTGTAATGGTCTCTGGACTTAGGCAGACATGACTGCGGCAGCATGCTTGTAGGTTTTCCCACTCTTGCCTATTCTGTAATATTCTTTGGACTTGGACAGACATGGCTTTAGGAGCACGCTTGTCCATTTTCCCACTTTTGTCTGTTCTGTGATTTCCTTGGATTTGGCAGACATGGCTCTGGTAGCATGATTGTCCGTTTCCTACTTTTTGAATATACGCCGAATAAAACTTTCTATTTGCTTTACTAAACTTTGTGATGTTTTTCCCCTACAACAGTGTCTACCTCTAAATTATTTTGGTGATTTTTTTCATGTAATTGTTTAATTCCACTTTAGTTTTTTCATGCTGTCTGCTTTTTATCTGTTTTTTCGTACTTCTGGACTGTTTTTTCAACTGGCAGCTTGTGACAATGGAATGAAAAATAATTTTATTATTTGTGTTTTCATTAGTGATAATATCTAATATTTATTGGGTCCATGCTACGTGCTAGACACTATGCCATATAAATGCTTTTGTGGATTAACCCCATTTAATGTCCACAACAATATGAGTAGTGTTTTAGTCATATACACATTTACAGATACTTGGTTAGTAACTTGGAGCCCTGGTGGCACAGTGGTTAAGAGCTCAGCTGCTAATCAAAAGGTCAGCAGTTCAAATCCACCAGCTGCTCCTTGGAAATCCTATGGGGCAGTTCTACTCTGTCCTATATTCATGTCCTGTCCTATAGAGTTGCTATGAGGCAGAATCAACTGCGCGGCAATGAGTTTCGTTTTGATTGGTTTGGGTTAGTAACTTGACCAGTTATAGAGCTATTATGTGGTAGATCTGAACCCAAGCGTGTCTGATGTCTCTGCCCTTTCTCTTGTAAATGAAACCTAGCTTGAAAAGCAAATATACATTTCATATATAGATATACATAATTTCATGTTTGTTATTTTAATGTATCTATAGTTCACATATATCTTTGTCACATATATAAATGGGCTCCTTATCCCCTGTATATCCTGTAAATGTTAAGGTTCTGCATAGTTCTGTCCTTGCCCCACTGCTTTTGTCTTCCACTCTCCCTGGGTTATGGCAGCCTTTCTTTTGGGTTTAGCTCCAGCTCTGTATGAAGACTCTCAAGTCCAGGCCTGATTTCTCTCTTGAGCTTAAAATTTACGTACTCAAATACTTACAAACAAACTCAACGTTTCAAAACCCAGCACATCATCTCTTCCAAACCTGCTCCATCTTTTATATTCCCTGCCGTAGCATACATGTCCCAGTCACTCAAGCCAGACCTCAGAGTCTTCCTGGACTCCCCTCTCTCCCACGACCCCATGTTGCATCTATCAATTCACAAACCCTGCCAGTATTT
This sequence comes from Trichechus manatus latirostris, assembly GCF_000243295.1. Classification (NCBI taxonomy): domain Eukaryota; kingdom Metazoa; phylum Chordata; class Mammalia; order Sirenia; family Trichechidae; genus Trichechus; species Trichechus manatus. The sequence goes on from NW_004444074.1 coordinate 2,727,768, forward strand.
TCTCTGTTCTATCTCAGCTGCTCTAGCTCAAGAACATGCCATGTCATGCTCTTAACAATGCTTAATAACCACACACCCTGAGAAACCACCTTCAACATCTTTGTGTATTTCCTTTCAGTCTTTTTTAAATTTACTGGTTGTGTGTCCTTGGGCAAATTATTTAACCTCTCTGTGCCTCAGTCTCTTTATCTGTAAAATGGGAATTGTAATAGCAACTATTTCACAAGAGTTTTGAGAATTAAATGAGTTAATATATGTAAAATATTTAGAGCAGGGTTTGGCACAAAGTAAGCATAATATAAATGTCAGATAATATTTTTATGTTTAGTAATCCCAGCCAACTGCAAAATTGAAAGGTCAAAATCTCATAAAAAAGTAAGAGACTGGCAAAAACAGCATCAAATGCACAATTAAAATAGTAAATAAACTGGAAAGTATCCATTTCCAAAACAAAACTGACCCAACCACTAAAAACCTGTTCTAGTAGATAACCCGTCTCTCAAATCTCACTCTTGAGTCACTCAGAAAACATTGCTGCTGTGTGGTTATCTGCTAAGGTCAATTTACCTATAATTTTTGTTATGCGAATATTATTTCTTTTGAAAATTTTGAACCAACATTTACTCTTTGAGATATAACTTTATATTTTGTATTTGCATGTCCCTTGTTTAATTTTCTCACATGTCAGTAAAATATTGTTTTAACAGCTTAGCATTTTCACATAGTTATACCTTTTAAGGTGTTCTTCCACACCATTTTGTATACGAGAGGGAGGCACATAAGCATAAGAGAGGGAGAGCAATAACTGTCACATTCTTTTGTTCAGGCGAGTGACTTTAACCATGCAAGTGTAAATAATTGCATTAAGAGTAGATTACAATAAAAAACTTTGTATCTTCCTTTTTTCTTTCATATTAAAAAACAATATTATGCGATGTTGATAACTTTTTATATCATTGTAGGTAACCTTAACTTCATTTGGGGGTGAACTTTTCCCCTCCCTCCCCAGACTGCATAATATTTAATAGCATAGAAAGATAGACTCCTCCCCTAATTAACTTTTCATTACTCATTTGAACATTGTAGCTGTATTTCCCTGGATGTCATTCATGGATCCAGTCCATAATTGTGGCCTATCTTCTTAATCCTTTTTTGGAGAATACATAGCCGCTAAATATTAGAGAAATTTAAGTGGGTTGCTGTCAAGAGATGCATCCATACAGATCTTTGAAGTTATAGACAAGCCTTTAAATAAGTTTTAAATTGGGAAGGGTTCCGGCAGAATCTTATTTCTGGACCTATATTTGGTGAGAGAAGAAACTAAACATCCTCTTCCTATACTTAAAGGGAAGCAATATTTGGTTAAACAACAACCAAACATGGATTTAAAAAAAAAAAAAGCTAATGAATTGTAGAACAGGGCCTTGAAGCCAAAATAAAACAAAACCCCAACAACCAAAGTGCCAAATATTTTATTGCTCACTAGTAGTGTGGCTAAATCTTAAAGATGAAAAAGATTGCCATAGTTTTTTGATTCTGTGCTGGCCAAGACCAAATAAAAAAAAAAAAATTTTTTTTTTAGTAACAGTTTGGAATGCATGCATTGTTTAAGCAATAGGAAAGGATTTTTTGCTTTTGCTTTTTTGACCCCTCTGCCTACTTGGTTACTGCAGCTCCCCAGGCTAAGCCTAAGAATTCTTCCAAAGTTACCCAGAGTTTGGATGCTTAGGGCAGGAGTTTTAAGTCATGGAATTTGTGGAGTTAAGTCTGGGATTCTAGACTGAAGATGTGGATTTTGCTCAGGATTCAACTGGACAAGCATAATTTATACACATAAACGTGTGTACTAATAAACAGCAATAGATACACCTATAGTTGTGAGACATTCTGGAAAAATAAGGCCAAGAAGAAAATTTTGGAGGCAACCACTTTGATTGTGGTAGTATCGCTGGGGGTGCAGTGTCTAATTGTGCCCCACTTTTGTTGTTGTTAAGGAGCCCTGGAGACACCGTGGTTAAAGTGATCAATTGCTAACTGAAAGGTTGGCAGTTGGAAACCACCAGCGGCTCCGCGGGAGAAAAATGTGACAGTCTACTTGCGCGGAAATTTACAGCCTTGGAAACTCTATGGAGTCTCGGAGTCAGAATCGACTCGACAGCAGTGGGTTTGTTGTTGTTAGGTGCTATCAAGCTGTTCTGACCCATAGCGACCTTATGTACAAGAGAATGAAACACTGCCCAGTCCTGCCCAATCCTCACAATGGTTGTTATGTTTGAGCCTATTGTTGCAGCCACTATGTCAATCCATCTTCTTGAGGGTCTTCTTTTTTTGCTGACCTTCTACTTTACCAAGCATGATGGCCTTCTCCAGGGACTGGTCCCTCCTGATAACATGTCAAAAGTACATGAGATGAAGTCTCACCATCCTTGCTTCTAAGGAGCATTCTGGCCATACTTCTTCCAAGACAGATTTGTTCATTCTTCTGGTAGCCCGCGGTATATTCAATATTCTTCACCAACACCATAATTCAAAGACATCAATTCTACTTTGGTCTTCCTTATTCATTGTCCAGCTTTCATATGCATATAAGGCAATTGAAAGTATCATGGCTTGGGTCAGGTGCACCTTAGTCCTCAAAGTGACATCTTTGCTTTTTAACACTTTCACCCTATCTTATTTTTCATTTTTCTTCCTGATTTCACAATTTTTTGTGGGGTATTTGACAGTATAGTACGAGCAGAATATTAGCATTGGGTTTTCAAAGATGTGTAATTTGATCTTAGTTTACAGTTATGCCCAAAAGGGCTCAAAGTATATATAGAAAATGGTGCAGCCAATCTGGATGTTTCTGCATTTATGTCTGAGCCAGAATGCTTGGAGGCTTACAGAAAACTATCGTATACCTAAGAATAAGCAGGAGGCTCTGTAGGATTCCTTAGATTCGCTGGTCCAAAAAAAATAAAATAAAGCAAATCCACAGCCATCGAGTCGATTCTGACTCATAGCAACCCTATTGAACAGAGTAGAACTGCTCTAAATCTTTACAGACTATAAATCTATACGGAAGCAGATTGCCACATCTTTCTCCTGTGGAACCACGGGTAGTTTTTGAACCACCAGCCTTGCAGCCGAGCACTTTAACCACTGCACCACCAGGTCTCCCTAGGTTCACTGGTAAACCAACTCAATTCCATCCTCCTCCTCTTTTTACTCCCAAACTCAGGCCATTTAGACGCAGACTCTGTCCTTTAGTTCAGTCCTCCAGCCTCAGGAGAAATCTGTGTAAAATGGAATATTCCATGCTCTGATGGAGATTTTCCTCCTATCAGTCTTTGTTCTCTTCCTCTGATAGAGCTTTGCACTTTCATTTTCCTGAATATTTTTGCCCGTGACCATTCTGTAGAGGTTGTGAGGGAGAAGAAAATTATCCTTCACCAACTACACAAAACTCAAGGATTTCTCTTCCTTGTCCTCCCCCTTCGTTCTTTTGTTTCTTATTTGGAAAATGCTTCCTGTGTCTTCCCGTCTCCAGTTGCCTGACTTTTTTGGCAGGCTTTTTAGTCAACTGTTTCTCCCTTCTGTTGAGGGCAAGGATAGTGGCTGGAATTTGAATCTTTTCCAGGGGCCCCAGGGAATTCTCCTGACAGTTCATAGGGTTATCTTCTCCTCAGCTAGCCTAGGCCTTGCCTAATGGATTTGCATCTCAGATCTTCCTATTGATGTCTTTGCTTGCTAGTTTACAGGTCATAGCTTTTGTAGGCTGAGTAATTTAATTTCTGACTGATTTCCAACACCTCCTCCACATCATTCCTTTTAAGTTCATTTTTATCTTCCATTTTGTTTCACTTTCTAAATTTGTTTTCTCCTTTCTGTGAAATAAATACTTGATATAATGGAAATGTTTCATTTTCTCTACTTAGCTGTAGGTTCCTTAAAGGCAGTGACCTTTATCTTTAAAGCATCTCTAGGACTTTACCATAGTTGGTAGTCAATAAATGTTTGTTCAGTGGAATTGAATTTTATCTTTCATCTGGCTTTCTAGTAGGTTATTTGAGGTTAATTTAGAAAGCAGTGGTCCCATTACTGTCTTTACAAAAATAAAGAGATAAATCAAACTAGAAAGCTTTTGGTAAGAGAGTTCAAAGACTGAGACAATTGTGGATTTAAGCCAATAAAAATCATATTGCATGATTTTGCTTATTAGTTTTATCAGTGCAATGGATCACTTTTGTGTGGCCTTTCTAGCCATGGTCTTGTAACTCCCACCCAAGTGATCGGGTGGGACTGTGCAGATAAGGCAATTGTGGCACACCAAGGGAATTGATCAGTTTTGCCTTAAAAGAAAGCCAATTCCAGAGCATAGAGAAAATCCCACCACCACCAAGGAAGAACAGCCAGGAGCAGAAAGCGTGTCCTTTGGACCTGGAATCCCTGTGCTGAGAAGCTCCTCTCAGCTCCTGGAACCAGGAGGCCCAGAGTGAGAGCGAGCTGTAACCCTGAAGATGGTGAGAAGCGATGGCAGGAGAGACCGGCAGAGACTGAGCAGTGGGCTTCCCAGCCCATGGAGCAAGAAAGCTGAGTGCCTGAGGTGCCTCTGAGGACTTAGTGGTGAGGGCTAAAAAGAGCTTTGTAACACTTGCCTGAGCAGGGCAGAGGCCTAGGGCCACAGAGAGGTGTGCCTGTGAGCACAGCTGAAAAGAGGCTGTCCTGATGGAAGAACTGTATCCTGAGTGTTCCTGAGCCTGAACTGTACACCTGTTACTTCCCCAATAAACCCCATAATTGTGAGTATTTTCTTTGAGTTCTCTGTGGCCATTGTAATGAATTATCAAACCCAGTAGAGAAGGAGAGAGGGCCATGGGAGGTACGGTTAGTGTAAGAATTGGTAAAGACAGTGGAAAGAGGAGGCGTGTTTGACCTCCACCTCATAGGTATCAGCCTTGGGTTGTTGGTCTTGATTCTCCACCCCACTCATGAAGTTAGAGGAAGTCAGATACTGCCCCCACACCATTTTTACAGTTTTACATGGAAAAAAATAAGTGCACTGAAAAGGTTGTCTCCTATATATGTTTAGAGAATCTTCCAGACTAAGCATTTTAACTGTTGGTGGGAATGGAAAATGGTACAACCATTTTGGAAAATGATATGGCGCTTCCTTAAAAAGCTAGAAATAGAAATACCATATGATCCAGCAATTCCACTCCTAGGAATATATCCTAGAGAAATAAGAGCCGTCACATGAATATACATATGCACACCCATGTTCATTGCAGCATTGTTCACAATAGCAAAAAGATGGAAACAACCTAAGTGCCTATCAACAGACAAATGGATAAACAAACTATGGTACATACATATGGAATATTATGCAATGATAAAGGATAATAATGAATCTGAAAAGCATCTCACAACATGGATGAATCTGGAGGGCATCATGCTGAGTGAAATAAGTCAATCACAAAAGGACAAATATTGTATGAGACCTCTACTACAAAAACTCATGATAAGGTTTATACACACACAAAAAAACAATCTTCCATGGTTACAAGCGAGGGGAAGGGTGGGAAGGAAAAACACTAAACAGACAGTAAATAGATAAGTGGTAAGTTTGGTGAAGGGTAAGACAGTACACAATACCGGGGAAGTCAGCACAACTTGACTAAGGCAAGGTCATGGAAGCTCCATAAACACATCCAAACTCCCTGAGGGACCAAATTACTGCGCAGAGGGCTGTGGGGACCATGGTCTCGGGAACATCTAACTCAACTGGCATAACATAGTTTACAAAGAAAATATTCTACATTCTACTTTGGTGAGTAGTGTCTGGGGTCTTGAAAGCTTGTGAGCAGCCATCCAAGATACTCCACTGGTCTCACCCCATCTGGAGCAAGGGAAAATGAAGGAAACCAAAGATACAAGGGAAAAGTTAGTCCAAAGTACTAATAGACCACAACTACCACAGCCTCCACCAGACTAAGTCCAGCACAACTAGATGGTACCCAGTTACCACCACCAACTCCTCTGACAGGGATCACACTAGAGGGTCCTGGACAGAGCTGGAGAAAAATGTGGAGCAAAATTCTAACTCACACACGCAAAAAAGACCAGACTTACTGGTCTGACAGAGACCAGAGAAACCTCGAGAGTATGGCCCCCTGATACCGTTATAGCTTAGTAATGAAGTCACTCCTGAGGTTCACCCTTCAGCCAAAGATTAGACAGGCCCACAAAACAAAATGAGACTAAATGGGCACACCAGCCCAGGTGCAAGGACGCGAAGGCAGGAGGAGACAAGAAAGCTGGTAACAGGGGACCCAAGGTTGAGAAGGGGAGAGTGTTGACATATCGTGGGGTTGGCAACCAATGTCACAAAATGTGTATTTAATTGTTTAATGAGAAACTAGTTTGCTCTGTAAACCTTCATTGGAAGTACAATTTAAAAAAAAATTTAAAAGACTAAGCATTTTAAATGAATTAATTTATCAGAGACAGAGAATCATTTTCAGACACATAGTTGGAAGAGACTTGGAGATGATGTAGTGTGACTTTATTTTACAGAAAATTAAACCGATATCCAATTGTATAAATGACTTTCTAAAGTTTGTACAATTAGTGGCAGAATGAGGTTGAGGCACAGTTCTTCTCAAAGAGTCCAGAACTTTCCTCATTGCACTGCAATTCTTGTAGCATAATGCTTTTTACTGTAGTTACTTGTGTACATGCCATCTCCCCCAAGAGTGAATAGAAGACAAAGGTCATGTCTTTTTCATCTTGCTCTTTAGTATAATGCCTGGCAAATAGGAGGGACTCAGTAAACACCCTTTGAATATTTAATTAAGTTCTTATCTGAGGAAATGTGATTCTGCTTGGCGTCATGTTCCTGAGAAGCCACTCTTTATTTAAAAATGAGAGTGAAAATGAAGATCTGCTTTCAGCTTTGGATCTATATTAAAATATTTCAGTGAGGTGTGAAATATCTTAATGAGAAAGGAAAGAAAGTGACTTCTCAGCTGATCTGGTGCTTTCTTATTGACTCATGTGCATCACACAGAATTTGAGTGCTAAAAGGAACTTAAGGTGACCTCAGATCATGTTGTCAGTAAATGGCAAAGCAAGGTCCAGCATGAATGTCATCTCCCCCCAAAATCCAGTATTATTTCCACCACAAAGAAATCCTTCTTTCCTTTTTTGTTTTGTGGAATAACACACATAGTTGAATTTGACTGTTAATAAAATGGAAATCCATGTTTCTTCCAGATTAGTATCAAAATACTTGGAGAGGGCTATGGAGAGAAAATTGGGGTAGGGGGGAGAAGAGAGCAACTGACTTTTAGCCAAAAGAACAGAAAATGCCCTAGTCATCTGCTCCAAATTATAGAAAATGAGAGCTAGAAGGGTCCATAGCGACCACCTAGTCAAGTCTCTTGGGTTTCCAAGTAAAAAGCTGAGGCTCAGAGAGGGTGAAGTGACTTCACAAAGTCACACAGTAAGCCAGTGCCAGAGGTAGGACTAGAACCCAGGTATCCTGACTCTCCAGACTATGCCCTATCCACTAGACCAGTTTCCTGAACTTCAGTCATATGCAAACCATGTTTACAATTTTTCCCAGTCCAATGTACTAGTATTTACTTAATATTTTTATTTGAATTTATTTTTTCAAAACATAAATTTATTTTAAATAGAAATCTTATGCCATTACCATAAATGGGAAACCTGTATTATTTGTTAGAAGATAAACTTAAAAATTAAAACTTTGGAAATAATGTTTTTTCATTCTGGCTAATTACTACTCTTACTGAAGGCACCAAGCCTGAGGCCTACTCTCTATTTTTAAAGAGGGAAATCAGCAAGTGTTAGGAGCCCCTGGGTAGTACAAAAGGTTAATGCACTTAGCTGGTAACCAAATGGTTGGAAGTTTGAGTCCCCTCAGAGGTACCTTGGAAGAGAGGCCTGGTGATCTACTTCCAAATATTCAGCCACTGGAAACTCTATGGAGCAAGCGCTATTCTGACATACATGGGGTTGTCATGAGTCAGAATTGACTCCACAGCAACTGGTTAACTGGTTAGAGATCCAGAATAAGAACTGTTTCTTGATGTAATCAGAAGTACTCATAGACAGTTGAAAAGGGAATTACTTTCTATGTATTCTGATGTCCTTTTATGCTGCAGTTTTGTGTCCTACCTAAAATCATTTTACATATCACCAGCAATTCACACCCCACATTTTGGGAAACACTGCACTAGTCAATAACATTTACTGAAACTTGTGTTTTGACTCTGCAATTTTATCCTTGAGTATTATCATACTTTGCAAATGTTAAGTGTGTTCTTATCTAACCTTGTGTCTTAAGGGCATAGATTGTTATTTCTTCATCCCACAGATGAGTGAACTGAGTTCTAGAGAGATCTGGAGAATTACCCAGGCATGGCGATAAGTATGACTGAGTTAGGGGTAAATAAGCCAGGAGCTTGAATTCGCAGTAAGGATTTGGCCACCTTCCTCCCCTTTATGTGATCTGGGAATGTAGAAGTTGTGTAATACTTAGGGTTTGCTCTAGCTACCAAGCAACGGGCTGCTAGGGAAAGTGGGGAGAAGGTAAACCTTTATTAAACGCCTACTGCTTTTCTGGCTGTTTGCCAGGTAGCTCATTTAATCCTCCCAGCAAATGTATCCCCATTTCAGACAGGAAACCATCTCTAAGAGGTTAAGTAACTTTGCAAATTCACACACTTTACAGAGCAAGGATTCAATCCCCTCTTTCTGACAAGCTCATGTACTTCATTGTCGCCCTAGAATTGTTTGGAGTCCTGGGTTCTAGATAGATACTGCCATCGAATTGAAATGTAATGCTGATTAAAAGATCAAGGATCCTGAGTCATTATCACCTCTACCCCGTTTCACCCAATCACGGGCTTCCTGTTTTCTCATCACCTCACACCAAAACACAGTGCATCTGAGTAATCGGCCTCCTGACTCCATCTCTCTTCCCTGAATAAGCGCTACTCATTTGGCCCTTATTTTATATTGTGTCATACTGTTATGTTATTAGAGCAATGGCAAAATTTGAGAAGTTGGTAACAAAACTATGTTGAAATTCCCAAGTTAATGCTGCTCAGAATCAACAAAAAAGTGGATGAATTTTTTTCATATGTAGAAATAATCCACATTGAGAGATCAAGTATAAATCATGTGACTTGGCTATACCTAAATCTTATCAGGAAGGGTGAGGGGATAAGAGGGTACTGAGGGAAACCGCTCGAAGGGAGGTCATTTAAAGGTAGACTTAAAGGGCCTAACCACGGGGGATAGAGAGGTCTTAATAGGAGTTCAGAGGAAACTGAGGATGAGGAGCAAAGTGGGGGGGGAGGGGCAGTTAGAGATAGAGGGATGGGTGGAATGGGGGGGACAGAGAATGACAAAGGAAAGACCAAGAAGGTTTTCTCCTTTCTTCAGCTCCTTAGCCTGGTTGCTCAGCTGCAGCAGCCCTGGCATCTCTCTTAGAACCTTTCCACGTTCCTTTATCTGGTAGTGCCCTCAGCCAAGTAGAAGATGAAGTCCTATTGCTCCTTTTTGCTCCCTTTGGACAGCAGCTCCTGCAGCAGCCTGATGCTTTTGAGGATGTCATCATTGGAGGCATGAGGTAGATTCAAACTGCATGCTCTTGGCCGCTGAGCCTGCTGCCTTCTCAGACAGAAACCTCTCGACATTTCTGCAGATCATTCATGGACCTACCTTGTTCAGCCTCCATAGCTGCCACCACTCATCCTAGTTCTCACACTATGGAAGCCGTGCTGCTGCCGCCTCCACGGTCCACCAGGTAATATCTTTTAATGCATAAGTTTTGTAAAGCATCTACAGGGAATACCTTCTAATGGAAAATAAGGGTTTTGTCCTTCAATTTTATTTATTAAAAGATAGCCAAAAGTTAATGAACCCCCATCAGGAACCAGTAAGTAACGTAACACTCTTATTTCACAGTGGTTTGTCTGACTCAGTTACTGACTTGGATGAGCCATCTACCATTCATTCCACCCTCAACATAGCGTATTTCACACCAAAAAAAAAAAATCCTAACTTTTTTTTCCCCAGTAAACTTACAAATCGTGAGTAGTAAATGGCATTTGAGAAGCTGGGATCCCTTCTCAGAGCAACGTCTTATTTTAAAACTTGCAATTATTCTGCATTGGAGAGACTCTAATTTTATTGATATGCAATCTGAAAGTACACAGAAATTATATTCACAGAGACCCAGAGCAAGCAATAGTAGAAATCGTTGAGTCAGTGACTAAGACACCAGTCAGAAACCTCTCACTGTTTGCCAAGCTCTTGACTTGCTTTCTCGGAAAAAAAAATTTCAAACCAAAAAGATCAAGCAGGCATATCCAAAAGGGAATGAAAGCCAGAGTAGGTGAGAAGGAATTAAAAGACCACCTAGTCCCCTAACCTGGTGTCATAGTGGTTAAGAGCTACGGCTGCTAACCGAAAGGTCGGCAGTTCGAATCTACGAGGCTCTCCTTGGAAACTCTATGGGGCAGTTCTACTCTGTCCTATAGGGTCACTATGAGTCAGAATCAACTCGACGGCAACAGGTTTGGTTTCTGTGGTTTAGTCCCCTAAAAGAGCTTAAGTCTTGAGGCCCAGATGATTTCCATCCTGGGGCCCTAAGAGAACCTGCAAATGTGATCATGAAGCCAGGGTAGAAACCCTTTGATGAGAAGTCAAGAAGAACAGGAATTACATGCACTTGTAACTGGTCAATGAATGGAATGAAGCAAATGTCGAGTGACTATTCTGAGAAATTCCTTGTTGGAATTAGCAATCAGGGAGATGAACAATCAATCAAACGGTACCACAGTCTAGAAGGTATATCACTGGGTCTAGAGAGGTGGCTATGAGTCGGAATCAACTTAATGGCAATGGATTTTTTTGGTAGAGAGGTGGCAAAGTTCAGCGGAAAAGTCAGTAACTGTAATTCTGGAATTTGAGTCTGTCCTCCTGACAGGATCCCCTCAAGGTCTTCATTGCATTCTTAGAAATGCTTGGTGAATAAATGAGAAAGTATCTGTGAAATGCTTTGTGTCTCTAGAAGGAAAAATGATGTAAGAAAACAGGATAGTGTTATAATTTTATTTAGGCTGCATGCTTTGTTGGATTCATTAAAAATTTATGTAGCTGGAAGTACCAAATGATTTGAGGAATAAGCTATAAACTGTGGGGAGACAGGATATCCTAAAATGGATATAAGTAAATTAGTAAGATAATACTTAGCTATTTTATTGCTTTGAAAAGACTAGTAAAGCTGCTAAATATACAATTTTTCTCCTGCCAGAGTAGAACAGTTTTCCCCAGAACTTTTCCTTATGTCTTTCATTTTGTCTTCCTCCCAACTTTATGTTGTTCTGTTTTTTTGTTTTAATCTCTCATACATCAATGTCTTTGGAGGGACATTGTTGAAGCATTAACTACTTAACATTTCTCACCATCCCCTTGACTTAAAAATTAGTCCTGATTTTCCCAAATTATGTTTTTGTATATGAACTTGGGTGGAAAATAATTAATGTTGAGGGAAAGGGCAAATTGAGAATGTAGAAGAATTGGCAAGGAACTCAAATCCAAACGATTTGAGTAACAGAAAGGAAATGAATGAGGCTAAATTATAATCAATCTATGTGAGGAATCAGTTTTTTTTCTTAAGTGAAAATAATTTTTTTATGGCTCATGAACTTCTATAACCAGTCCCAGAACCCAAGGCTCCTCAAGTCTATGAAACAGCTGAAAGTTACTGCTTCAATGTGTTATCTTGTTTCAATAACTTCTTAGGTCTGGGTTCATTTAGCACATTAGATATAGATAGGAAAAGGCAGAGGCAGGAGGCCAGAGAAGCCTGGGAATATGTTGCCAAGATTTTCTTTTTGTAGCAAATGACTCGCAAAGAAGGAAGACCTCATTCTCTTATCCCTCTAAACCTCATTGCTTCATATTCCTCCCCAAACTTGACCTTCCTTTCAACTCATATTGGAATCTCCCCAGTAATAAAGTCTATTGTCCAGCCGAAACAATAACCTTTCCTATTTCCTTTCTTCTTGCCTGTCCTATAACAAATAGATGGCATGGTTTTTGGTTTTTATTAAAACTTTTTTGTGACAAATATTTATTTTTTATCTAAATATTCCAGGCAACTAGTTTAGGGAGTCAAACAGCGCTGAAGAGCTGGTACCAAAGCAACAGTCCCTTGGCTGCCCTCCACTCCCACCCCATCATTTCCTGCTGCTCAGAGACAACCACTCAACTTTTAAAATTTCTTTTTACATGCATCCCCATATTTCTCAAAAAATGTTAGATTATCTCCTTGTGTTTTGACACATGTCAATTTTTATGAGTTAGGCAATTGCGAAAAGCTTAAAGATGTGAACAAGCTGTTTACCTGATTAAGTTTATTGTTCTTCAGAATTCAGGTAATAACTTTAATTTAGTTATTAATTTAATAACTTTAGTTATTAAGTGCAAATCCAAAGAAGATAATGCCACTATGCAATTATAAAATCCATACAATGCGATCAGTTAGGATTCAATCAGAGAAGCAGAACCCATTGGGATATACAAAGATGTGGAGAAACCCATGTGAAATTGTGCTCTACAGATTAGTAAGTAAACACAATTAAGTCCATGGTACCTTGCTTACCGGTTAATCCACCCTGCCCACATGCATGAGCTGGAGCCCACATGAATAGACTGAAACCATGTAAGTTCTCACTGCCTCTGACCTTGATGGTATGGATGTCCTGCAGGAGAAGCTGTCCCTCTTCTTCACATACCTGACCCATGAGTTGGAAAAGCTGGAGAAGTTTCCAGAGGAAGATGGAGCAGTTGTGGGCCTGGCCGCTGCCCCATGTCAACAAGGTCAGCCAGCAGATAAGCAACGAAGTGAGCTACAAAATGGCTGCTGCTTTGTGTCTACCCCCTAAATCTGCATAAGAATATCTCGTGTGGCCCACCCTAACCAGAAACACACAGGGATGGAATTCTGGGAAATGTAGTTCAGCCTAGCCAAGACGACACTTGGCACCCATACTTTAAATCATACCTGATCTCCAAATAAAGACAGTAACAAAATCATGCTTCTGCCTAATATGACACAGCTCTCCCACATACAACCAAACCCATGCTAACCTCTTCCCCTTTCCAAACAGGATACAAAGTCCCTTTTGCATCTCTGGGTGATGTTCATTCCTCTATGATGTGCTTGGCATGGGCTGATTACCACCCTCCCTTTGAGACTCTACAGCTTAAAAACTGAAATATGAAGGTAACTGTTACTAATACATTTTATGTTCAATAATAAGGGAATGGTAAGGGAAAGAAAATCAAAATATATTTGGTTACTATAGATAGAAATATGAATATCTGAAAATAAGGAAGAAATAACTCATAGCTATTATAGTCCTTATTGCTACAACTAGTTACATGATCGTATCTGGTCTTTATAAATATTTTTTTCCACTACCCATTCCATATTCTCTTTGCCCCCAGCAAGCCCCTTAGCTGGTTATGGTTCTTTGGCTGGTAGGGTGACAGAAACATTCATTCCTGAAGGGTCTGGGCCATTACCAGTCCTGCCTGAATTGGGTTGTTGTAGTTTTCCATTGACTTTAATCATGTGGCATGGGAGGGAGTACAAAAGAGGAGGCCTAGAAAATTTCCTGCAGTCCAGACATACTCCTCCTTACCTTCACTATATAATTATTGTTGTTATTAGTTGCCATTGAGTTGATTCTGACTCATGGCGACATCATGTATGTCAGAATAGAACTGCTCCATAGGATTTTCAAGGCTATGACTTTTCAGAGGCAGATCACCAGGTCTGTCTTCCGAGGTGCCTCTAGGTGGGTTCGATTGTATAATAACAACTCAATTTCCCCTTGATAATCAGGATCAATCACCCCAGACAGTACCCCTCCTTTGCCGTTGATTCAGAGGCATGAAGAACCCAAAGTGGCAGTTTCTATTTCCAGTCCAGTGGAGTCATTGTTGTGTCCTCTGGTGGAAGCATTTATCCCTGGAACTAAGACCAGTCAGGGATGGGAAGCAAAAATTTTGCTAGTAAATCACTAGAAGTTGTAGTGAAAGGAGGCATTCCCATTTCCACCGCTTGATTTCCAGACTTGTGAATCCTGGCTATGACAGAAACACCACCATATATTAGACGCTCATTGAGAGCATATATTGCATTCTGAAGAACACTGCTCCAGCCCCACAGGGATTGCCATCTAGCTGTTACCATAACTGAACCTTCAAAAATCCTGTTCCCTCAAGCCAGCTGCTTCAGGATGATAGAGAACATAATAAGAACAGAAAATTCCATGAGCATGGGTCCCTTGCTATACTTTATTTGCTGTGAAATGAGCCCCTTGGTCAGGGGTGATGCTGTGTGGAATACTATGATGGTGGATAGGCATTCTGTAAGCCCGTGGGTGGTAGTTTTGGCAGAAGCACTGCAGGCAGGGAAGGCAAACCCATGTTCAGACTGTTTAGTCCATTGAGAACAAAATGCTGCCTCTTCCGTGAGGGGAGTGGTCCAATGTAATCAACTTGCACCGGGTAGCTGGCTGATCCACCTGGAGAATGGTGCCATATTGGGGGGCTCAGTATTGGCTTCTGCTGTTGGCAGATAGGGTACTCAGCAGTGGCTGTAGTAAGATTGGTGGGTGGAAGTCCATGTGGCTGAGTCTATGCATAACGTCCATTGCTGTTGTCATGACTACTTTGTTTATGAGCCCATCGGACAATAACAGGAGTGGCTGGAGAAGGAGATTTACTGACATTCACAGAATGGGTCATCTAATCCTCCTGATAATTAAAATCCTCCTCTGCTGAGATCACCCTTTGGTAATCATTGGCACAAATATCTTCACACTCTGTGACCGTTTGGAAAGATCCATCCATACACCTCTTCCACCAGACCTCCTTGACACCGATTTTCCAATTGTGTTCCTCCCAAGTCCATGACCATTGAGCCAAACCATTAGCCATAGCCCATGAGTTGATGTAGACCCGTAACTCTGGTCATCTCTCCTTCCAGGAAAAACGAACAATGAGGTGCACAGCTCAAAGTTCTGCCCACAGGATTTCCCTTCACGCTCTGTCCTTCAAGGGCCATCCTAGAGTGGGGCTATAGTGCTACAGCCATCCACTTTTAGGTGGTGCCTGCATATCATGTGAAACTATCTGTAAACCAAGCCCAGTATTGTTCTTCCTCAGTCAAAAAGAAAGCAATGAAGTGAGTGTAAGGGCCATGAACAGTTGGGCTACTTCCTCATGAAAATTCCTTATGCCTTTCAGGATCTGTTCAAGTCCAGTCTCATCTATAGAATGCCACTGTGCATGCCCAACTTTATGGCTCAGTGGGTCAGGGTCAAAGATGTGGTGAAACCTATGTGAAATTGTTC
>NW_004444074.1:2748524-2809920 GCF_000243295.1 Trichechus manatus latirostris
GGTTTCAGGATTGTTGATTCTCTGTTTGGCTTAATTTTTCGGATCTTTGTTGTGGAGGGACGGCGTGGTGCTTCTGCCTAGACCGCCATCTTGCCGGAGTCCTCTCACCACATATTATTAAGTAAACACAATTAAGCCCACGTATACCTTGCTTACTATAAGCTGGTGTATACCCTGCTTACTGGTTAATCCGCTCCTGGGTCAGACAACACCCCATTCATGATGAGCAGCTCAGGTTGCACGGTAACTTGGTGGCCTATGGTCAAGCATTCAGTTTCTACTAAGGCCCAGTAGCAAGTCTAAGGTTAATTCTCTAAAGAAGAGTAGTTAACTGCAGAGGATGGCATTGCTTTGCTCCCAAATCCTAAGGGTCTGTGCTGTTCTGTGATTGACCTTTCAGGGCCTGCAAAAGTCTCCATAAAGCATCTGTATCTATCACTGACATTTCAAGCAATATTGGATTTGCTAGGTCATATGGCCCAAGTGACAGCAGCTTGCATGGTAGCCTAGATGTGTTCCAGGCTTATGATAGACATCCAGGTTGCTTGTAACTAACTCCCTGCTACCACAAACAATTCCCTGAGCAGCTCTTTATAGATTGTGAGAGTTTCTCTTGGGTATGTACCCAGGAATGGAGTTGCTAGGACAGAGGGTATGTACATACTTAATTTCACTAAGAATAGTGTAATTGCTTTCAATAATGACTGAGCCAGCTTATATACCCACCAGCAGAGCATGAGAGTCGCTATTTCTGCCAATCTTAGACGATAGTTGGTATTATCTGACTTTCTAATGTATGCCAATCTGATGTGTCTAAAACCGCTTCTCACTGTTATTCTAATGTTTATTCCTCTGATTACCAGTTAGGTTGAGCAGCTCTTCACACTTAACTTAACTGTTAGGAGCCCCCCATCTGTGAACTGCCTATTCATAGCTTTTGTCCAATTTTTTACTGGATATATTGTCTTTTTTTTTTTTTTGATTTGCAGGAGTTCCTTACATTTTCTAGACACTAATCTTTGGTCACCTTTAGTTATTGCAATTATCTTCCCGTGTTCTATTAATTGTATGTCAGTTTTTTCTATAGTGTCCTTTATTAAATGAAAAAGTTCATTAATTCTGACATAGTGATTTCCACCAATTTTTAAAATTTTAGCCTTATGATTTGTGCTTTTGGGGTCTTTTTAAAGAAATCCTCCCTCAACCCAAGGTCCCAAATATTTCTCCTAGATTTTTTTCTATTAGCTTTATGGTTTAATCTTTCACATGTAAATGTTCAGCACATTTGGAGTTTATTTTGTTTTGGTGTGAAGTAGGGAAACTATTTTTTATCCATATAGTAAGCCAGTTTTCCCAATTCCACATCCTTTCCCTGCCAGTTTGGGAAATCACTTTTATCAAACCATACACCAAGTCCATATGTAATTGGGCCTGCCCCTGGGCTCTCTATTCTGTTCTGCCTATTTGCCTGTTTTAATGCCAATACCACACTTTTCATAACGGTGGCATTGTAATGTCTGGTAGGACGAGTCTCCCCCTTTTCTGCAAAATTGTTGTAATTATTCATGAATCTTTATATATGAAAAGGAACCCTGGTGGTGCAGTGGTAAAAGTGCTCTACTGCTAACCTAAATTTCGGCTGTTTGAAACAACCAGTGGCTCGCAGGAGAAAGGTGGCAGTCTGCTTCCGTGGAGATTTACAGCCTTTGAAACCTTATGGAGCAGTTCTACTCTGTCCTATAGGGCCTTTATGAGTTGGAATCAACTCAACAGCAATGGGTGGGTTTATATACAAAAGAATATTTTTATTGCAGATAAATAGACCAGGATGCAAGTCCCCACCCTGTCCCTTTACCAAGAGAGCAGTGGAAGAGTCATCTAACATTTCTGGGCCTATGTGCACTTCTGTGGGAAAAATTATTTGTAAGAGAAAAAAGGAATTATAGTGGTATCTAATCCCTGGAAACTACCTAGAAGTCCATCAGGGATATTTGCCAAGCTCCTTTCTCTACTGCCCTAATAGAAAAGATAACTGCTGGATAAACCAAGGTTTCAGAAATTGTATTCCCCAGACCATAAGGCAAAACAATTTAGCAGAGTTAGGCTTTTAATTCAGAGCCCTTTCATTTCCAATGAGCATCTTATTTAAACGAAAACAAACAAAAGACATCCAAACAAATTATCTCTGTAGTAGCCTACATTTATTTTCTTACCTCTTGGCATTTAAGAAAATTCTGTTTTTCTTTTTCTCTTTCTTTTTTTAAATAGGTAGGCTTAAGTGTCTCTCTTATCATCACAGTGGAATCTAAGAATCACTTGTTTTTGATGATTAACAAGTAAGAGCATTGCATGCTGGTCAGTAGAGGGTAGGTGAAGCTGGATACCTATTAAACTTTGGGTATTAGGTAGTGTTCTGAAAAAAATAAAAAGACATACCAACTAGTTTAATGTTTTTGGATGAACAAACTGTTGCCATTTAGTATAACTTCCCCTTTTTACCCCCAGGGAAGTTACGCAAAACCAAAGGGTATACCTAATTTTAAGGAGCCCTGGTGGCGCAGTGGTTAAGCGCTCATCTGCTAACCAAAAGGTCAGCAGTTTGAACCTACTAAGCCACTCCGTGGGAGAAAGATGTGGCAGTCTGCTTCCATAAAGATTTACAGCCTTGGAAACCCTATGGGGCAGTTCAACTCTGTCCTATAGGGTTACTAGGAGTCCAACTCGATGACAGTGGGTTTGGTTTATGCCTAATTTTAACGATAAATTAAGCTTAGGTCTCCCTTTTTTCTCCCAAGTTATTCATAGATAAATTTATAGTTCTTTCCACTGAATGAATGGCATGTAAGTAATAGACCTTAAACAAACAAAAAAGTACTATATCTGTTTCACCCTAGCCTTTGCCACATCAATGGAAGTTAGGAAGCAGAAGGTAGACACAAAAATCTTCACTAAAGCAAAACTGTCCAGAAAGAAATTATGCCTTTCTGAAAACAAACTTAGCAGAAGTTGAATACATCCAACACAAAGAGCAAGCAAAGCTGTAAACTGTATAAAAGAAATCAACAGAACTTGTCAAATGGTGTTCTCCCAATCCAGTATTCTGTATAAAAATGGAATAATTTAAAGAATTGCAGTAATTATGCCACGAAGTTCTTGGAATTATGGTTTGTTCACACTTCTGCTATTAACAAACAGTAACTTTCAACCCACTTCACAGACTTCTTTTCCCTGGATCCCAAGATAGTCCCCATTTTTCTTGCCCTCTGGGATTTTTAGGATTATGGCAGGGCTCAGCAGTGTGGCTCATCTCTCAGCGAGTTAATCTCTCCATGTTATGGGTATTACCTCAATTGTTCTATCCCTGTGAGATCCCTGGTTTGCAGACCCCACGTCCTTGAGAGTGTTTGTAAATTTTAGAAAGAAATTCTCCTTAGTCCAGCATGATCTCTTCTAGATGATTGATTGGCCCTTTCTCTGCTTTGTGGTTTGAGCTTCAGCAGAGTTCAAAATGGTTGACGGTACAGCAGAGAAGAACCCTACAAGAGGCAAGACAAAGGTGATTTCCTGTTGTAGACATCTAGCTAATAGTTTCCAGTTCACTACATTCATTAGCATCTGAAATCTGTGCCAACCAGCCATGGATGGGTGAGAACAGCTGCCAAACCATCCCCAAGTCCCTCAGCACAGAGGTTCTTGAAGGAGCAGGAAACACTTATCAAAACACTTAAACTGAAAAAACTTGCCATGCATGAAGACTCAGGACTGTCATTAAGGCCAAAGTTGCCTGAGGTGATATAATTCAACACATCCACAGATCTGTAACTAGGAAGGAAGCAGGAAAACTGTCTAAAGAATGCCTGAATTCCTTGTTGCCTCATAGTCAAGATGGCTCCTTCACTCACGTGTCTGGTAAGTGGGCTGGGATGGCTGAAACAGCTGGGGGCTGGGCAGCATCACTGTCTCTCTCCACACAACCTGTCCATGTACCTAGCATGAGCTTCCTCAAAACACGGCAGTCTCAGGGTAGTTGGACTTCTTACATGGTGGCTGACTTTTCCCAGAGCAAGCATTCCAAGAGATCCAGGAATACATACAATGCTTCTTATGACCTGTCTTTGGAAGTCTTAGAACCTCACTTCTGCTAAGTTCTATTGTTCAAGAAGTCATAAGGCCAGCTCAGATTTAAGAGGAGGGGAATTCAACTCTACCTCTTGATGAGAGAGCCGCAGGGTCACAATTAAGAGGAGCATGTGAGGTGTGAGATATTGTTGCAGTCATCTTCGAAGAATGCAATCTGCCATACATCAGGACTGTAAATTTTCTAACAACTCTCTAGTATTGATGATTCTAGTAAACTGTATTTCGGTGGGGAAAAAAATGCTTTTGAAAGTTCTATTTGGGCAAGTTAGAAGTTTACCAAGTTTGCCAACTAACCAAATTTCTACACTGGAGTTTTAGCCATATTTAAGTGTTACTACAGTTTCAAAGACACTATTAATTCTAAAGCAGTGGACTTTGATAGAGTTAACTTTAAAAAAAGTTTGGATTTTAATTGTGATATAGAAGTTGTAGTAACAAATCATTGGTTTCCTGTTGATTATTTCTATTCTGGAGGATAACTTCAATGAATGTAACAGTCAAAACTTAAAAAGAAATGAGGACAAGGGAAGTACACATAGTTTTATTCTGCCTAAGGCTACGATTGGTTCTAGAAAACTCTCTTCTAAGACTAATTGGAGATAACTCCAATGAGACTCAATAGGCTTACCTTCATTGATGAACTCACGTTAGCAAGCTAAAATGCAGGAAACCTAAGTGATTTTACCCAATCTACTTCACATCATCTTTTGGGATCCAGTTAGCAAAATGGGTCCGTCAGAGAGAACTTTATCTAGAAATAAACCCAGTCACCAGCACAACAAACACTATGAGTAGGGAAGTGTGGGTGAAAGGAGAGAGAAAACCCAGATACATGCACAAATAGAGAAGGTTCAGTGGGGAGGAGAGTCATCAGAGTAGCAGGGTCTCTCATATGCATGTGAAAACTGGACAATGAATAAGGAAGACTGAAAAAGAATTGATGCATTTGAATTATGGTATTGGTGAAGAATATTGAATATACCGTGGACTGCCAGAAGAAGGAACAAATCCGTCTTGGAAGAAGTACAGACAGAGTGCTCCTTAGAAGAGAGGATGGCAAGACTTTATCTCACGTATTTTGGACATGTTATCAGGAGGGACCAGTCTCTGGAGAAGGATATCATGGTTGGTAAAGTAGAGGGTCAGTGAAAAAGAAGACCCTCAATGAGATAGATTGACATAGTAGCTCCAACAATGGGCTCAAAAACATAGCAATGATTGTGAGGATGGCAAAGGACCGGGCTGTGTTTAGTTCTGTTGTACATACGGTTGCTATGAATTGGAACTGACTCATCACACCTAACAACAACAACTTGGGATTTCTTTCTTAAAAAGCACTTCCACCTCTACACTACCCAATACAAGTGTGATCATTAAAAAAAAAAAAAAGTAGCAGGGTCTCCCAGAAGACAGGTAAAGCAAAACTGTAGGACTCCTGGGTGGAACATACAAAAATGTCCAAGAAGGCAGGCAACCAGTGAGATGCAAAGGGCCCCCAGCAGTGTTCACATTCCTAGAAGAGACTAAATGTGGGAAAGCAAAGGTGAGAGCAAGTAGTTGTTTCAAACAAAACAAGATTTTCCAGTTACTGTCTAGTCGATTCTGACTCATGGAGATCCTGCTTGTGTTAGAGTAGAACTGTGCTCCATGAGGTTTTCAGTGGCTGATTTTTCAGAAGTAGACTTTTTTCTGAGCACCTCTGGATGGACTTGAATTTCCAAGAACTTAAACCATTTACACAACCCGGGGATTCCAAAACAAGGTTAATACCAGTAAAATACCAGTGTCAATAGAATCCTTCAATACTGCACCTCAAGGCTTGAATTTTTTCTTCAAATCTTTCAGCTTGAGAAATGCCAAGCGTATTCTTCCTTTCTGGTTTTCTAACTCCAGGTCTTTGCACATTTCTTTATAATACTTTACTTTGTCTTCTCATGCCGCCCTTTGAAATCTTCTGTTCAGCTCTTCATCATTTTTTCAGTTTGCTTTAGCTACTCTACCTTCAGTAGCAAATTTCAGAGTCTTTTCTGACATCCATTTGGGTCTTTTCTTTCTTTCTTGTCTTTTTTCTTTTTTAAAATATTTTATTGTGTTTCAAGTGAAAGTTTCTTTCCTGTCTTTTTAATCCACCTTTTGCTTTCTTCATGTATGATGTCCTCGATGTCATCCCACAACTCATCTGGTCTTCGCTCATTAGGGTGCAATGCATCAAATCTATTCTTGAGATGGTCTCTAAATTCAGGTGGGATATACTCAAGGTCGTACTTTGGCTCTTGTGGACTTGTTTTAATTTTCTTCGGCTTCAACTTGAACTTGCATATGAGCAACTGATGGTCTGTTCCACAGTCGGCTCCTGGCCTTGTTCTGACTGATGATATAAAACTTCTCCATTGTCTCTTTTCACAGATGTAGTTGATTTGATTCCTGTGTATTCCATCTGGTGAGGTCATGTGTATAACTGCCGCTTATGTTGTTGAAAAGAGGTATTTCCAATGACTAGGTTGTTGGTCTTGCAAACCTAGGAAGCACCACAAGAAGATGGAAGGAATACACAAAGTCACCGCACCAAAAAGAATTGGTTGATGTTCAACCATTTCAGGAGATAGCATATGATCAAGAATCGATGGTTTTGAAGGAAAAAGTCCAAGCTGCCCTGGAGGCATTGACAAACAACAAGGTTGCAGGAACTGACGAGAAATACTGACTGAGATGTTTCAACAAATGGATGCAATGCTGTCAGTGCCCACTCGACTATGCCAAGACAGCAAGCTGCCCAACCGACTGGAAGAGATCCATATTGGTGCCCATTCCAAAGAAAGGTGATCCAACAGAATGCAGAAATTATCAAACAATATCATTAATATCAGACACAAGTAAAATTTTGTTGAAGATAATTCAAAAACATGTGCAGGAGTACATCAACAAGGAACTGCCAGAAATTCAAGCTGGATTTATAAGAAGGTGTGGAATGAAGGCTATCACTGGTGATGTCAGACGGATCTTGGCTGAAAGCAGAAAATACCATGAAGATATTTACCAGTGTTTTATTGACTATGCAAAGGCATTCAACTTTATGGATCATAACAAATTATGAATAACATTGCGAAGAGTGGGAATTCCAGGACACTTAATTGTGCTCCTGTGGAACTTGTACGTAGACCAAGAGGCAGTCATTTGAACAGAACAAGGGTATGCTGGGTGGTTTAAAATCAAGAAATGTGTGCATCAGGGTTGTATCCTTTCACTAAATTTATTCAATCTGTATGCTGAGCAAATAATCTGAGAAGCTGGACTGGATGAAGAAGAATGGGGCATCAGGATTGGTGGAAGACTCATTAACAACCTGTGATATGCAGATGATACAACCTTGCTTGCTGAAAGTGAAGTGGACTTGAAGCACTTACAGATGAAGTTCCAAGACTACAGCCTTCAGTATGTATTATACCTCAACATAAAGAAAACAAAAATCCTCACAACTGGACAATAAGCAACATCAAGATAAACGGAGAAAAGATTGAAGTTATCAGGGATTTCATTTTACTTGAATTCACAATCAATGCCCATGGAAGCAGCAGCCAAGAAATCAAATTACATATTGCACTGAGCAAATCTGCCGCAAAAGACTTCTTTAACATGTTCAAAAGCAGAAGTGTCACTTTGAGGACAAAGGTGAGCCTGACCCAAGCCATGGTATTTTCTTTTTTTAAATTTTATTTTGGTGCAAGTATACACAGCCATAGCTACACCATTTCAGCAGTTTCTACACATACAATTTAGTGACATTGATTACATTCTGCAAGTTGTACTGTCATTCTTGGTATCGTTTCAACATTATTTTACCACCATTGTCTTAAACTCACTGCCCTCAAGCTTCCTATCCCTGAATTTTTTCTTTTTTTTTGCAACTGGCAGTCTTTTTCTTTCTTTTTTTTTTTTTTTTTGGTACTTTAGATGAAGGTTTACAGAACAAACTAGCTTCTCATTAAACAATTAGTGCACTTATTGTTTTGTGACATTGGTTGCCAATCCCACGACATGTCACCACTCTCCCTTCTCAATCTTGGGTTCCCTGTTACCAGCTTTCCTGTCTCCTGCCTTCTAGTCCTTGCCCCTGGGCTGGTGTGCCCCTTTAGTCTCATTTTGTTTTATGGACCTGTCCAATCTTTGGCTGAAGGGTGAACCTCAGGAGTGATTTCATTATTGAGCTAAAATGGTATCTGGGGGCCATACTCTTGGGGTTTCTTCAGTCTCTGTCAGGCCAGTAAGCCTGATCTTTTTTTGTGAGTTAGAATTTTGTTCTACATTTTTCTCCAGCTCTGTCTGGGACCCTCTGTTGCGATCACAGTCAGAGCAGTCCGTGGTGGTAGCTAGGCACCATCTAGTTGTGGCGGACTCAGTCTGATGGAGGCTGTGGTAGTTGTGGTCCATTTGTCCTTTGGACTAATCTTTCCCTTGTGTCTTTGGTTTTCTTCATCCTCCCTTGCTACAGACAGGATGGGACCGGTGGAGTATCTCAGATGGCCCCAAGCCATTTTCAATCGCCTCATATGCACGCAAAAGCTGGTCAATGAATCAGGAAAACCAAAGAAGAATTGATGTGTTCGAATTATGGTGTTGGTGAAGAATACTGAGTATACTACGGACTGCCAGAAGACTGAGCAAATCTGTCTTGGAAGAAGTACAGCCAGAATGCTCCTTAGAAGTGAGAATGGCGAGACTTCATCTCACGCACTTTGGACCTGTTCTCAGGAGGGACCAGTCCCTGGAGAAGGACATCATGCTTAGTAAGGCAGAGGGTCAGCAAAAGAGAGGAAGACCCTCCACAAGATGAACTGAGACAGCAGCTGCAACAATGGGACTCAAACATAGCAAAGAATTGTGAGGATGGTGCAGGAACAGGCGGTGTTTCGTTCTGTTGTACATAGGATTGCTATTGGAACCGACTCAACGGCACCTAACAACAACAACAAATATCAGTTATGTTCTCTTCTGCCAAAGGTTACGGTTGGTCCTAGGGCAGAAGTGGAGCTGAAGTGGAGACCAGCTGATTAGACACATGGGTCTTAGGGGGCCTATTCAGGGCAGCAACTAAGTTTATTTTGGCCAAAAACTAATGTATTGATTCTCAAACTTTAGTGTGTCCCAGAATCACCTAACTGGTTTGTTTAAAAGTTATATTCTGTGCTCCACCCCAAGAGATTCCAGGTCAGTATGTCTGGTGTGTGGCTCAGGAATCTGCATTTTTATGACCACCCAGGTGATTCTAATGTTCCACATTTTGACGACTACGGTAAGCACAATCCTTTCCCCTTGATTACTGTTCAAGAATGATGAGGACCGCTGGGTTAAGGTGTCTGCCCACAAATTAAGATCATTAGAATTTGAGAAGCCTTAAAAGGGCCTTAAACATAACTGAGGCAAGTGAATGATTAGTCAGAAATGATACGATTTCACAAGTTCTGCTTTTAAACAACTGCTACAGAACTGTGACTGCCACATCAGGGGTTTGAAATGTAAGTGGGAATGTTTCACATCATTTACAGATGATAAGAATTCAAGAAGTGTTTCTAGCTTGGCTCTGAAACTGAGTATCTGAAACTAACCATACTTAAAAAAATAATAATAATAACCCTTGTTGATCGTAGAGAAGTAAAAATATAGATAAGCAAAAATAATATTTTTAAACATTCATAATCCCACCACCCAGAGATAACCACAATTAACCCCTTGGTGTGTATCTTTTCAGCCTTTGTCTAGACAAATATATTCATATATGGGTTTGTTTTTCTTCCTTTTGTTTTGATAAATGGGATCTTACTGTATGTGTGTGGGTAACGGTGGTTGTTTTTGAAGCCATTGTTTTGGAACCAGGCAGGCACTGAGGTCATACTCTCTCCCTCCTAGACCATCTGTTCTCTCTAATCCCTGCTTCCCTCTGCATCTTTACTTCATTCTTCTCTATCTATTGACTGGCTGTTGCTTTGTTACCAAAACTGATATCCTACAAATTACTGATACATGCAAAACAGACATGAATCTCACAGGCATCATGCCAAGTGGTACAAGCCAGACACAGAAAAGTGCATATTGTATGATGCCATTTATGTGAGATCGTAGAAAAGGTCCAGCTAATCTATAGTGGGAGTCCTGGTGGCATAGTGATTAAGAGCTTGGCTGCTACCCAAAAGGTCAGCAGTTCTAATCCACCAGCTGCTCCTTGGAAACCCTATGGGGCAGTTCTACTCTGTCCTATAGGGTTGCTATGAGTTGGAATCGACTCAATGGCAACGGATTTGATTTGCTTTTGGAATCTTTAGTGAGCCCCGGGGTGGTATAAATGGTTAATGTGCTCAGCTGCTAACTGAAAAGTTGGCGGTTTGAGTCCACCCAGAGGTACCCTGGAAGAAAGGCCTGGCAATCTACTTCTGAAAAATCTGCCATTGGAAACCCTAGGGAGCACAACTCTACTCTGACAGACAGGGCGTTGCCATGAGTTAGAATCGACTCTAAGGCAACCAGTAATCTATAGTGTTGGGAAGCAGATTGGTGAGTATAGAGATGGGAGAATTGATTGCAAAGGGGCATGAGGGAACTTTTTAGGGGTAATGAAAACACTCTGTTTTGTTTATGATGGTAATTACATGGGTGCATACATTTGTCAAAATTCGTTGAATTGGACTGTTAAGATGGGAGTATTTTATTGTATGTAAATTATGCCTCAAAAAAGTTGATTTTTAAAAAATCAAACACCGGTGCTCTAGCCCTGGTTGCACATAGCTTCTCCTCCCTGGTGCCCTGTACTGATTTACTGTCCATATTTTGAGAGAGGAATTCTTCTTGACTCAGATTGAGTCAGATATCCACCCTGAGTTCTACCAGCAAAGGCTAGCTGTCTGGGACACAGATTGGGCCAGATTCCTGGTTCACAGCTATCCTCCCTTCTCCAGAAACAGCCCTGAGACTCAGGGCTGGACCCTAGTGGACATGTCTGTGCTGTGAGACTCTGTCCACCTGCCACAGTGGCTGGTCCAGGGGTGGATGCATGACCCACGCCAGGCTAGTGCTCTGCCAGGAGTTTTCAAATGGTGGTGGCCTCCTTGGGTGTGAGGCTCACGTGTGCCCATGGCCATGCTCTCTGCCAGTGGAGGATGCAGGTCTGCTGTCTTAGGGAACAAAGTCAACATGCATAGAGTAGAGAGACTGAGACAGAGCAAAGTGCTGGTGGAAAAGATTGTTCTACAGAGTTAAGTGGATGTGGAGTAGGAAGCAATGGTTTCGATCACCAAAAGTCTAAATGCACAAAGTCAAACCATCTGTTAGCTTTCCTTTCCAAGATCTAGAGAAAATTCCAGGGGCAGGGCTGGATCTGAGTAGTTTATCAGAACTGCCAAAAAAGAGGCGTAAGTGGAGAAAGGAGCCTCCACAGGCAGAGGAGCAAATTCAGGCATGTTATCTAAGTGGCAAGTGGGAGTTCAGAGATAGGAGGGAGTTCACTCATGTTTGCTTTTAACAAATATTTATTGAGCAACTACTATGTCTCCAAACTGTTCTAGGTGCTGGGAATACAGTGGCAAATGCGACAGATGAGGTTTGTGTGTCACAAAGCTTTCATTGTACTGGAGGGAGACAGGCCACACACGAACAAGCAAAAAGAAACAGACACAAGGAAATACTAGATAGTGATAAAACCAAAACCCAACCCACTGCCATGGAGTCGATTCCAACTCCTAGTGACCCTATAGGACAGAGTAGAACTGCCCCATAGTTTCCAAGGCAGTAATCTTTATGGAAGCAGACTGCCACATCTTTCTCCTCTGGAGCCACTGGTGGGTTCGAACTACCGACCTTTGAGTTAACAGCCGAGTGCTTAACCACTGCACCACCAGGGCTCTAGATAGTGATGTGTTCTGTAAAAAAATGAAACGAGGTGATGTGATAGAACGTGGCTTCGGCAGAGAGTAGTTCACTGTAGACTGGGTGATCTGGAAAGGCTTAGCAGTGAAGGTAACATTTGAATTCAGACAAGGAAGAGGCCAGGCAGAGGGACTAGCTTCTACAAAGGTCCTAAGGCAGGAAGGAGCTCAGGGTGTTTGAGAAACATAAAGAAAGTCAGTGTTGATGGCAGAAATGAGCAAGGAGAGATGTAGCCGGTGATGTCAGAGAGGTAGGCAGGGGCCAGATCAATGGAGCATTGTAGACCAAGTTAAGGGGTTTGGTTTTGTTCTAAAGATTATGGGAAGGCATTGGAATAGTAAGAAGGGGATTTACATTTTTGAAAGTTGATGCCAGCTCTTATGCTGAGAATGGTCTGCAGGAGGGCAAAGGTGGCGGCAGGGAGAGCCAGTAACAGACCATCACAGTAGCCCTGTTGACTTAGAGAAAGGTGAACAAGTAAAAATTTGGGATATGCATGACATTGGGAGCTGCAAAAATGAAAAACAGGTGTTAGGCAAGAGTTTAAATGTGTAGACTATGCACAAAGCAAGCTCACATGACACAGAGACTAGTTTATTGTTGTAAGTTACCATGGAGTCAGCTCCAACTCTTGGCAACCCGATGTATAACAGAAGGAAATGTTGGTGGGACCTGTGCCTTCTTCATAATGGATGGTATGTTTGATCCATTGTTGTGGCTATTGTGCCAACCTGTCATTGAGGGTTTTCCTCATTTTTGTTGACCCTCTACTTTACCTAACTTGATGTCTTTATCTAGTAATTGGTCTTTCCTGATGACGTGTCCAAAAAAAGTGAGTTGAAGTCTCACCATCCTCGCTTCTAAGGAATATTCTGTTTGCATTTCTTCTAAATGTGATCTGTTTGTTCTTTTGGCAGTCCATGGTATTCAGTAACCTTCACCACAGTTGGAATGCATCGATTCTTCTTCTGTTTTCCTTTCAGGCAGCATAAAACAAAATCTAGACAACCCCACAGGCTTGAGGGCCCAAGTGCTACCACTGCCCTTCGTGCACCAGGACTCTGCTGCTGAAGTGGGAGAACCGCTCCCCATTTTTTGTCACATCTTGATGTCAGTTGGGCATCAAAACGATAGGGTTCATGCAGACTTGATAGAACTTGTTAGAGACAACAGCTCCTTCAGCATCTTTCAGAAGCCCATCTCTCCCTGTGCTTAGATCAACACTACTCTCCCAAAACCCCCCTCCTCAGGTATGGGCAAACGTTCATGCTCCTTCTGACAGAACTCTTAGGTAAATAGACTCTCAAAAACCAACCCCTTCTGAGCCCCCACTTGCACCGCCCAGATGCCCATACATGTCTGAATAGCCCAGTGTTGGACACAGGTTAAGGACTGTTACAACAGTATTATTTTAAACTTCCCACATTAATCTTTCTTAACATGTTAAAATAATAAGACATTATTAACAAAATGAAGGAGCCCTGGTGGTGCAGTGGTTAAGCGCTCAACTGCTAACCAAAAGGTCAGTGGTTCGAACCCACCAGCTACTCTGCAGGAGAAAGATGTGTCATTTTGCTTCTGTTAAGATTACAGCCTTGGAAACTCTATGGGGCAGTTCTCTGTCCTATGGGGTCGCTATGAGTCAGAATCAACCTGACAGCAATGGGTTTGGTTTTGGTTATCAACAAAATTGATTTGGATAATCTAATCTTGAAATAAATACTTAACCAGCAATACCCCTAATCTGAGCTTTCTGTTGAACTCCTGAGTGTTTTTCTCTAACTTTACAAAACATCAGAGACAAACCACTTAAAGAGAAATGAGAAGACAGGCTAATTATAATCTCTAGGCTACAGGCGAGCACTAAACTGGGTGTCCAAACACCTACTCTGGGTTCAAGCCTCAGAGCTATAGTCACTTTTCCCAATAAATCTTCAATTTATCCCAGTTTCTGAGCTAAGACTAATGGAAGGGTGATAAATCAATAGTCTTAGATTGGGAATTAATTTACCTACTTTTCTAGTCAAGGGTCTGTTAGTTGCTAGAATGAAAGACTTATATCTGGAAAAAGCTAAACATGGGTTTGAGGAAGAGCAGAAACTCTGCTGCTCCTGTCTCGGTCTCTTTCTTAGCGCCACTCCTTTTTGTGTGTGTCTACTCCATTGCTCTCTACCTCTCTCTCCCTCTCTTTTCTGGCTGGCTTCCTTTGCTTACTCATTGTCTCTATTCCCTCATACCTTAGGTATGCACATGGCCCATTAGGGTCATGCAACTCTAACTCTTTACAATTTTCCAGCATTCCACCCCCACTCCCTTAACCATTCTAAATTCCCCCAAAAGGAATCTGATGGCCCAGCTCATGTTTTCAAGCCAGTCACTGACCAGGCCAGGAACTAGCTACCTTATGACCTGATATCTATCCCTGATTATATTAGTTATGGTCAAGGGGCTCCAAGTCATACAGTATAAAACATGATCACTTAGGGGCAGCTGGATCTAGGGACAAGAGTCCCCCAGAAGAGGAAGTGGATGGCAGGCATCTAAAATATAGCTTGATACACCTTCCCTTTTCTGGGACCCAGTGGCCTGGTCATAATTGTTAAGTTCCTATGTTGCTACCTAAGTGTCCTTGCTGGCAATAAAACCCAGGACCCAATACTTTTGTGGTTGTATAGTATCCCCTCAAAATTCATGTCCACCTGGAACCTCAGAATGTGACTGGAAATAGGATCTTTACAGATGTAATTAGTTAAGATGAGGTTATATTGGATTAAGATGGACCCTAAATCCAATGACTGGTTCCTTCTAAGAAGAGGAGAGACACTCAGAGGAGAATGCCATGTGATGACAAAGGAAGAGATTGGAGTGATGTGTCTACAAGCCAAGGGATGTGTCTACAAACCAAGTAACCCCAAGGATTGCCGGCAACCACGAGAAGCTAGCAGAGAGGCGTAGAACAGATTCTCCTTCAGAGCCTCCAAAAGGAATCAATCCTGCCAACACCTTGATTTTGGATTTCTGGCCTTCTGAACTATGAGAGAATAAATTTCTGTTGTTTTAAGCTATGCAGTTTGTGGTGACTGGTTATGGTGGCCCTAGGAATCTAAATTCACTGATTCTGGGTCACCATTCTTTCCTTCCTCCTTGCCTTTATTCATTTAATTGTCTCAATCCAGAGGTTATAGAAGTACTTTACAAACTTTATGGGCATTTGAAGCAACTGGAGATTTTAAAAAAATGCATATTCTTATTAAGTAGGTCTAGGTGAGACCTGTGATCTTGCATTTCTAATAAACATCCATGATAATAATAATATTCTGAATAATAATAATATAATGAATTTAAAAATAATAATAAACTTCCAGAAGCCTGTGCTTGTGCTCTGAGGATCTCACTTTGAGTAGCAAGGAGTTACAGAACTCAGTTTGCTTCCAGCTCTTTAGCTCTAACTGGTTATTGTTCTTAAGCAGCTTGTTGTTCTTAAGGCCCTAGCCCTAGCACAGCAGCAGAACATCAAGCTGTACATACAAATTATGTGAAAACTAAAACTTCATGTCTGAGAGACTTGAAATAAACTGTCCTTAATGTGCAAGCAGGTGGAGGAAATCATGTTTCCTAGAATTCCAGAGGAGGTCCTCCCCAAGAGAAAAGCTGACAGTGCAGAAGACTGGGCCATACCCTCCAGGACGCTCCCTTTAGGGCCACTCACCCCTCAATTCGCAGGCCCTGGGACTAAAGTAGGGAGCCATAGTGGCACAGTGGTTAAGCGCTCAGCTGCTAATTGAAAGGTTGGCAGTTCAAACCCACCACCTCTCAGAAGGAGAAAGATGTGGCAATCTGATTCCATAAAGATTTCCAGCCTTGGAAACCCTATGGGGCAGTTCTGCTCTGTCCCGTAGGGTCGCTATGAGCCAGAATCAACTCAATGGCAAAGTGTTTGGTTTCATTTGGGGAAAAAAGTACAAGTGGAGACCTACATACCCTATGCCTAAACATTTAAAAATCATAAATAAGGTGAACAAACTGCTAAATAAAATGTGTTCCACCTTCCTACCTTGATAAATATATATTCAAATTGATAATATTGAAAAATAGATGTACAGCTATGGTTTTATATGCCCAAATCAGTCAATTATCAAAGACAATAGAATATAATTATTATTGAGCATGTCCTGATGTTCAGTTGATAGGACAGGGATGTTTGGAAGATTAATAAAATAAAAACAAACATAATCTGTAAATTATTATATATTTAGTTCATAAAATTTTTTTCTCCCACCTTGACTTCAGCAAAATTATTGAAATGTGATAATCAATATTTTTCACATAATTGTGTCCTATTGACAGTAATGATCTAAAGGATTAAAAAATAAACTGTAATGGTATTCTAAAGTATTAAAAACTTAATATATTTTATTAAAAATAATATAAAGTAAAAAATTAATTACTTTTCATATGTTTTCAAAATAGTTGTTTTAGTTCTAAAATATTCAACATTATCTATTATAATTAAAAAGCATTGCAATTTGTGGTGCTGTGAATTACTTAATATGGCCCTTCTAGCCATAGTTTTTGTAACTCCCACCAAATGACTGGGTGGGACTATGCATAGGAGGTGCATGGAACCCTAATGAGGGGATTAGTAAGTTTTGTCATCCCACTAGGCTTACAGGGAGACACTGAGACAGAGAGGAGCTGTAACACAGAAGACAAGAGAGAGGCAGCAGAACCAGGACAGACAGGGAGAGCTGTAACACTGGAGACAGCAAGAAGCAGCAGCACAGAAACAGCAGCAGAGAACCAGGAGACTGCAGGAGACGGTGTGGTGGGCTTCCCAGCTCACTGAGCAAGAAAGCTGAGCGCCTTCAGGCAGGGGGCTAGCTGGCAGAGTAGGGCACCTCCGGATACTTGGTGGAGCTAGATTTGCCGACCTACAAAGCTAGAGCTGAGCTCCATCCAGCCGAGGCTTACTGGCAGAGTAAGTGCCTCAGGGCACTTATCAGCAGAGCTAAAAGAGCTTTGTAACACTTGCCCAAGCAGGGCAGAGGTTGGGCCGAGGGACCGAGATGCCAAGGGCCAGAGAGAGGCATGCCTGTGAGCACAGCTGAGAAGAGGCTGTCCTGATCGAAGAACTGTATCCTGATTCTGAGCATTTCTGAACCTTAATTGTAATCTGCTACTTCTCTAATAAACCCCATAATCTTGAGTATTGTCTGTGAGTGCTGTGTGGCCATTGTAATGAATTATCGAACTCAGCAGAGAAGTAGAGAGTGCCATGGGAAGGATGCCTGGTGTCAGAATTGATAAAAAGATTGGTGGTTGGAGGCAAGTCTGACCTCCATCTGTCTCATAGGAATCAGCCTTGGGCTGTTGATCTGGATTCTCTTTCTTCCTTGTGAAGTTACAGGGGGAGGTCAGATAACCCCACCAAGCCATTTTTGCACAATTATAATTAATTAATAATTATAATTATAAATAATAATTATAATTAATGACTATCAAAATTTTAAATTGAAATTACTTAAATAAAGCTGAAATGTTTATTAAGTTTTTGAAAACTTAACTAAATCTTTTTTTTCTTGTACTTTAAATGAAAGTTTACAATTCAAGTTAGACTCTCATACAAAAATTTATACATACATTCTTACGTGACACTTATTGCTCTCCCTATACTGTGACAGCACACTCTTCCTTTCCACCCCAGATTGCCTGTGTCCACTCAACCAGCTCCTGACCTTCTCTGCCTTCTCATCTCGCCTCTGGACAGAAGCTGCCCATTTAGTTTCATGTGTCTACTTGAGCTAAGAAGCACACACTTCACGAGTATCATTTTATGTCCCATAGTCCAGTCTAATCTTTGTCTGAAGAGTTGGCCTCAGGAATGGTTATAGTTTTGGGCTAACAGAGAGTCCGGGGCCATGTCTTCTGGGGTCCCTCCAGTCTCAGTCAGACCATCAAGTCTGGTCTTTTTACTAGAATTTGAGTTCTGCACCCTACGTTTCTCCTGCTCCATCAGGGACCTCTGAAAAACTTGACTAAATCTTGTTAATTATTTTTATTTTTAAAAACTATGTACTTCTAGCATTTACTGCCCATGAAGTAGCCTTTGTAAAAACCAATATTATACTTCACACATATTACCTATTTAGATGTAGTTTTAGAGTAATATGCATTGTTTAATATTGTAAAATGTTTCCCAGCCAGCATATTCATCTGTTTTGAATACAGTGCTATTTCACTAATTTGTGAATACGTCCAGAACCACAAGTTAGAACACAAAGAGAAGCAAGAAACACTCCCGAGAAACGACACTTCATTAAGCAAGAATCTCTTACATTCATCATATCTGAGAGGAAGGATATGACAAATTAATCAATTTGTCTTTGCTCGTACGTAAACACTTATGCCGTTCAAATCCTTCCTGTACTCTAGGCAGCATCTGTTTCCCATGTCTGCTGTGGCCCAACTCACAAACCTTTGAGGCGTTGTTCTGTCTCCTTTTATTTTGAAGACAAAGGACAAGAGCTGAGAACACATGAGGTTTAATCGATGTTCATCACGGGAGTGGATGTTGAGAATTGCAGGTTGCCCTCTGCCAGGCGGAGCATCAGATCCAGAGTTCTTCAGGTGATTTTTATCACTGGGGAGTTTTGGGAAACATTGGTAAGGAAGGGCAACAATATTTAACTGAGTACTCTCAATATAGTAGCTCTAACAACTTGGAGGTTGCGAAACTTATTGATGATGTTGCTAAGCATATGATGAAGACAAGTATAAAATTATTTAAATCTTTTTGTATTGATAGAATTGCTTTCGTTTATTATATTTTCATGTTGCAGTTTTAGATTTCAATTTTTAAATATGTTATTTAGTAATATGCTGGTACGAACAAAACAAAGCGTTTTTGTTTACGTAGGGGGGATATGGGGCACAAAAACCTCACAGAGACTTTACGCTGGACCCGTTTAAACCAGTTATGACACTAATCCCAGGGTGATGTACTTCTCTTTTGATGGCCTGTTTTTGGTAGCAGTAGCTTGTATCTTTTATCTGACACACACACACACACACACACACACATCCTATATCTTCAATTCTCCAAAATGAGCAATAAGGAGGAGCAGAAATGACCAGAGTTCACAATTCCAACTTTAGCTTAGCATACTCATGTAAGGAAGTAAGAAAAAGTGTGCTGTAGATAGTAATGTCAGAACAGGGAGGGCCCAGTCAAGGAACAGAGACACTCAAAGGTTAAGCGACAGTGTTGGAGAGGACCATACATGGAAATATTAAGAAAACTCCTTTAGATTAACCCCAAATCCACTCTGATGCCTGTGACAGTGTGGGATTCTTATATGTATAAGCGGCTTGTGGTACTTTGCCTACCAAATGGAAGCTCGTCTTATCTAAATCTTTCTACAGATGCCACTTAATTTAAGTGAGTTTACTGTGAACAATTTGTTTTTTCCTTCTGGATTTTGCTTACCAAACTGACGGAACTTTTATAAACTCAAAACCCCAGCTTGGTGCAGAGCTGACATGAGGTCAATGTTCTGGCTGCAATGCATCCCATCTGAAAGGTGCCCGCTATTTCTTCCAGTCCTTAGATTATTTTGTTTATTAGAGTCTAGTGTTCCCAGGGGATCTAAGACTGTGAAAACAAAAGCAAATGAGATGCCCTTAAAAATGTTTCATGTTCTTTTGGCCTTTGAGGGACCTGCTAGGAAATGGAAAGGCTTGCCCTGCTTCCTGAGAAAACTATAGCAAAAGGAATTCACAGCTGGGTATTATTTTTGGGAAGTGTTCAGATTTCTCTAAGTTGACTTTTTTTTTTCCCCTAACAGAACAAGAGTAAAGAAATCCAAAGATTTTCCCCACAAAACTAAAGGCAGTGCTACGCAGTCTCCCTGTGTGCTAAAGCAGTTAGATTATGATAGTATACTTGAGTAGGTGCTTCTCTAGACATGTCCAGAACTCAAAATATAATGGATATCTGTTTTCAACCTAAAAAAACTTTTCTATGAATTAGAAAAGAAGAAAACAGTTAAAAATTATTGGTACTTTTGGATAAGATGGTGACTTTGAATGCTAACATTTAATCCCATCCCACACTGCACCTCTGCTTTCTTGTCTAAAGGAATAAAAAAGCAAGTAAGAAGCAGCATCAGTTTACAACTAGAGAAGGATATCATCTACACTTAGAAACTCTGAGGAATTTCTACTGGACTACAGCAAGTAGTCCCCACATGAAGGAATAGCTCTAGGACATCCTAAACCCTTCCCCCGAACAGGAAGCCGGATCCTAGAAAAATGAATGGAGATCTTGGACCTCACTACCAGTTGCCTTTGAGTTGATTTGGACTCATGGCGACCCTATGTGTGTCAGAGTAGAACTGTGTTCCATAGGGTTTCCGGTGGCTGATTTTTCAGAAGTAGATCACCAGGCCTTTCTTCCAAGGCACCTCTGGGTGGACTCAAACATCCCACCTTTCATTAGCAGCTGAACACAACCAACCATCTGCACCACCCAGGGACTCCTGGGCCTCACTAAATCCTCTAGTTAGAAATAACAGACAGGAGTTAAGGGTGAAAATAGGTTCTCGGTCAATCACTCACTTACAACTCGTTTTACCTTTAAAAGTAGTGCAGGAGGCCCAAGGTTACAACTGGATACACCATAGAGAGGCCAGGGGCTCCTTCCTGAGTTGGAGGTCTGTCATGGTTTGAATTATGTCCCCCTAAAAATGTGTGTATCAATTTGGCTAGGCCATGATTCTCAGGGTTGTGAAGTTGTCCTCTATTTTGTGATTGTAATTTTATGTTAAAGAGGATTAGGGTGGGATTGTAACACCACCCTTACCCAGGTCACATCTCTGATCAAATGTAAAGGGAGTTTCCCTGGAGTGTGGCCTGCACCACCTTTTATCTCTCAAGAGATGAAAGGGAAGCAAGCAGAGAGTTGGGGACCTCATACTATCAAGAAAGCAGTGCCAGGAGCAGAGCGCGTCCTTTGGACCCGAGATTCCTGCTCAAAGAAGCTCCTAGTCCAGGGGAAGATTGATGATGACGAGGACCTTCCTCCAGAGCCGACAGAGAGAGAAAGCCTTCCCCTGGAGCTGACGCCCTGAATTTGGACTTCTAGCCTACTAGACTGTGAGAACATAAATTTCTCTTTGTGAAAGCCATCCACTTGTGGTATTTCTGTTAGAGCAGCACTAGATGACTAAGACAGGGTCACAGCAATAAGAGGGAGTGAGGCTAGGCCATACTTGGGACCTGGGGCCCCCCAGGCCAGTCACAAGGCCAGTCAGAGAAAGCTGACCCAGGTGCACCACCAAACGTCTAAAATCACAATCTCTGCCCTACAGTCATAATCCTGGCGCCCTTTATCTTCCCTTAGGCTGAGGGTCATTGCACTGGTCACGCACATTATAGCAAAGAGGCTCCAAATTAATCAGAGAAAAGCATCTGGGGAGGTAGAAGGAACATGACGGGATGCCAGGAGAATCATTTTACCTGTTTTGCTGCCATATAAGAAGTTTAGATAAATCTCTCAATTTTCAAAGATAAAAAGGCAGAAAAAAAACCAACATGGGAACTATGAAAATATTTTGTGTCATAAAGGGAAGAGAACATAGCATTTAAGAGGAAAACCACACTTTGAATCGGGGAACTGTAGTGTCTGGGAGGAGTCCTTGGGTGGTGCAAAGGATTAACCTGCTTGGCTGCTAACCAAAATGTTTGCACTTCAAGTCTACCCAGAGGTGCCTCAGAAGAAAGTCCTGGCAGTATACTTCTGAAAAATTTGCATTGAAAACCTTATGGAGCACAGTTCTACTCTGACACACAAGGGGTTGCTGTGTATCTGAATTGACTGCATGGCAACTGGTTTGGTTTGGAGTATAGAGGAAGGAGCCCTGGTGGTGCAGTGGTTAAAAGCTCAGCTACTAATCAAAAGGTTGGCAGTTCGAATCCACCAGCTGCTCCTTGGAAACCCTATGGGGCAGTTCTACTCCATCCTAGAGGGTTGCTATGAGCTGGAATCGACTCGATGGCCATGGGCTTGGTTTGGGTTTGGGGAGGAAAAACATTACTTTATGACCCGAATACATGATTTTTCATAGGGAGTGAAATGCCTTTTTTAAAGGACATACCTTACAGAGCATGACTAGCTTTGAAGACGAAGCCTTTTAGGCATAGCCAGGATGGTCTGGTGAGCAAAAAGATAGAGAGATAAGAAATGAATAAGAAATTGGCAGGGGCTGGAGTAGATCAGAGGGGCATGATGTGGGGAGAGTCTAGGGAGAGAAAGGGCTAGTAGTTCAAGAAACTCAAGGGGGAAAGAGCACAGAAGAGAAGAAGCATGAGGGAGAGAAACAAATGAACTCTAGACGAGCAGAAACAGGGAATCGGAGCAAGAGGGGGCCACAAGAAATCCATAGAAATCTTGTGTACGGCATTGGACTTCCTACAGGACCTACAGTGGAAGGTTGATCCAGTATCATCTGAATCTCAAGGGATAAGTTGATCTCAGCCGACATGGGAGTTATAGCAGAAACTTAAAGTAAATTTTAGATTATAAATTTCATTATGATCTGTAAAAACAGCTTGGGGGTGGTGTCTGACCTCTTCCAGCCCCACAAGGGTGAAGGAGAACCAGGATCAACAGCTCAAGTTTGATACTCCTGAGCAGAGGCCAGACAAGCCTCCTCTCTCCGCCATCTTTACTAAGTCTGACACCAACCGTCCCTCCCACAGCACTCTCTACTGGGTTCAATAATTCATTGCAATGGCCACACAGAACTCACAGACCATACTCACAATTATCGGGTTTATTAGGGAAGTAACAGTTACAATTCAGTCTCAAGAACACTCAGGATACAGTTCTTCCATCAGGATAACCTCTCCCCAGCCATGCTCACAGGCATGCCCTCCCTGGCCCTCAGTCTCTACCCAAAGACAGCTTTCTCTCTCTGTGGGCCAGGATGCCCACTGCACCATCTCCTCCTGCTGGTCTATCCTTCCTTGGTGGTGAACTCCTCCTCTCTGCTCTGGAATTGGCTCTCTTTTAAGGCAAAACCGACCAATCCCCATGGCAGGCCACAATTATCCTATCACACAATCACCTGGGTAGGAATTACAAGACCATGGCTAGAAAGGCCACACACAAAAGTAATTAATCGCACTGCAAGATCCTAATAAAATCAAAACACAGACTCTGTGAAATATTCTCAAACAATGAAACAAGGTGAGAGGAAGAGGCAGGTAAAATTTTTTAAAAAGGTAATTGGTAAGATAAGAAAATAATATAAATGTACTAAAACAATACACTAGAACTTGAAAATATATGAGAAGGAGTAAGGCCTCTAGATTCAACAAGATAGAAAACTGAATCCACACTCTGAAGGACAGAAGTCCTCCTAAAACACAAAGGGAAAGAATAAAATTCAAAATAATGAGAGAAAAGGTGATAAATATAGAAAACAGAAAATGAAAATAAAAATTAAGAATTAAAGATGTTGAGTAGCTGCTGAGGCTGTTCGTGTACAACTGAATATCTCATGGGATTTGGTTCCTTGTTTGGAGGTTTAGGGACATTCCAGTTAATTGGCCTAATAACATGTTTAGTGCTTCCATTCTACCTCCTACTTTGTTGCATAGTGCCTGGGGTCCTAAAAGCTTGCAAATGGCCATCCAAGGCCCAACAATGGGTCTCTATTCACCTGGAGCAACAGAGGAAGAAGGAGAGCCAGGAACAGGAAGAGGAAATGGAATGTGTGGCTAACAGCTTCCATGAACAACTGCCTTCTTTACCATGAGACCGGAAGAACTGGATGGTGCCCAGCTATCATTACTGAACCTTTTGATCAAAGATTCTATAGAAGAATCCTGATCAAAAGAGGGAAAATGCAGAACAGAATTTCAAATTCTCATGGAATCCAACCTTTCTGGAGCCATGGAGGCTGGCTAAACCCGAAACTATTGTCCTGAGATAATCTTTAAATCTTAAACCAAAAATTTCCCCAGAAGTCTTCTTAAAACCAAACAGTAGTTTAGCTTAACTAGTAAAGAATGTCTGCCTTCTAGGAATTGGTGCTATGTAAATAATTCAACATGTGCACAAAATTTAATGTATAAGAGTGTTTATCACAGACTTATTTATAAAGGTGAAAAACTGGAAACAACAGGATGTTGGTTAAATCAATTATAGTATATCCATAGGATGAAATATGATTCAATCATTAAAAAGAAAATTTAGAAAATTGGTTAAGAAAACATTTTGATGATGCTACTGCTATTATTTATTTTCTTTATGCTTATATATCTTTCTCAAATTTTCCAAGAGCAAATAATATTTCCATAATTAGAGATAAAAGAAAATTACGTATATTTTAAAAAATCCATAATAGAAGAAAATGACATGTCACTGGTTTATCAGTCTTTTTTTCCATCATAATCTTTTAACCTCCACTCAATTACCTTTACGATTTTCTAACTCAATGTCATGGATTAAATTGTGTCCCCCAAAAATATCTGTCAACTGGGCTGGGTCATGATTCCAAGTATTGCATAATTGTGGACCATTCTGTAATCTGATGGGATTTCCTTATGTGTTGTAAACTCAATCACTATGATCTAATAAAATGGATTAGTGGCAGTTATACTGATGAGGTTTACAAGATTGGATAGTGTCTTAACTCAATCTCTTTTGAGATATAAAGAGAGAAGCGAAAAGAGATACATGGGAACCTCATACTACCAAGAAAGCAGTACCGGGAGCAGAGCAAGTCCTTTGGACCTGAGGTTCCTGCGCTGAGATGCTCCCAGACCAAGGGAAGACTGATGCATCACAAGGACCTTCCTCCAGAGCCGACAGAGAGTGAAAGCCTCTTCCTGGAGCTGATGTCCTGAATTTGGACTTGTAGCCTACTGGAGTGTGAGAGAATAAATTTCTCTTTGTTAAAGCCATCCATTTGTGGTATTTCTGTTAGAGCAGCATTAGATGACTAAGACACCCATCTTACCAGAGAATATAGTCCTGAAGGATGAAGAGTATTATTCGTGTGTTCTATACATTTCCTAGCACATGATGGACATTTAATTGTATCAGGTTGCAATTGTACCTAGCTAGTACTCCCTTCAATACCTTTGTTGTGATATTAGGGCCAAAGTGGAGAAATGAAGCAGTTACACGCAAGTAATTCAAGCCAGCTGAGGCTCTCCCTCTCCCTTCCCTCTCCTACCTAATTTCCCTTTGTTCGTAGGTATTTATCTCAACCCAACACTTAATTTCACTTGTGCAGACTTCTGGGGGGAGGGGCACAGAGTAAACATGGTGTGGTGATAGGGGAGAAAACATCCTCTACTCTTATCATTTTTATTTATTTTTATTTTAATAAAGGTGTAAAGCTACAAAAAAACCTGTTGTTTATCAGCAACAAAGCCAGTTGTGTCCAGAGGTTGCAGTCGAGAGCATCCTGAACCAGTAGGATCTGGGCATCTCTCTTAGCAAAAGAAAACTCTGTCAGTCTTCCAGAACTGCACTGTCCAATGGTAGCCACTAGCTGCATGTGGCAATTTAAATTAAGTTAAAAATTCGGTTCCTAGGACACACCAGTCACATTTCAAGTGCTCAGTAGCCATATGTGGCTAGTGGCTACCATATTGGACAGCGCACATGTATAACATTTCCAACATCACAGAAAGTTCTACTGGGACACATTGGCCTAGAAAATTCCCTATACTCTCCCAACTAATGGAAATTAAAACAGGAACCTAGTTCTTACTGCAGCCGTGTTAGCCATGTACAGAGAAAATAGATATTCCTCTTCCTGACAGAACGTGGGGAAATTCCTTTGCCTTAAGCTTGTTATACTTAGTTGACTCTGAATGCTGAGGGTTCTTTATCAGAATTTATTTTAGAGAGAAAGACAAGAAGAACTTTTCTTTTTCTATCTTCCATCTAAGTCAAGGAGATTCTCTACCAGGATTCTTTGCTATATTTTCTGGTTTTAATCCAGTCTTTTTGAAGATCCCAGGAGTGAATTTGGTGAGTTTGCTTCCTGGGGTAACAGGGGTCAGGGTATTTTCTCAGTCATCCTGCCTGCTAGTTACTTCTTTAGAATGTTAAGAAGTTTATTTGTTGTTTATGAGATAGCACTTTTTACTCATCATATTGGCAAAGATCAAAAAGTATAACAGTATACTGTTATGAATTGAAATGTGCACCCCAAAAAGTTATGCTGAAGTCTTAACCCTTGTACTTGTAAACATGACCTTGTTTTGAAATAGGGGTTTTCTTTTGTTTCGTCATTTCTTTTGTTATGAGTCATTCTGGAGTAGAGACCAAAAAAACCAAGCCCACTGCCATCAAGTCGATTCCAACTCATAGCAACCCTATAGGACAGAGTAGAACTGCCCCACAGAGTTTCCAAGGAGCACCTGGTAGATTTGAACTCCCAATCTTTTGGTTAGTAGCCATAGCACTTAACCACTATGCCACTAGGGTTTCCTTCTGGAGTAGGGTGAGTCCTAAATCTAATTCCTTCTGAGTGGTGTCTTTTAAAATTGCAGAATAGACACAGACACACACAGGAAGAAGAGATCATGTGAAGATCCGTCTACAAGCCAAGGAATGTCAAGAAATGCCCAGGACTACTGACAAGGAAGGACCCGCCCCTAGAGCTGATACCCTGATTTGGGCTTCCAACCTTCAATATTGTGAGACAATAAATTTCCATTCTTTAAATTCGCCCGCTTGTGGTGTTTTTTGTTATGGCAGCACTAGGTAAAGAAGACATACACTTTATACTTCCATCATATGTTGATGATGGAAGTATAAATCCTTACAACCTCTGTGGAGACCCACGTGGCACTTGCTATCAAAATTACAAATGCATGCGATTCATACTCTCGGGAGTTCTTCCTGGGTCATAATAAGGGCACTGACCTAGTTACCATTCCTGGTAGAGCAAGTTTTCACCCAGCGCCGTGTTTCTTCTGCCTGAAGGACTTCCTTTAGTATTTCTTGGCGTGCAGGTCAGCCTTTGCATGCTGTTATGATATTTTCACTGTAAAGAATTTTAGATTGATGGGTTTTTACTCCACTGTCGCCTGGCTCACATTGTTTCCAACAAGAAGTCTGATGTATTCCTTACCTTTTTTCCTCTGTCCTTACGTGTCTTCTTTTCCCTGGCTGCTTTAAAATTTTTCTCATCCCTGGCTTTAAGCAATTTGATTATGATGTGTCTTGGTGTAGTTTCCCTCCTATTTCTTGTGCTTGGAGTTTATTGAGCTTCTTGGATCTGTGGGTTTATAGTTTCCATTGCATTTGGAAAATGTTCAGCCACCCAGTACTCATTGTGGATGAGAGTTCCCATTTCTCCACATATTCACCAACACCTGGTGTTATCTAGCATTTACATCTTGCCAACCTGCTGGTAGAAAGTATTGTCTTGAGGTTTAAACAAGCACTTCTTCAATCACTGAGACTGAGCGTTTTCATCACACTAAGGTTTTCTGTCATTGAGAGTTCTCTTTTATGGCTATTATACCAGTCCAAGATGTTATTGTTGTTGTCATTAGGTGCTGCTGAGTCAGTTCCAACGCATAGCGACCCTATGTACAACAGAACGAAACACTGCCGGGTCCTGCACCACACCCATAATCATTGTTATGCTTGAGCCCACTGTTGCAGCCACTGTGTCAATCCATCTCATTGTCTTCCTCTTTTTCACTGACCCTCTACTTTACCAAGCATGATGTCCTTCTCCAGGGACTGATCCCTCCTGACAGCATGTCCAAAGTATGTGAGACATAGACTGCCATCCTTGCTTCTAAGGAGCATTCTGGTTGTACTTCTTCCAGCATAGATTTGTTCATTCTTTTGGCAGTCCATGGTCTATTCAATATTCTTTGCCAACACCACAACTTAAAGGCATCCATTCTTCTTCAGTCTTCCTTATTCATCGTCCAGCTTTCCCATGGATATGAGGTGATTGAAAACTTTATGGCTTGGGTTAGGCGCACCTTAGTCTTCAAGGTGACATCTTTGCTTTTCAGCACTTTAAAGGGTCTTTTGCAGCAGCTTTGCCCAATGCAATGCATCTTTTGATTTCTTGACTACTGCTTCCATGGATATTGATTGTGGATCCAAGTAAAATGACATCCTTGACAACTTTAATCTTTTCTCCATTTATCATGATGTTGGTTACTGGTCCAGTTGTCAGGATTTTTGTTTCCTTTATGTTGAGGTGTAATTCGTACTGAAGGCTGTGGTCTTTGATCTTCATCAGTAAGTGCTTCAAATCCTCTTCACTTTCAGCAAGCAAGGTTGTGTCATCTGCATATCGCAGATTA
Organism: Trichechus manatus latirostris; assembly: GCF_000243295.1. Lineage (NCBI taxonomy): Eukaryota > Metazoa > Chordata > Mammalia > Sirenia > Trichechidae > Trichechus > Trichechus manatus. The sequence continues at coordinate 2,776,938 of NW_004444074.1, forward strand.
TTAATGAGTCTTCCTCCAATCCTGATGCCCCATTCTTCTTCATATAGTCCAGCTTCTCGGATTATTTGTTCAGCATACAGATTGAATAAGTATAATGTAAGAATACAACCTTGACGTACACCTTTCCTGACTTTAAACCACGCAGCCTCCCCTTGTTCTGTTCAAACCACTGTCTTTTGATCTATGTACAGGTTACTCATGAGCACAATTAAGTGTTCTGGAATTCCCATTCTTTGCAATGTTACTTATAATTTGTTATGATCCACACCGTCGAATGCCTTTGCATAGTCAATAAAACACGGGTAAACATCTTTCTGGTATTCTCTGCTTTCAGCCATGATCCATCTGACATCAGCAATAATATCCCTGGTTCCACGTTGTCTTCTGAATCTGGCTTGAATTTCTGCAGTTCCCTGTTGATATACTGCTGCAGCTGCTTTTGAATGATCTTCAGCAAAATTTTACTTATGTGTGATATTAATGATATTCGATAATTTCCGCATTCGGTTGGATTACCTTTCTTAGGAATAGGCATAAATATGGATCTCTTCCTGTTGGTTGGCCAGGGAGTTGTTGTCCAAATTTCTTGTCCTAGACAGGTAAGCACTTCCAGTGCTGCATCCATTTGTTGAAACAAATATCCAAGATATCCAGGTCAAAATTTGACAATCTAGTTTCTTTAAAATGATTTGATTTTTTCAACAGTTTTTTAATCCATGTGTGCACTTTTAGCCATTGTTTTATTCTTTTTATTATTCCTACCAAGTTTAAGTTTTTAATGGCTGCATTTAGCTATAATTCACATAACATACAATCTACCCATTTAAATTCTTTCTAATATGGTCTCTGGTTTCTGTTATATTCAGTGTTGTGCAGCCATCACTACAATCTAATTTTAGAACATTTTTGCCCACACTGAAAGAAGCCCCGCACCCTTTAGCCCTCACCTCCCAATCTCCCATCCCTCCCAACCTGTAGCAGCCACTAATCTACTTCCTACCTCTATAGATTAGCCTATTCTGGACTTTCTATAAATGGAGTTATGCATTACGCGGCCTTTTGTGTCTGACTTCTTTCACTCAGAATAAATGTTTTCTAGGATCAACCATTGTAACATGTACCAGAGGTTCATTTCTCTTTATACAAAATAACATTCCACTGCCTGGATCTACCCCATTTTGTTACCCATTCATCAGCTGACAAACATTAGGTTTGTTTCCACTTTTCAGCTGTTGTGAAAAACTGAGTCTTAATTTCTCCACATTACCAGTAAGATATGATTCCAGTTTTCCGTTGGTGGTAAATGTTACCCATGTTCTTAGTCATTTGTGGGTTGATTCCGTCAGTGACATTCACGGGAAGATGGAGAGATTTTTTGTTTTTGAGTACCAATAGTATTAAAGGGGACACACATGTGATTGGAATGTCCAGTGCCATCAAACCGTCTTGCTCTGTCCAAGTTGGCTGTGTTTCGGGCTGTACCAGACAGTGATCCAGCTGTTTCTGATCTGTGAAAAATTTCTCTGTTAGCCAGCTAGGCCATCTCCAACCTCAAAAGTCACTCATCAGAGCATGGGGCCCTAGGGGCTACCACTGCATTCTGCGCTTGAACTAGGTATTGGCGATACAGTCTGGACAGGCCTTGTGGTCAGAGTGGACTTCTCTCTGTTCACTCTGATCTCAGGAGCAGGGAAGACATGTTCTCAGACTGTGGTGCCTGTCTGCTGGTGCGGTGCCCGCAGTGGAGAGAAAAACTAGAGGCTTAACCAGTGTCCCCACTTCTGGGACTTGCCAAAAGTTGCTAGTTTCCTAGATAACGCGGGAGGTAGGGTTTTAGGCAATGACCAGTTTATTGCAAATTCTGATTATTGTGCTCGAAACACTCTCCGTAAAAATGGCTTCATTGTTGCATGTCATCCTTAAAGTCTTAATTTTTTCCAGATTTGGAACTTGGTGAATAAATTATAGTGAATATCTGAAAAAAAATTACAAATGCACGTACCATTTGACCCAGCAATTTCCCTTTATGAATTTATCCTGCAGATATACTCATTTACTGTAAAATGATGTATGTACTAGATTATTCATTGCTGCATTGTTTAGAAGCTTGGGAACAACCCAACTGTCCATAAATAGGAGCCTGGTTAAATAAACTATATAATCTATACAACAGAATACTACACAGCTACACAGAAGAGTGAAAAAGCTCTTTATGTACTGGTTGGCAACGATTTCCAAGATACATTGTTAGGTGAAAAATAACATGCCACCATCTGTATTTTTAAAAAGGGGATGGAGTGGGGAAAGAATGAATATATTATTTATATTTGTAGAGGACATCTCTGAAAGAAGGAGAGAAATGGAGGGTTGCTGAGGATCAGGGATGGGAAGAAGACTATACCTCCTACATTACTTTTTTTAAAAATAGACTTTACTTTTTTCATATTAAAATCCATTAACCATTGTCGTTGAGTCGATTCCGACTTACAGCGATCCTATAGGACAGGGTAGAACTGCCCCAAAGTGTTTCCAAGGAGCAGCTGGTGGATTCAAACTGCTGACCTTTTGGTTAGCAGACATGTTAGTATGTTTCTATTTTTAGTATCATCATCACATCACTGACTCAGTAATTCGTCACCTATGTGACTTAGTGTCTCTGGGATTTAGGTCTTTCATAATACAAACCAGAAGATTTGGATTCTTCATGACTGACAAACTGGGGCTATGTCAGTTTGTATTAGATACTATAGATAGTAATCCATTAATACATTCTAACAGACTTTACTTTTCATAGCAATTTTAGGTTTACAGAAAAATTGTGCAGAATGTACAGCAAGTTCTCATCTACATTATGTTTTCACTGTTGTACTATGTACATAAATTTTCTATTAAAAATAGAAAACTGAGTTTTCTAAAGGGCTCCCTCACCTTAAATGTTTCTTTCATAGTTTTTGTTAACTGATGAATATGAATTTAGGATAAGCATTACAGCTTCTGTGTCTGGTAACACGATGTTCTAGGTGACACTACCAATATTCCCACTGAAAACCACTAATTATTAGGTAAAATATTAAAAGCAACTTCTTGAGTATCTTCTATGAGCTGACCATAAAGTAAGCAATTCCCAGGGTAGGACTGAGGGAAAGTGGGCCCCAGGGAAGAGCACTAAATATAGCTTTTGCCTTAAGAGTTTTGCCAACCCTGGTGCACTTGACTGATTTTATGGCCTAGTAGGGCTCTGGAGACAAAATACAAGATTAAGGCCCACATAATATGGATGTTACTATGAGAATATTAATGTTAATCTCCTCATAAATATGAGGTCCCAAAGGCCCACACTCTCAGGGTAAAGGTGAATTAAAAGTATTATCCACACTCCCAGCAGCCTGCAAGGAAAATAGCCTGTCTTAAATCTTGGCAATGAGTACAGTGGGTGACTCTCTCCCTAGCCCCCTCTCCAACCCCACCAGGAAATATTGAACCCAAGCTCATTCTCACACAGGTTTGCAGCCTGAATTTAAACTCTTCAAGCTGAAGATGCACAGCGGTCCCTGACGAATAGTGTTCTCCAGTGCCTGGTAGAAATAAGTACAGATCCTTTTTGGGAGAACTCTTTCTTATCTTTGGGCTCAAAGAATTTCTACAGATAAAGTTAGAAGGAAATTGAGAGAAATCACTAAACGCATAAGGAAACAAGACACCACAAATGGGAGCTCACAGAACACAAACGCAGGATCAGACTTATACCTGATATTAGAATTACCAGAGCTAAGACCTTTGAGGAATTAAAGAGGCTTAAAAATAGGAGTAAAGATGTTCACCAATGCTCATTGCAGCAGTATTCACAAATGGGCAAAATGTAGAAACAATCCAAATGTCCATCAGCTGATGAATGGAAAAACAAAATGTGGTATATCCATGCAACGGAATATTATTCAGTCATAAAAAGGAAGTTCTAATACATTCTACAACATGGATGAACTTTGAAAACATTATTCTAAGAGAAATAAGCCGGATACAAAAGGACAAATACTGTATACTTCCACTTACATGAAATATATAGAATAGGCAAATGCATAGTCAGGAAGTCAATTAGTGGTTACCAGGGACTGAGGGGTTGGGAGTTAATGTTTAATGGGTACAGAGTTTTGGGATGATGAAAAATTTTGGCAACAAATAGTGGGGATGATTACATAACATGAGAATATAATTAATGTTACTGAATTATATGCTTAAAAATGGTTAAAATGGCAAATTTTATATATATATACATATATAAGTATAATTTTTAAAAGGCAAAAAAAAATGAGTAAAGAGCAAACATTGTTGAAAAACAAATAAACAGAACTCACTGTTTAAAAGGAAGCAAGCAGAAAGCTTAGAAAGAAAATATATTTATGCATAAATGACCTCCAGTGGAAGAGTCTGTCCTCCTCAAACAGCCTATGAGGTACGTGCAATGCCTGCCAAAGACTTACATGTGGCAAACATTGCTATTTGCCTACTCAATAGAACTTAACTTTAGTGGGGCATCAAGTGTTCACAGCTTCAGGGGAGGTTAGCCTCCTCACTAGCACCAGGGGCTGAATCCTGATTGGTCTAACTCTGAGTCAATCTTCGTTCTCCCATCCTTTTGCCTGTGATAGGTAGGCAAGTGCATGTGAAGCCATTTTAGCCATTAACATGTGAGGGGAAATCCTCTGGGAGCTTTGGGGAAAGTCTTCTTTGCTCCTGTAGAGAGGTGAATGTCAAAAAATATCCCTTTTCTAACTCTGGTCATTGCTGTTTACAATTTGATACATGAAGCTGCAGCAGCCATCTTGGAACCATGAGGAGATGTCTTAGTTAACTTGTGTTGCTACAACAGAAATAACACAAGTGGGTGGCTTTAACAAACAGAAATTTATTTTCTCACAGTTGAGGAGGCTAGTAGTCTGAATTCAGGGTGCAGGCTTTAGGGGAAGGCTTTCTCTCTCTGTTGGCTCTGGAGAATAGTCCTCGTGTCTTTGAGCTTCTGCTCCTTTATGATTTTCACGTGGCTTGGCATCTCTGCTCACTTGTTTAATCTCTTTTATATCTCAAAAGAGATTGACTCAGGATATACCCTACACTAATTCTTCCTCATTAACATAATAAAGACAAACCATTCCCAAACGGGATTATAACCACAGGCATAGAGGCTAAAATTTACAACACGTTTTGGCGGGACACAATTCAATCCATAACAGGGTAGCTAGCCTAAGAGGACAAGCCAATACTCTGAAGATGTGACATGAGATAATACATCTCATTATCATTTAAGCCATTTTGAGTTGAGTCTTCAGTGAGTTGAGCAGTAAGTCTCCTAACTAACACACCACGTTCTCACACTGGAACACATACCTGAAGTATCTAGACACCTAGACAAGGGCAGCAGGGACTAAACTCGCAACCAGCTGGCAGGTTGCCTGGGGCTTCTGGAAAAACTGTGATTGGCCTCCCTCCAGCTTCCAGAAGACCAGGGTCCAGGGGCAATGGAATGTATTTTGGCACTTAGGGTCTGAAGAAGAGTATCTGTTTTACACCAACGGTTCAGCTTTTGACGTCATTCATTTAGTTATTCATTAAAAGTCTGTAGACACTAGGTAAGATGTAAGGCCAAATAGAGGAATAGGATAAACAGTGTGTCTTCTGGGTCTCCTCCCTCCTACTTTCACCAATCCCCTTTTTAGTGCTATACCCACCCCTCTCCACAGGTATTCAGTCCCTCTTGCTGATTCTTTCACCAAACACAAACAAACAAACAAACCTGTTGCCATCCAGTCAATTCCGACTCATAGCGACCCTGTAGGACAGAGTAGAACTGCCCCATGGGGTTTCCAAAGAGCGGCTGGTGGATTCAAACTGTCGACCTTTTGGTTAGCAGCCAAGCTCTCAACCACTGCACAACCAGGGCTCTGATGCTTTCACAGGAGGTAGACTTATACCTTACCTGAGAGTTTGTATATGGCTGGATCAGGCCCAGCGTGTACCTTGAGAACTTAGGGATCAGACTAAACTTTCAGTGAGCGTCCTTCTGCTGTAGGGTGAGCTTTATCCCCTAGCACGTTCCTTCTACTCAACACTCTTATTCTCACCCTAAAGACGGACTAGAAACAGACCGCCCTACAGAAAGTCATTTATTCATTCAAAAGCCATTTATTGTAAAGGCACAGAAGGAGTTCAGCATGCTATCTAAACTTCAGTGATTTTGCACTTACTATTTTCTCTTCTTGTTCACCTGGCAAGCTCATACTCACTCTTCAAGACCAGCTTAAATATCATCTCTTCCATGAAGCAGACCATAATTTTCAATCTCCCTTCTCACCATATTAGCCCACCTTGAAAAATGGATTACCTCCTTCTATACACCCGCAGGATGTTTGGGACACCTAGATGCTTACTTGGTATTGAAAATGATTTGTTTGTATGTCTATTTCTTCCTCTCATGACTTACTCATCTTTGAACCTCCATACATGACATATAGGAAGCTGTCTTAGCTACCTAGTGCTGCTGTAACACAAATACCACAAGTGGGTGGCTTTAAAGAACAGAAATTTATTGTCTCACAGTTCTGGAGGCTAAAAGTTCGAATCAGGGTCTCAGCCACGTGGATTTCTTCCTTGTTGGTAGCTCCTGGCATTCCTTGGTTCCTTGGCTTGTAGATGATCCTCACATGGCATTTGTCTTCCCCTGTGTGTGTCTCTGTGTCTATTCTGGTCTTTTTACAACTCAGAAGTGATTAGGTTTTAGATCCACCCTACACTGGTATGACCTCATTAACACAACAAAAATCCCTATTTTCAAACAGGGTCATATTTACAGGTACAGGGGTTAGGAGTTCAACACATATTTGGCAGGACACAATTCAATCCATAACAGAAGCCCTCATTAATGTTTATTGAAATGAAATGAGCAGAAATGTAATAACAAACCCTTTCTGGGGCCATAGTGACCACTGATCTTTGGAATGCCCCTTAGTCTCTTCCTGCTGTTGCCTGCAGAGACAATTTTCTTGGGGTGTGGACTTAGGCAGTAAAACAATTTGTTTTCTTTTGCCCAAGGAAAGCACAAAAACAAGCCAAGGAGATATTTTTAATGAGATTGAAGAGATTCTTTTGAAGTTACTAGTTGGATGTTCTGAATTCCAGAGCCCTCTACGGCCCCCATAGCGTTATGTCATCTTGCAAACTCTCTTACCTCATGAGAAACCCATCCACTTGCATTTTTTGGATTCAAACACATTGTTATAATGTGAGCAGGAGTATGATGAAGAACACACTAAACTTTGAACAGATTAAAATAAGGCACCTACTAGCATATGTAAATAACTCCTACAACTCAATAATAAGAAAGCAGGCAAAGAATCTGAATAGATATTTCTCCAAAGAAGATGTACAAATGGCCAGTAAGCACATGAGAAGATGCTCAATATCTAGCCATCAGGGAAATGCCAATCAAAACCACAATGAGATACCACTTTCTATCCCCTAGGGTGGCCATGATAAAAAAAAAAAAAAAAAGGACTGATAATAACAAGTGTTGTGAGGATGTGGAGAAACTGGAACCCTCATACACTGCTAGCAGGAATATAAAGTGCTACAGCCACTTTGTAAAACAGTCTAGCAGTTCCTCAAACGGTTAAACACAGAGCTACCATATGACCCAGCAATTCCACTCCTAGGTATATAGCCAAGAAAAATGAAAACATATGTCCACACAGAAACTTTTACACAAACATTTATAGCAGCATTATTCATAATAGCCAAAGGGTGGAAACAACCCAAATGTCCATAAGCTTATGAATGGATAAATAAAATGTAGTAAGGAATATTATTTGGCAATAAAAAGGAGTGAAGTTCTGATACATTCTGCAATATGGATGATCCTTGAAAGCACTGTGCTAAGTTAAAAAGCCAAACACACAAGACCACAGATTATATAATTCTAGTTATATGAAATGTCCCAAATAGGCAAATCAAAAGGCAAAGTAGATTAGTGGTTGCCTAGGGCTAGGCGTTGGGGGGAGGGAATGCAATGGCTGCTAATAAACGCAAGGTTTCTTTCTGGGGTAATGAAAATGTTCTGAAATAGACTGTGGTGATGGTTGCATAGATTGCGGTAATGGTTGCACAACTCTGAGTACACAGTAAAAACCATTGAATTGTGCACTTTAAATAGGTGAATCATATAGTGTGTGAATTACATCTGAGTAAATCTGTTATATATAAAATAAATAAATAAAACCCCCAAATAGCCACCAGTCAGCCTTCTGCCCATTGCCATGGCGGAGATCTCTCTCCTGTTTGCTGTTCACTCAGTTGTCTTCCCGTTGACTAGAATCCATCAGTCAGCAAACTCACGTTCTCTCTGCGGTAGCATCCCAAGGATGCACCGGGCCCCCAGGCCTGAAATTTCTCCAAAGTTCCTGCCAACTAGGTTGGTGTCAGGAAAGGCAAACAACGCAGGCTGGCCCCGCACCTGACTCGGAGTATGACAAGCATGAGAAGCAGCCAGAGAGCACCCTTCCACAAGACTGCAGTGGATGGAACATGGAGCCCTTTCCTCTGCTAAAACCTCCTGTTCCTGGCCCAGGAGGTAAAGCTGAACACCAATGTGTGGGACTGGAAATAAGTAAGCACTTCCCTTAGGGCAGTGCGGGTTTTGAAGAGCCATTACAGACGGAAGGGAGAGAACAAACACGATTGAGCGTCTCCCTGTGCGAGACTCTGGGTTAGTTGCTTTACATACTGATCTCATTGAATCCTCCCAGTGACCCTTCTAGGTGCGAGGGAAGAACTGTTATTATTCTCATTTTACAAATGATGGAACTGAAGTCCAAAGAGGTTAAGTAACTTGCCTAATGTTGCATGGCTGAAAGTTCTTGAGCCAGGACTATAACTTTAAATAAAAGATTCAAAACAGCCTATATATCCTATAATAGGAGACTGGTTAAATTAATTATGCTTCATTCATACAGTGGAATAGCATGCAGATGCTGAAAAGAATTAAGTACACTTGAAGTCCTGGTATAGAATGATTTCCAAAATATATTTTCAAGTGGAAAAAGCAAGGTGCAAAATAGTGTGTAGAGTATGCTACCATTTGTCTAAAACAGGGAGGAAGAAGTACATATCTTGGAAATTTCTTGTGTCTGAATAAAATATCTCCGAAAGGACACACAAAAAACTATTAACATTGGTTACTTCTGAGGAGGATGTGGTAGCCAGACTACAAGACCCCCAAGATTCTAGCCTCCTGGTATTCACACCCTTTTATAGGCTGAATTGCATAACCAATGGGATATTGCAGAAATGATGTGTGTAACTTCCAATGCGAGGTCATAAGATATTGTAGATTTTACCTTTTTTTTTTTTTTGGATCACTCACTGACGTGTAATAAGAACATTCAAGAAGCCCTGTGGAGTGGTTCATGTGGTAAGAAACTGAGGCCTCCTGCCAATCACCATGTGAGTGAGCCATCTTGGAAGCAGACCCTCCAGCCCCAGTTAAGTCTTCAGACAACCTCATGAGAAACCTAGAGACAGAACTACCCCGCTAAGACACTCCCAAGTTTCTGACCCACAGAACATGTATGTATTAGTTTTTAAGCCACTAAGTTTTAGGCTAATTTACTATGCAGCAGTAGATAACTAATACAGACTTTTTGGTATAAAGAGCAGGATGCTGCTATAACAAATACATAAAAATGTGGGAATGGCTTTGACACTGGGCAGTGGGTGGAAGATGAAGGACTTTGAGGAGAGTATTAGTGGAGTGGAACCCTGGGGGCACAGTGGTTAAGAGCTCGGCTGCTAACCAAAAGGTCAGCAGTTTGAATCCACCAGCTGCTTCTTGGAAACTCTATGGGGTAGTTCTACTCTGTCCTATAGGGTCACTATGAGTCAGAATCAACTCAGTGGCAACAGGTTTGGATTTTTTGGTTTATTAGTGGGGTGGGGGTGGGGATCCTTGTTAGGAGAACTGGAGGGCCAGGGAATGGGGTATAAGGAAAATTTTCACTTTGAACCTTTTGAATTTTTAATGTACTACCTATTAGAAAAAATAAATTGATAATATTTAAATAATGAGGCTTAGAGACAGGCGTAAGGAGGTATGGGCTGTATCATTCAAGCTGACTTCTAGGGTCTCTGGTCATTGCTGCTCCCCTCCTTACCACTACAACACACAGGCCGCCACTGATGGCCCACATGTCAGGAGGAGTAGGAAGGTTCACGTGCCCCTCTCCGCCTGTGATGTTAAGGTTGTGTGTCACCTTGGCTGGGCCATGATTCTCGGTGGTTTGGCAGTTATATAATGATGTAATAACCTCCGTGATAAGACCTGATATAATGTCATTGCCTCCATGATGAGATCTGCTTTGAGCAGCCAATCAGTTGAAAGGGAGTTTCCTTGGGGGTGTGGCCTGCATCCAATATACACGGACTTTCTGGCAAAGCTCACTGGCTTTTGCTCACTCTGGATCCTGCATCTGACTCGTCATCATGTGACCGCTGGTTCTTGGCTTGAGCTAGCAGCTTACTGCCGATCTTGGATTCATTAGCCTCTGCATCCTGAGAGCCCGCAGCCCGCCATTTTATCTGCAGATCTTGGATTCATCAGCCTCCGCAGCCCATGAGCCAGCAGCCTGCCATCTGACCCGCCAATCTTGAGTTCGTCAGCCCATGCAGCTATTTGAGTCAGGAGAAGCCTCCAGCCTGATGCCTGACCCATGGACTCGGGACTCACAGCCCCTACAACCATGTGAGCCATTTCCTTGAGATAAATCTCTCTCTCTCTCTCTTTCTCTCTCTCTATACATATACACATCACTGGTTTTGCTTCTCTAGACAACCCAGCCTAAGACATCCCCAAAAGCCATGGTCAGCATTCTCCCAATGCACTTCAGGGGGACAGAGGGATCTTTGAACTACAACAACACCTGTGAAAACCAAAATGTGTGTTAGGTGGAAGCCTGTCAGAGAAGGAAAACTCAAATATTTTCCACTGAATAGATAGTGACAGAAAGGTGGTGACCACACCCTGTCAAAGGCGAAAAACATGAGACCCAGAAAAACAAGGCAGTCTTATCAAATTCCGGCTCTCACAGGTTTTGCTGTATTTGTATTTGTGTCTTTTCTTCTTTTTCAACTTTTTTCTCCCTTTTTGTTCTACTATCTGGAAGATTTTCTTGACTTGGTTTCCAATTATTCTTTTGAATTTTAAATTTATTTTATCATCTGTCTAAATTTCAAGAGCCTTTACCTACTCTCTGATTGTTCCCTTTCTGGGACATCCTAATCTCACTTTATAAATGCAAGATCTTCTCTTAACTCTCTGAGATATTAATTCATTTAAAAATTGTTTTCCTATTTTCTGCATTATCTATGTTTTCTCAGGGTTTCTTTTTTCTATGTTTTCTTTTTCTTTTATGCATGAGGCGTTTCATAAATGGCTGGTATTCATAGTCCCAAGCTTATATTTAAGAATGAGGCATTAAAAGGCTCACTGAAGACTGTGTATGGGGACAGGCCTGGTTGATGAGAAGTATCTCGTTAGCCTGATTTGGAAGGAGCTGACCTTTTCTTGCCAAGCTCCCTTATGTTCACATGTAAAAAATTGTTCTCTGAGGTTTTTTGGTTTGGCAAAGGAAAATCTCTAATATACTACCCGGGTGGTAAAGACCTAGCTACAGTCTTTCTGAGAGCAAAGAAGAATGGTGAGTAGGAGCAGGCTAAGGTTCCAACCACTGGCCAGGCATTGAATCTCCATTTTTGGTCCTATGTTTCTATCATTGCCTTCTACTATTTCTGAAGTCTTTTAAATTAGAATAATTCTCCAGGCCCTTGTCTGGGGGCGAGGGTGGTTTTATAGGGTTTCAGCCAATTCCCCTGACTTCAGTCTTAGCCAGACCCTTACTATACTTGTACTTCCTAACCTTGTCTTCTCAGGGGTCCTGGGAGGGAAAGCATCTAAATCTCACCTATATTGTCCCCTCAGCAAGCACTTCAGTTTCTACCTTCTTCTGACCTGGTGAGCCAATTACCACTCCTCTGCTGTCCAAAAATGTCTCAAAACTTCTTATCTTGCTGGCTCCTCTCCGGTTCCCTTTGTCCTAGATTTTTTAAAAAATAACCTTTTATCTAACCAAAGACACAAGGGAAACATTAGTCCAAAGGACTAATGGACCACAACTAACACAGCCTCCACCAGACTGAGTCCGGTGCAACTAGATGGTTCCCAGCTACCCCCACTGACTGCTCTGACAAGGATCACAATAGAGGGTTCCAGACAGAGCTGGAGAAAAATGCAGAACAAAATTCTAACCCACAAAAGAAGACCAGACTTACTGGCCTAACAGAAACTGGAGAAACCCTGAGAGTATAGCCCCCAGACACCCTTTTAGCTCAATAATGAAGTCACTCCTGAGGTTCACCCTTCAGCCAAATATTAGACAGGCCCATAAAACAAAACAAGACTAAAGGGGCACACCAGCCCATGGGCAAGGACTAGAAGGCAGGAGGAGACAGGAAAGCTGGAATAGGGAACCCAAGATTGAGAAGGGAGAGTGTTGACATGTCGTGGGGTTGGTGACCAATGTCACGAAACAATACGTGCACTAATTGTTTAATGAGAAGCTAGTTTGTTCTGTAAACCTTCATCTAAAGTACAATATTAATAAAAATAAAATAATATTTTATCTAAAATATTATTTAAATCTTTCAGTGGAAGTTTACACAGTAGCTTATGATCCCATTCAACAATTTCTACACAAGTTGTTCAGTGACATTGGTTACATTCTTCACAATGCATGAACATTCTCAGTATTTCCATTCTGGTTGTTCTGTTTCTATTAATCTAGTTTCCTTACCCCCGTACATTCTCATCTTTGTTTTAAAGTAATTGTTGATCATTCGGTCTCATACAGGTGATTTTTTACTTACAGGTGACATTCATTATCTTTGGAGCCAATTTGTTATTTAGCTACAAGGTGACCTCGGGTTAGTTTTGGTTCAAGGTTTGAAGAGTATCTCAGGGCAATAGTCTCAAGGAGTCCTCCAATCTCATCCAGTCCAGTAGGTCTGTTTTTTGTTGTTGTTTGTTTGTTTTTAGGAATTTGAGGTTCTATTCCACATTCCTCTCCCATTCTATCAAGGTCCATGTATTGTGGCCTTGATTAGAATGGTTGGTAGTTCTTCTGGTCTCAGAGTAGATAAGGCCTTGGTTCATGTAGACTATTTGTGCTGTAGACTAGTTTCTTCTTTGAGTCTCTGGTTTCCCTTTGTCCTAGATTTTTATTATTGTTTTTTTAATTCCATCACTATTACTTTAGTTATGTGTCTGTAAGGAGAGAACATAAATTCTTATAATCAGTCTGCTATGTTTAACTGGGAGTAGTTCATATTTTCTTGAAACACTATACGCTATCAACACAACACACCTGTGGGCAGGATTCAGGACCTAGATCACCTGTCAACCAAGACACTGCCAGTGCTGGCTACAATAAGTGGGTCAAAGTTACCTGTCACCCAGATGGAAGTCGGGAGACAGTCTCAGGTAAAGGAGCCTTGGGATTTGGGGACACTCTGAGCAGAGCAATAGCACCCTAAAAGTATCAACAAAGATATGGCATCTGCAGGCTAATTAGGATTATACAGTCTCTTGTACTGACCTGGATAGTCTAGCTTTTTAGCTTCCAGTCTAATTAGATAAATATTTAACTGGACATGTAAATGTCCTTTCTTTTATCATTAAGACTATGTCTTGATTACAAAACTATCTAGTAAATATGGTAATATCATGTCTGTGTAGAAAAGCAGTCTCTTTTATAATTAATGCAGACACAACGGAATACCCAGGAAAATTATACCATTCACAAGGTATACTGTCTGGACGTTAGTTGAACTTTTTCAGTATCATTTAGTGATTCTAGACTCTAGAAAGGCACAAAAAGAATTTTCAATGAAATGAATGATGTGGAGACCAGCACATGGAACACTAAGAGCTTGAAATCATTCAAAAGTAACCTTTTACGTTTCTTCAATATTTGGTAGAATTCTTTCAAAGAAAAGTAACTCTTTACAAAAAATGAAACTTTCAATAAACACTACACAACGTGTATAAATTGTCTATTGAAATGAGCAAATATTTAATTACTCTGCACCACACCTTCTCTCCTCTGCTGCTGCACCATCATTTTTGTGGAGGCTCCCTGGCAACCCACAGTCCCGTCACACCAGGGTATCAAGTACAGGGGCTCTGAGTGACCCTGAAGGGACAGCTGGAGGAGGGATGGTGAGCCAGGTCATAGTTGGGGAAATCCATCCAGAAATGAGGGTAAAACCAGGAACAGGGCTCAGAACTAGGAAACAGAGCTGCCCGGCGTGAGGCGGACAAATAGGCTCATCTGGTCAGTTGAGGTGTAATCAGATTCCTCTCTCCACTTAGGAACAGGTCAAATCCTGGGGCCACAGAAAAGTCCTGTGTCACCAAAATGCCCACACCAGGCACTCTCAGAGTTTGAGAGAGACCTCACCACTTCAATTTTTTGGTACATTCGAAAATAAAGAAGTGTCAAAATAGAGAGTACCAGGCAGAAATGATTTAGGCTGCCAAAGATTAGATAGGCCTATAAAACAAAACCAGACTAAATGGGCACACCAGCTCAGGGGCAGGGATGAGAAGGCAGGAGGGGACAGGAAAGCTGGTAACGGGGAACCCAAGGTCAAGAGGGGGAAAGTGTTGACATGTTGTGGGGTTGGCAACCAATGCCACAAAACAATATGTGTATTGTTTAATGAGAAATTAATTTGCTCTGTAAACCTTCATTTAAAGTACAATAAAAGGAAAAAAAAAGAGAAATGACTTAGGCTGAAAATAACCTAAAACCTGACTAATCACCGTTAAAGACATGAGTTTGTTATCCTCACATTTAAGAAGTCTGGAGATAAACAGATGCTGGTATTGGTTCAGCTACTTGGAATGCCACCAGGAACCCAGGCAATTTATCTTTCTCCCCCATTATCTTTAGCAAGCTAGTGTAGCTTCGCTGTTGTTATTGTTAGCTTACCTTCAGTCACCCTCATCTCTTGGCAACCCCATGCACAACAGTATCATACTGTTGTAATCCATAGGGTTTTTATTGACTGATTTTTTTGGAAGCAGCTTGCCAGGCCTTTCTTCCTAGTCTGTCTTATTCTAGAAGTGCTGCTGAAACCTGTTTAGCATGAGTTAGCCTCTTTTCCTTCTCCTCTCCACTCAAATTATCTTTTAACCACAGTAGCAAGAGATTAGCCTTCCCTTCCTCCCTGATCATATTTAGACTTCATTTCTCCTTGGGATTGCTATTTCTCAATTTCCCTTTCTGTGTTGCAATTTTCCCAAGCATGTGACTTTATCTGGCAACTCTTGCCTGTGGCAGTAGGGACAGTGGAGTTATGCCTCACATAGCATGTTCCTGCACCACAAAGTCAAATTGTACTTGGCTAGAAGTGACACACCTGGCCCCGTCCCTGCTGAGAGGTCGCCTCTCCCCACTCAGTTCTAGGATCATCCTGTCTTCCTTGTGCCCTAGTTCCAATATGTAGAGGATGTTAGCTTTTTCTTTCTTTCTTTCTGTTTTTTTTGCCACCCAGTATTTTAACCCCCTTCTTATGTTTGGGGGAATCCCCAGTTTATGGTTCGTTGGGAGGAGGCACCCGCCTCCCACTAGAGAGACTGAAAATGCTATATTTTTCCCCTTTGTGACCAGGGCCTGGGCATGTGACCCAGGCTCACAGATGAGAGGCACCTGTGCCAGACTTTGGTGGGGAGCTGTGGTGGCCTAGGAGAGCAGGGACTGAACCCAAATACTGTCCACTGCTAGTGGAGTGAAGAGGGGTGTGCAGCAGATTTGAATCCCTGGCCCAGCAAGAGCAGCTCATCAAGGTTTCCCTGTTTGGTGGCAGGATTTGGGGTGTCTCCAACTATGTAGCTTTGAGCCTAGTTCTCAGATCTCCTGGTGGTTCTTTGAGCTGCATTTTGATACATTTTCTGCTTAATTCAGTCCATTTCTAGGACTTTTAGCTCAGAACTATGACAGTTACGTAGTAATTGAGTCCCTGACTTATTGTTCCAAGCCTGATGTTCTCACTTCAAGTAAGAGAAACAGGACACAGACTACATCTCAGGAAGGATTTTAACCTACTCATGCTGTCCGTTTGCAAGTCCCCGACTTGTGCTGGGGAAAGCAGTGTTGTGGGAAGTGCGCTTAACTCAGAGTTAGGAGCCCCGTGCTTTAGTCTTGCCAAAACTAAGTGGGTGACTTTAGGCAAGTCATCGCTCTCCGTCAAATGGTCTAGGTGGCCTATAAAACTCCAGTCAAAAGATGCCACAATTTTAACACAGCTCCTGCTCTTTGAGCCTCAGTCTCATTCAGCGATTCAGTTCAATGCAGTAGATTTGTTTGTTTTTCCTGTGGTAACTATTGTTCAAGCAATAAAGTTCAATGGACAGTTAATTTTATCACACCCTGCTACTCCTGGTTTCCAATCTGAGACTCAGATGTGTCCCAGCTTTAAAAGCCCAGGCACAGAACTCTGCAATACAGGGATTAAAATCCAAGCTGTACGTAGGGACTGGGGCTTGGAAATAATGTCTTGTTTCCACTTTACTTATGAATGATATCCCTTTTACTTATGGATGGCAGATGGTTTTAGAATGAGCCCAGGCTTGGGGTTTGATCCTGGCTCTGAGTGTTTCTGAGTAGCCTTGCGTGAATAACCTCATACACGTTTCCACATGGTGCTAAATGTCACTAATAATTTTGGAGTGACTTATCATCTCCAGAAGACTGTGAATTTCTCTGGGGCAGGGACCACATCTTAAATGTTTTGATACCCCCTCTTTACTCCTCTCTCACCTCTACATATATATGTACCTATACATTATATATATACATATACTGTGTATATAGTATATAAAGGTACATATATAGTATTCATAAAACCCACTGCTGATGAGTCAATTCCGATTCATAGCGACCCTATAGGACAGAGTAGAACTGCCCCAAAGGGCTTCCATGGAGTGGCTGGTAGATTTGAACTGCTGACCTTTTGGTTAACAGCTATAGCACTTAACCACTGTACCACTAGGGCTCCATATATACATACACCTATTTATATACACACTATATATGTAGTATATGTATATAGTATATATGTATATAGTATATAGTATGTATATACAGTATATATGTGAAAACCAAAAAACCAAACACATTGCCATCTACTCTTCATACATAGGGTTGCTGTGAGTCAGGCCCTACCCAATGGCACCTAACAATGTATATACTATAAGAAGCCCTGGTGGCACAGTGGTTAAGTGCTTGGCTGTTAACCAAAAGGTTGATTAACACAGATATTGTCTGCTTTCAGTCAAGATCCATCTGACACCAGCAAAGGCATTTGACCGTGTGGATCATAACAAATTATGGATAATATTCCAAAGAACAGGAATTGCACAACACTTAACGGTGCTCATGGCAATGTGTTTGGTTTTGGTTTTTATATATATATACTATGGAGTCACTGGATGGTGCAAACATTTCACACTCTTGGCTGCTAACTGAAAGGTTGCCAGTTCGAGTCCACCTAGAGGCCCCTCGGAAGAAAGGCCTAGCTATCTACTTCAAAAAACAGCCACTGAAACCCCTATGGAGCACAGTTCTACTCTGACACATATGGGGTCACCATGAGAAGGAATCGACTCAACAGCAACTTTTTTTTTTAATATATGCTCTCTCTCTCTCTGTCTATATATATATATATATATGTAGACTATCTCTGCATAGAGAGACCCAACAAACAGACAACAGTGGGCACCTCAGAGAAGAATGGAGCTGGAGTAGAAGGGAAACTTACTCTTCACGGCACACTCTAATTTTTTTACCACGTACATATATTATTATTTTTAAACTCAAAAAGAAATAAGAAAATTCACATCTTCATTTTTATTTCATTTTATGGCTGTACAATAACATATTTAATCCATCCTCTATTTGGGGGCATTTTG
Organism: Trichechus manatus latirostris; assembly: GCF_000243295.1. NCBI lineage: Eukaryota > Metazoa > Chordata > Mammalia > Sirenia > Trichechidae > Trichechus > Trichechus manatus. The sequence goes on from NW_004444074.1 coordinate 2,795,008, forward strand.
ATTTCTCCATCTTGTTAGGGCAAGCTGCCTCACCTTTCTTCAACCTGGGAAGGCCTCCCAGAGGAGGTGACTCCTAACAGATGAGTAGGAGTTAGTCAGATGAGATAGGGTGGGACATGAGGGAAAGGTGTTTCAAGCAGAGGACACCTCATGAATGAAGGCAGGGAGGTGTGAGAGTGTGATCCCTGTGAGGAAATGCAAGGAGGGTGAAGGTGGGATTGTGGAGATGAGGCTGGAGAGGTGGACAGGTCATTTAGGGCTTGGGCACAAACCATGCTACCATTGTGAATCTTGCCCAGGCACAGCGGGGAGCCACCAGAGAATTTTGGGTTGGTAAATGATACAGAGCAATTGTGCAAATCAGCAACTCCCAGTCAAAGTATAGCTTCCCGTGGTGGATCGTGGACTTAGGTATCATGTTGGTGAGCCAGCTGGATTTTCATTTCCTGAAGCCCTCTCCCACCTGGCCCAATGGTGTGGTGATGTGACTACCACCAGACAATCAGCTTATATTACTTTTTGTGGGGTAGTCAATGTCTCTGCTGTCTATAGGGCATGCTATCTATAGGCCACTGGTCTAGATAATATTTGCTATTGTTGTTGTTGGGTGCCATTGAGCTGATTTCGACTCATAGTGAACCCATGTGACAGAGTAGAACTGCCCTACGGGTTTTCTAGGCTGAAATCTTTACAGGAACAGATTGCCAGGTCTTTCTTCCATGGAGCTGTTGGGTGGATTAGAACTCTCAACCTTTTGGTTAGCAGCCAAGCATTTAACCATTGTGCCACCAGGGCTGATGATGTTAATCAGGTGATGTTGATGGGGGATCTAATGGGATTGAATTTTTAATGTTGGGAAAATTTAAGAATCCAGTTCAATTATAAATCAAAGTATTTCTGAGGTGACCTTGGGCTTCTGTAGACATGTTTAACATAAGAAAAACTTTTTCCAGTCCTGAAATGCCTTGAAATAAACTAAAGACATCTGTGTAATCTTAGGCACTCAGAATCCCTAAGAACTCGTCAGAGGTGTTCGGTTCATTCTACAAAGGTTCTCTGAGCCCTGAGTCTGTGCCAGCATGAAACCTGATGAGTAAAGTGTCCCTGTCCTCAAGGAGTCACAGTCTAGTAAAACACAACGGATAATGTGCTATTCAAACCAGAACACCTTCAAGAGTGAAGGGGTGCTAATAGGAATTTCACCCTGAAAACAGGTGTAAATTGGGACTGTTCCAGGGAAACCAGGACTTCATTGTTACCTCAGCTGTGTATTAGTTAGGGACTTTATTCCACTTAGAATTAAAGAAAAACTATTAGTTTATTCATCAATAAGAGTTGATTTCTTATCCCCTTCCCACCCCCACCCCCATAAGCAGTCTGGAAATGGGTTGTTGCAGCTGAGGTCTCAGCAGCTCCAGCGTGCAGGGTGGAGGCCTCTGATTCCCTTGGCCTTTCCCTCAGAGTGCCATGATGGCAGCTCCAGCCGTCATATCCGTGCAGAAAAAGCGGCAGCCCCAGTGTATTAGCTTCTTAGGCCTACTGTAACAAATTACTACAAACTACTACCAACCTATCCATGACTGTTGAGTCGATTCCGACTCATAGAACTGCCCCATAGAGTTTCCAAAGAGCACCTGGTGGATTCGAACTGCTGACCTTTAGGTTAGCAGCCATAGCTCTTTCTTTAAATTTTATTGTTGTACTTTAAGTGAAAGATTACAGTTCAAGTTAGTCTCTCATACAAAAATGTATACATACTTCCTTATGTGACCCTAACTGCTCTCCCTATACTGTGACAGCACATTCCTCCTTTCTACCCAGGATTTCCAGTGTCCATTCAACCAGCTCCTGACCCTCTCTGCCTTCTCATCTCACCTCTGGATGGGAGCTGCCCATTTAGTCTCAAGTATCTACTTGAGCTAAGAAACACACTCTTCACAAGTATTATTTTACGTCCCATAGTCCAGTCTAATCTTTGACTGAAGAGTTGGCCTCGGGAATAGTTTTAGTGCTGGGTTGACAGAGAGTCTGGGGCCATGCTTTCTGCTGTTCCTCTAGTCTCAGTCAGACCATTAAGTCTGGTCTTTTTACCAGAATTTGAGTTCTGCACTCTACTTTTCTCCTGCTCCATCAGGGACTCTCTGTTGTGTTCCCTGTCAGGGCGGTCCCTGGTGGTAGCTGGGCACCATCTAGTTCTTCTGGCTGATGCAGTCTCTGATTTATGTAGCAGCCGTAGCTCTTAACCACTACACCACTAGGGTTTCCTACCACAAACTGGGTACTTACAAAAACGGAAATCTATTGTCTCACAATTCTGAAGGCTAAAAGCTCACATTCAGGCTCTAAGAGGAAGATCCTTTTTTGTCTCTCTGCTTCCGATAGCTCCAGGTGTTCCTTGACTTGCAGCTTCAGCGTAACTCCAACTCTGCCTCCATCCCCACATGGCATTCTTCCCCAGTGTGTCTGTGTGTGTCTCTTCTCTTTTTATAAGGACATCACTCACACTGGATTAGGACCCACCCTACTCCAGTACAACTTCATGTTAACGAACTGCATCTTCAAAGACTGCATTTCCAAATAAGTTCACATTCACAGGTACTAGGATTAGGACTCCAAGGTGTCTTTTTTGCGGGGGACACAATTCAACCCATAACACCCAGTATCAGGAAATCCTGAAGAAATCCTCAGCAGAAATCCTCGGCTGACTTCTGCGTACTCAACATTGGCCAATACTGTGTCCCATGGCACCCCCAGCTGGAAGAGAGTGAGGAAGGCGAGTTTTCAGTTGAGGAGAAAGGCCAGGGGGAAGAGGGTTGGAGGGGTCAGCCATCCTGCAGAGTGTCTGCCACAGACCCAAGTGGGCAGTGCGTGTGGCTCTATGTGAGCAAAAGAGGACTCACCTAACTCCAGAGGGGTGGAGGTGGTGGAAAAGGCTTCCCAGGCTGAAAACCCAGCCTCAGCTGCCTTGATAAATGGGGGCTCCCCAGACGGACAAGGGTGAGAAAGGGCATTTTAGGTGAAGCTAACCACAGGAAGCACAGAGTCCATGTACAGGAAATCAGGCCTGATAGGTAGACAGGGACCAGATGCTAATGAGTTTGGTTTTTACTGGCTATTTTATGAACTGGAAACCCTGGTGGCATAGTGGTTAAGTGCTACAGCTGCTAACCAAAAGGTCGGCAGTTCAAATCCACCAGGCACTCCTTGGAAACTCTATGGGGCAGTTCTACTCTGTCCTATAGGGTCACTATAAGTCGGAAACAACTTGACAGTGGGTTTGGTTTCGGTTTGGTTTATTTTATGAATTATCTGGGGCACTTCAGAAATAGATGGATTTCAGGGCCTCCCCAGCAGTTAATGAGCTGGGGTACTGGCTAAAGCCAGGTGGGCAGGGAGGAGCACCCAGAACACAAAGCAAACTGAGCAAGGGAGGGAGCTGCTTGACTAAAGGGAAGGTGACTGCTAATCTGGAGGTTTGGTGGGGCTAGGAATGAGGGCTGACCTGTTCTACCTGCGGGGTGAAACAAAAAACTGGAAAAGCAGTAAGAGAGACTTATTCAAGTCTTTTCTGGGTGGGACTGAGGCTGGACCTTCTGAACTTTTGTCCACTCCTGAAGTCCTTTCAGCTGGGCCCCTGTGCCTCTGCGGACCTTAGAAAGAACTGGAAGAAAGATGAGTCAGACTGAAGGTCACACAGTCTCTGGGCTTCCGGTTGTGCTCATCCACCCCTCAGGACTTCCTCCACTGCTTTTCTCTTCCATCCCCCACACTTCCTTCCTCTATAAACCACTTGGGAGTTAGCCTGAGGAAAAGTGTGCACCAGTAAGCTGATGGGGCTTGGGGAAGGAAGGAGGGAATGGAGGAGCCTGTGGTGCTGTTGTTTTTGCTCTGTGCTGAATAGGGAACTAATTGCAGGGTGGCTTGTGACCAGAAATACTGGTTTTGCAGAGGAAAGCATCGTGTGTCTGGAGTCAGATATGTATCCTAAATAAAACTGGGACTCTGGGCTGGCCTTGGCATTTGTAGCTACAAAAGACAAAGAAACTGAAGGTTCATTTATGATGTGCAGTGCTGGCCCTCAAATGGAAAAGGTGGTTTGTCTTTGGGTACCTTCCCATCCCCTTCGTTTATTCAACAAATATGTATTTGAGGACCTACTATCCGCACAAATGGTTAAGGTCTTGGCTACTAATGGAAAAGTCAGCGGTTTGAAAGCACCCAAAGGCACCTTGGAAGAAAGACCTGGTGATCTGCTTCCAAAAGGTCACAGCCATTGAAAACCCCATGGAGCACGGTTCTACTCTGAAGCACTTGGGGTCCCCATTAATAAGCATTGACTTGATGACAACTGCTTTTTTTGTCTGTTTGTTTTTACCATCTCCCAGAGGCAGTGTTGGCAATGGGGCCCTGAGGAAGAAAAGCAGAGCCCCAAACCATGAGGCACTCCCCTCAGAAGTCAAAGAAGTAAACAGAGACAAAATCAGCATGGTAAGTAATTGCAGAGAGGGCTGTGACCACCCTGGGCCACCAAGCAGGGAGAGTAACTGGGAACGAGGGCACCAGGGGCATAGGGAGTGATGTCTGAGCCCAGTCTTGAAAAGTCAGCCTGAAAGGAACAGCTGGTGAGAGGGAAGAGATCACTCTGGAATTCCAGAAATAAAACCTGGAAGTGTTTACTGACCTTCTCCCTTTCCCAGAGAATCAGACACTTTCCCACCCCATGTCTGCCCTCTCATCAGCCCTCATTCCTACCCCAAGTTAGACGAACCTTTAGTACTTGTGGTCAGAGCACTGGCAGAAAAGGCTCAAGGGAAGTTATTTGCTTGCAGGGGGAGGGGAGGGGAGAGTAAATCAATCTACTAATTAAGAGAGTAATGGGGAGAGAGAGGGAGGGAGGGCGGCCTCATTCTTAGCTGCTGACTGTGTTTCCAGAATTGCGCGCTGTTCTACAGTCAAACCAGTGGTAAGAATAATGAGGGTTTGGAGGTGGCAGCCCCTCAACTTCCAGCACCTAGACCAGGCTGCCCTGCCCTGCCAGTCACCCTAATCCCAGTGATCACTTGTTCAGTCACTCACTCACTCTCACTGAACTAATAGTTACTGAATGCATTCTTCTAGATGCCAGAGATGCAGCCAAAGACAAAACAAAGACCCCTGACCTCCCTGCAGAGGGCTTCCATTCTAATGGGGGAGGTAAAGAACAATTGAAGGAGTAAATGATAAAGAAGAACAAAGAAGTAGGGAGGGAGAGAGGGCATCACTAATTCATATAAGCCGAGGCTGGGAGGAAGGCTTTACAAAGAGGGGACAGTGGGCAAAGACTTGAAAGAATGGAGGGAGGGAGCCCTGCAGATATCAGGAGGAATCACCTTCTAGGTAAAGAGAATCCTGGCAAGATCCTGAGGCACTGCCTGAGGCAGCGGTGTGGCTGGAACAGGGTGGGCAAAGCAGAGCCCTGTAAGAGGAGAGACTCAGGAGGAGTTTAAGAGCGCCCGCTTTGCAGTCAGGCAAGCCCAGGGAGCCGCTATTTACTAGCTATCTAAATTTAGGCAAATTGCTTAATCTCTAAGACTCAGCTTCCTTATCTGTAAAATGGGAAGAATTTTATAGGGTTATTGCAGTTATAGGAGCCCTCGTGGTGCAGTGGTTAAGCACACAGCTGCTAATGGAGAAGTTGGCGGTTTGAACCCGCCAGCGGCTCCACAGGAGAAAAATGTAGCAGTCTGCTTCTGTAAAGATTTCAGCCTTGGAAACCCTGTGAGGCAGTTCTGCTCTGTCCTATAGGATCGCTATGAGTCGAAATTGACTTGATGGCAATGTGTTTGTTAGTTAGTTTGTTTTAGTATTAGTGTTATTAAGGTCCCCGAGTGGTGCAAATGGTTTGCACTTGACTACTAACCTAAAAGTTGGTGGTTCAAACCCACCCAGTGCACAGCAGAAGAAAGGCCTGGCAATCTGCTTCCATAAAGATTACAACCAAGAGAACCCTATGGAGCTCAGTTCTACTCTGTAACACATAGGGTTACCATAAGTCAGAACTGACTTGATGACAACTGATTTAGGTTTTGAATTGTGTTGTTGTAAATACAATACGTACATGTTCAATATTTCACATTAACACTTTCCCAAAGAGGTTTCCAGCAAGATATACGCTAGATTTCTCTCTCTCCTTTTTTTTTTTTTGGTTTTATAAAAAAAATTTTAAATTCTGTTGACAGCAACATGTCTCCTGCGTGGTGCTTGGGGTTTGCGGGCATTGTGCACCAGCAATCCCAAATTTGTGATTTCAGTGTTTCCCCATTCATCAAAGGTGGGAGATTGCCACCATTACTCCAGAGCTCTGTTACAGCTTATAGACACCAAAAACAAAGCCCCCAAAACACCAAATCCATGATGTCGAGTCAATTCTGACTCACTGTGACCGTTTAGGGCAGAGCAGAACTGCCCCATAGGGTTTCCAAGGCTGTAATCTTTACGGAAGCAGCCTGCCACATCTTTCTTTCAAAGAGCGGCTGGTGGGTTTGAAGTGCCAGCCTTTTGGTTAGCAGCCAAGTGCTTAACTACTGTGCCACCAAGGCTCCTTAAGCAAGACCCAGAGGTTGGTAAAAAGTTTGGCAGGGAATAGGCAAGACAGTAGTCAGAGCCAGAAGGAAGGGCTGGTCATTGTTAGGAGGAAGCAGAAAGTTTCTCTTTGAACTGACACTTCCTTCCACTTTTTTTTTTTTTACTTGAGCAAATAGAGGTGCTAAGAGTTTAAACCTTTTCTAGAGAGTTCTGAGCTATGGTCAGCATAAGGAAATAGACTTTTTTTTTTTTTTCACCAGCGTTAACACCAAATGATTTATTGCACTGAATAAGCCTTAAATAAACCAGTGGCTATCAGGCCAACTCCTGGAGACCCCATGTGTGTCAGAGTGGAACTGTGCTCCACAGGGTTTTTTGGCTTTTTTTAAATCAATTTTTTAAATTGTTATAAACAGATTTCTTGCTTTTAATCTTTGGTTTTGAACACAAAATATCGGGAGGCCCCTCAGCAACTGGCCCAGGTCTTTTGAATAATCTATATCTGGATCAGGTGAGCAGATTGTTGGAGATCCTGCTGTAGCCCCGCCACTGTCTAACCACCCCAGCCAGGTGATAGATACCATTTCTGATCTGGAGTGTTCTGTTTAATCCCTGACCCTGCCAGCCCCTCTCTGACCTTCGCAGGAGCCCACCCCGCCTGCCCACTCTTGCCCCACTGTTTGCACGCTTTATGGTAGAAGCACAGCACGATACAGCTTATCTGTCTTGCAGGTTCTTGTATCCGGCTCCCGTCATACGCCGGCCCATCCTCTCTGGCTGGGCCATGGGTTTACAGTGGGCACGATGGGTGCAGGCCTTGCCCCTATAAGGAGCTTCTCATAGCAGGGGAAAAACAGCAATAACAATCAGCAAATTGAGTGTCATAAATGCTGCGTTAACGAAAAAATAAAGACCGAGAGGCCAAAGGTGGAGCACTGGGTGGAACAGTTTAACACCAAGCAGGAAGCTCAGGACCGAGCATAAACTTAGGCTCTGCTTGTAAGGTTCAAGAGAGAGGAAATGGCTATTGACTGTCCCTGATCCACAAGGAAAGCAAAGTCCCTGAGTGTTGCTGATGGGCTGGCAGCTGGGTAAGCACTGGGCTGGCAGGAGGTATGATGGGGATTGGACATCCGGCTGCCTCTGCCGCACCTGGGAGGTGCCCACGATGGTGATGAGGGAGCTAGTCAGGACAGCACAGCTGCCAGTGGGCTAGGTGGCCAGGTCAGGGTCCGTCAGCTTAAGTACATAGTAGGGACATCGAACTTAGTGTGGAATAGTCAAGAAAAGGGTTTAGAGAAAGGCATGGTGGTCTTCTTCCCTGTTTGCCTTTTCTGAAACCTTTTCCAAAAAAACCAAACCCATTGCTGTCAAGTCTGTTCTGACTCATGGCGACCCAATGTGTTACAGAGTAGAACTGCTGTATAGAGTTTTCTTGGCTGTAATCTTTACGGAAGCAGTTCACCGGGACTTTCTTCTGCAGTGCCACTAGGTGGGTTCAAATCACCAACCTTTAGGTTGGTAGACGAGCACAAACCATTTGCACTACCCAGACCAAAAAACCCGTGCCATCGAGTTGATTCCAACTCATGGCAACCCTATAGGACAGAGTAGAACTACCCCATAGGGTTTCCAAGGAGCAGCTGGTAGATTCCAACTGCTGACCTTTTGGTTAGTAGCCAAGCTCTGCATCTCCAGGGCTCCAAAGGGGCCTCTAAAAACCCCTTACACCTCTTAAATTAATGTATGACAACACCAAAAACTAAATCAAACCAGTTGGTGTCTAGTCAGTTCTGACTCATGGCCACCCCATGTGTGTCAGAGGAGAACTGTGCTCCACAGGGTTTTCAATGGCTGATGTTTCAGAAGTAGATCCCCAGGTGTCTAGGTGGATTCAAGTCTCCAACTGAGAGCTTAACCATTTGCACCACCCAGGGACTCCATGACAACAATAGCTCTAATTTATTGATTATTTAGTTTGTGGCAGGTACTTTGCTAAGCTCTTTACATATATTATCTAATCTTCACAACAATCTTATGAGGTATTATCACTATTTTTATAGATAAGGAAACTGAAGAATTTATCTCCAGGGAGGTTAAGTAACTTTACAAAGATTCAAAGATAGTCTGTCTGACCCTGTTGTTGTTGTTAGGTGTTGAGGTGGTTCTGGCTCACAGCGACCCTATGTGCAACAGAAGGAAACACTACCTGGTCCTGGGTGATTTAGGAGATAATATTGGAGCCATTATTCCCTGTCCTAAAAAGGAACCCAGCTGGAACTGGATGCACAAGGACTCACAAGGACACATCAACTGGGCCCTGAAGTGTAAAGACAATAGCTAATAATCTTGGAAAACATCTTCCGGGGAAACTTTCAAATCAACAAATCATAGAACACAGCACAAAAGACCTACATACTTTCTACTCTTATCTTTTCTATTAGCATTTAGTGAATAGTAAGATTTGTTGGACCCTCCTAACTGTCAGCTGTAGCAATGATTGTTAAGAAAGACAATTGAAAATGTAGGATCACGGTTTCTAGCCAATCTGTGAAAAGGTGACGCTTTCAATGGTTTTGCCCATTTGTAATGTTAACATATACCAGTGATTCTGTAATGTGTCTCAGACTCAGACAGACATGGTTCTAGCAGCATGCTTGTCCATTTTCCCATTCTTGCCTGTTCTGTAATATTCCTCAGACTCAGGTAGACATGATTCTAGCATATGTTTGTCTGTTTTCCTACTTTTGCCTCTTTGAACATATGCTGAATATAAGTTTTTCTTTTTGCTTTACTAAACTTTGTGATGTTTTTACCCTACAACATGGGTGACCCTGCTGATATCTGAATACCGGTGGCATAGCTTTCAGCATCACAGCAACACACAAGCCCCCGCAGTACGACAAACAGACCAACGCTTGGGGGTGTCTGACCCTAGAACTCAAATTTTTCACCACCAGACTTGTCTATACTACATGTTCTTTAAACAGCTTTTAGGGGTAGGATTAACATGGCTGCAGGACTTCCTCCAATTCCCAATTCGTTCAACTTAATCCACATTTAAACCAATCCTCCAGTTTCTGCCTTAAAAAAGAAAAAAGTGTTTATTATGTTGAAATATTTATTAGAAATCTCTATCTCTGTAATAGTATATTCCCCAAATAATTTTTCCAGTGAATCTAGAAGAGAGTGAGAAATATTGGTCAAACTCCATTATGACAAGAATTTTGCTGGGGTAAATAGTATTCAGGAAGAATAGGTCATTAGGTAGAGTTTAGGATTCCTTTGTTATAAAGAGAGAGCTTTGATGAAATGGCATTTGGTGTAGCAAGTTTACTCACTCACGTTTATTATAACTATAAATCTTTTGGCGCATATGACCTGCCAGGCTACCTTTGATCACTTTGCATTAACAGTGGAGAAGTGGTTTACGTTTGACAAGGAGGCCCAAAGCATACAGTGCATCTCTGCTTTAATCTTTCGAGAAAAATACGTCCTGCCTTTGTGCCTGGTCCAACTTTAAAAATCAGTTAAGTAATGTGGAGAATTGTTGTTGTTGTTGTCACTTGCCAATGAGTTGATTCTGACTCATGGTGACCCATGTGTGCAGAGTAGAACTGCTCCATAGAGTTGTCAAGACTCTGACCTTCCAGAAGCAGATCACAAAGCCTGTCTTCTGAGATGTCTCTGGGTGGGTTCGAACTGCCAACCTTTTGGCTAATAGTTGAGCACTTATTAACTGCTTGTGCCACAGGGACCACTAAAAAACTGTCCCTGGGTGGTGCAAACGGTTAATGTCCTCAACTGCTAACCAAAAGGTTAGAGGTGAGAGTCCACCCAGTAGCACCTCGGAAGAAAGACCTGGAGATTTACTTCCAAAAAATCAACCATTGGAAACCTATGGAGCACAGTTCCGCTCTGACACGTATGGGGTCACCATGAATTGGAATCCACTCAATGGCAACTGGTGAATAAATTGTGTTTACACTGGTAACAAAAATCAGTTCAATGGCACCTAACAACAACTGGGATTAATGCAGCCCATGGAGTCCCGGTAATGCAGAGGTTAAGAGCTCAGGCTGCTAACCAAAAGATTGGCAGTTTGAATCCACCAGCTGCTTGTTGGAAACCCCATGGGGCAGTTCAACTCTGTAAATGGGTTTTGGTTTGGTAGAGCTTTTAGTGATTTCTTCTGACCTCTGCTGGACACATTTGGCATTACATGGCTTTCAGGTCCTTCAAAGCAACCAGCGATATTAGAATTTTAGAGCTGAAAGTTTACAGAATGTCTCATCCAAGTCTCTCATTTCAGAGATCTCACAGACAAAGAAAGTAACGCTCAACGAGTTTATGTGACTTATTCAAGCTCACACAGTTACATAGTGGCATATTCAGGACAGATAGGCAAATACTGACTAACTCCTTTAGGGCAAATACTCTTTGAATTATCTCGAAAGTGTCATCATTATTAGAAATAGTAACAGCTGATACAGCCAAAGTGGTAGCCAAGAAGCAAAATTAGAATTATTTGAGAAAATTCATTTCATAATTATCTTCTGTCACCATTTCACAATATATGTAGAGTAATAGAGCAGACATTCAGAGAATTCATTTTCACCAAAAACTTCCTTAGTTGCAAAATTCTCTTCCTGATTATGGTTTGTTACAATTAGTTTGCATCCCCAGGAGAAACTTGAAGTGACCATGGGAGAGAAGACTGCCCAGGGTTAAAAGGTTTGTTCCTTTTAAGAACTAACTCTGCTAGGGTCCCTGCAAAGGCATGTGGGACCCAAGAGAGGTGCCCAGAAGTCTCTGTTCCTTCTTCAGCCAGAAGTTCCAGGTCTCCCCCTTGAGGCTGTATCTAGATTGGAAAGCTGAATGACCACGGAAATATGTAGTCTACTTATTCCACATTTTGAAATATCCAAATACATAGTCTTATCTAGACTAGTAGCATGTCATATTTGGAAAAACATAAGCTTTGGAGCCACACAGTGGCTGCTTACTACCTGTGTGAGTTTAGGTAAGTTACTTAACCTCTCTGAGCCTCAGTGTCCTCAGCTATAAAAAGGGAACCATAAATGATACTTTCTCAGGGAGTTGTTTGAGGATAAATGAGACTGTGTGTGTAAATCCTTAGCACAGTACCTGGTACAAAGGACTAAGGGGAGGGATATTGTTGAATTTCTCACATGATATTAAATACCCCAGATCTTGATGGAAGAAGTTATACTATTTTTGTTTTAAAAAGTATTAATTTATGTATTTATCATGAAGGAAGACATAATTCCATCCCCCAAAGATCTAATAAAATGATCTAAAATAGTTTAAAAAAAATGGGCAAAGGACATGAAAAAACATTTCACCAAAGGAGACATTCAGATGGCTAACAGACACGAGGATGTGCTCACAATCATTAGCCATTAGAGAAATGCAAATCAAAACTAAAATGAGACACCATCTCACCCCAACATTACCGGCACGAATCAAAAAAACAGCAAATAACAGATGTTGGAGATGTTGCAAAGAGATCGGACCTCTTATGCACTGCTGGTGGGAATGTAAAATGGTACAACCACTATGGAAAACAATATGGCACCTCCTTAAAAAGCTAGAAATAGAAATGATCCAGCAACCCCACTCCTAGGAATATATCCTAGAGAAATAAGAGCCATCAAACGAATAGACATATGCACACCCGTGTTCATTGCAGCATTATTCACAATAGCAAAAAGATGGAAACAACCTAAGTGCTCATCAACAGATGAATGGATAAACAAATTATGGTACATACACACAATGGAATACTATGCAACGATAAAGAACAATCAATGATGAATCTGAGAAACATCTCACAACATGGATGAATCTGGAGGGCATTATACTGAGTGAAATAAGGCAATCACAAAAGGACAAATACTGTATGAGACCATTACAAAAACTCAAGAAAAAGTTTACACACAGAAAAAAAAGTCTTTGATGGTTACAAGGGAAGGGTGGGAAGAGGAAGTCACTAACTAGATAGCAGACAAGTGTTAACTTTGGTGAAGGGAAAGACAACACACAGTATAGAGGAACTCAGCACAATTTGACCAAGGCAAAGTCATAGAAGCTTCCTAGATACTTTCAAATACCTTGAGGGACTGAGTTACTGGGGCTGAGGGCTGGGGACCATGGTCTCGGGGAACATCAAGGTCAACTGGCATAACATAATTCATAAAGAAAATGTTCTACATCCTACCACGGTGAGTAGCGTCTGTGGCCTTAAAAGCTTGCAAGCAGCCATCCAAGATACATCTATTGGTCTCAGCATGTTTGGAGCAAAGGAGAATGAAGAAAACCAAAGACACAAGGAAAATATTAGTCCAAAGGACTAAAAGACCACATGAGCCATGGCCTCCACCAGCCTGAGCCCAGAAGAACTAGTGGTGCCCAGCTACCACCACTGACCACTGACAGGGATCACAATAGAGGACTCCTGGGGAATGATTTAGAAAATAATATTGGAATCATCTATTCCCTCTCCTTAAGGACTCATAAGGACACATCAACTGGGCCCTGAGGTATAAAGACAATAGATAAGATAATCTTGGAAAATATCTTTTAGGGAAACTTTCACATAAAGCCAATCAAACAGAACACAAAAGACTTCTCACTCTTCTCTCTTTCTTTTAGCATTTAGTAAATAGAAAATTTGTTGGACCAATGAAGACCCTCCTGACTGTCTACAGAAACTTGTACAAATGACTGTTAAGAAAGACAATTCAAAATGTAGGATCACAGTTTTTAGCCAATCTGTGAAAAGGTGAAGCTTTCAATGGATTTTGCCAGTTTCATAATGTTAATATATACTGATGGCTCTGTAATATTTCCTTTGACTGGGCAGACATGGCTGTGGCAGCATGCTTGTCCATTTTCCCATTCTTGCCTATTCTGTAATATTTCCTTGGACCCAGGCAGACATGGCCCTGGCAGCATGCTTGTTCACTTCCTATTTTTGTCTTTTTGAATATATGATGAATAAAACTTTCTTTTTGCTTTAAAAGAAAAAAAAATAGAGGGCTCTGGGCAGAGCATGAGAAAAATGTAGAACAAAATTCAAACTCACAAAAAAAGACCAGACTTACTGGTCTGAAGGTGACTGGAGGAACCCCTGAGACTATGGCCCTCGTACACCCTGCTAACTCAGAACTGAAGCTACTCCCAAAGTCACCTTTCAGCCAAAGATTAGACAGGCCTATAAAAGAAACAATAACACATGTGAGGAACGTGCTTCTTAGTTCTATCAAGTATACAGGACCAAATGGGCAACACCTGCCCAAACTCAAAGACGAAGATAGGAAGGGATGGGAAGACTGGACACATGGACACTGAGAACCCATGGTGAAAAGGGAAAGGGGGAGAGTGCTGACACTTTGTGAGGATTGCAACCAATGTGACAAAACAATTTGTGTATAAAATTTTTAAATGAAAAAAAGCTCTAAAATAGACAATATATGTACTCACAAATGCTTTCAAGAAGCGTGTGGCAAAACATCCCACCCCAATATTTTTTCCTTTGTGCGTGTGTATGTGGCTTTGTTGTGTCTTCTCCACAATAAAAAGTACTCCTAAGCCTTGGCAACTAAATTGTGTGTGTGTATGTGTGTGTGTGTGTGCTTAAACATCTCACATTTACTTAGCAACATTTCCTTCAAGAAGAGAAGAAACAAACCTTTGTCGATGAGAAACTGAGAACATGATGCTTCCCTGAGTTAATAAGATCAACCCAGGCTATCTTTAGTTTGCAGTGAAGAAGAGAGAGTAGACCCCTTTTCCGTTATAGTATTAGAGATTGTCTAGCCCAGTATGTTGCATAGAACCCCACAGGAGTCACAGTGGGGATACTGTTGATAAAGAGCCAAGAGGCCAGGATTCTGGGGCCTTGAACCCCTTTAACCAGGGCTGCTCTGCCATTATCAGTTTTATGATTTGTCTATTCCCATCATAAAGATTTTAGTTACACAAAATTTTATGGCCGAAAAATATTTGCAGAAGTGGATCTAGTACCATTTCCTAATTTTATTGATGAGGAAACTGAAGCTTGGGGAAGTAAAGCAACTTACCACTAAGTTAGAAGCAGAGCTAGAAATAGTGTCCAAAAGAGCTATATTGATGAGGGTCTCGCTTGCCAGCTACAAAAGTCAATCCTGGGTAACTTAAGCAAAGGCTCACAGGGACTCACAGAATTGATGGGAGTCTGAAAACCACACTTGGAAATGCAAGAACCAAGAGTGCTCTGGAGGGCCAAGAAACAAGACAGAGTTCAAAGAAAGTCCAGAAACTATCTTATAACCAAAATACTAGTAC